>NC_090444.1:1810952704-1811263225 GCF_031143425.1 Pleurodeles waltl | reverse complement strand
GGAAAATGGATTATTGGGAAGGGCAGGTAGGTACCTACACTTAGCTATAGGCCACTAACCTCCACTAAGGTCCAGTTAGGTCTCAGTAAATTAACCCCAGCTCAACCCTTGGTAGCTTGGCAACGAGCGTCAAGGCTTAACTTAGGAGACAGAGTGTAAAGCATTCAAATATCACAAAACAGTAATTAAATAAAACACAGGAAACAGTTTAAAAATCCAAAACCAGTTTATAAAAATACATTATATTTTTATCTTCAAAGTGACATAAAAACAAATAAAATCAGATAAGGGGAACCGGAGATATGAATTTTTAAAGAATTTTTTTTTTTTAGCGCCTAGAAACAAAAAGCACCAATCGGGTCATCTGGTTGCACCTCGACCAGCGCAAAGTCAAAGTTTAAGGCCGACCGCGATGGAGCCCTGCTCGGCTACAGGCCGCGGGAGGCCTTGGTTAAAAGTTTACCTTCAGACATAGTCTCTTTTTCAAAGATTTTCTTCAGCGGGACGAACCTGCCAGTCCAATCCGACCTCCTGGAGCCCTTCTCCGAATACACGATGCGGGAATCCTCGGTGGAGATTTTTACCTTCGGACTTAGTCGTTTTTTCGAGGTGAAAATCCTTCAACCGGGGTAAACCTGGATCTTGATCCGACGTCCATGGAGCCCTCCTCGGATGTGCTGGCTGGGAGGTCCCGGTCAACTTTTTAAATTCGGACTTAGTCTCTTTTTCTGAGATTTTCTTTACCGGGACGAACCAGCAAATCAGGCCGGGTCGCAGTTGAGGCAAGCCGGCTAGAGTTGCCGCAGCGGGTCGGTCCCTCTATGGAGCTTTTTTTCAAAAGTTCTCCAAACTTCTCCAAACTTATGGGGCTTCTCACAGATGTCCTTTTAAGGTTCTTTTGAGGTTCACAGCTCACCCCACGGGTCCAGAAGTTCTGAGATGGTCCTTGGGGGGGTTCGGACTACAACTCCCAGAATGCACCCGGCGCAAACTCCTTTTTGGCCACTGGACAGTGGTCAGCTGGTCGCTTTCTTCAGGAGTTGGTGCAGGGGACTCTGGTTAGCAATTTTTCACCTGTAGCAAACATGGAGTCCCTCCTTGAACCAGTTGAAGCCAGGCAAAGTCCTTCTTGTGGTGAAGACCAAGTGTGCAGCTGGTGCAGTCCTTCTGAGTGCAGGTTCCAGGTGCTGGCCAGGGGTCCAGCAGGGCAGTCCTTTTTCTTCTGTAGTTCTTCCTTGTTGGATGTGGTAGGGAACTGAGGTGTGGGTGCAGGTCTGCCAGTTTTATCCTTGCTCCTGGGTGAAAAGCAGGGGGGTCCTGGTTCTCCAATCAGGTGCAGGGTCCTTCCCCCTGTGATGACCACTTCCAGGGAAGTGTGGCAAAAATCAATCCCAGGAGGCAACATTCTCCAAAAATCCATCATGGCTGAATCTGAATTTTGGAGGTTACATCTGGCTGAGCCCACCCACTGGTGTGGCTAAAAATCATAAACATACCCCTCTTCTGCCCTCTCCTAATCTAATCAAGGGGGCACCTAGTTGTCTGGGGTTGCAGGATGTGGGAGGGCCTTCTCTGCCTTTGAAGACCAGTTTGGCAGCCCTCCCCCTTCCTGCCTCACCATCTGCTGAGGGGAGATTCCCTCCCACAGGCACATTCCTTTGTGTGAAGCCAGGCTAGGCTGCTAGAGGCTGGCCAATCAGAGCACAGCAGCAAAAACAATGCCGGGCTGAAATTGGCAACTTTTCAGGTAAAGTTTAAAACTCTTTACCTGAACAAGTTATATTAAATCCCACAACTGGAAGTTGTGAGATTTATTACAACAATTAATTTGATACCAAACTCTTGGTATGCATCATTTAAGGAGACTTTAAAAATTAAAATAAATTCTCCCCATTCTAGCCTATGAAGGCCATTTACTACAATGAGGGAAAAACGAATTTGGCTGTTTTTACCTCACCAGGGCTTATAAAACTATGTTCATAAGGCCCCTGCTTATAGTTACATGGCACCCAGCCCTAGGGGCACATAGGGCACATCTTAGGGGTGACTTATATGTAAAAATAAGGTAGTTTAAGACTTTGGAACTACTTTTAATTCCAAAGTCGAATTTGCATATAACTTTAATTCAAAAGCAGCCAGCAAGGCAGGCCTGCCTTTAAAATGACACTGGGCACCTCAGCAGTGCACCTATGGGTGCACCACCTATGCTGTGGTCCCTAAACCTACATGCCCTACCATATACTAGGGGCTTATAGGTAGGTTAACTTAGCCAGTTATAATTAGCCTAATTTGCATATCCATTTTAAACAGAGCACAGGCCTTGGGACTGGTTAGCAGTACCCAGGGCACCATCAGAATCAGGAAAACACAGCAAAAAGTGCAAAATGGGGGCAAACAGTTAGGGGTCCTCTGCAATCAGCCCTGTTTTCTCACACACACCCTCAGATTGCACAATGGTCACCATAACCAGTTCCAGATCACCATCCATTTGTTTGCTATACACTCTGAGTCATTCCTGGATTGGAAGTCTGGCCATATTTCCAGTAGTCGCTGAGGGCTGTAGTGATGCACAGTAATGAGAGAAGAGAACCGGCATCTGTTGTACTTTATTTTGTGCCCATTGAATACACGGGGAGGAGGCTTTGTGAGACTGATTTTCAGCTCATCCATGCATATTCCGATGAAAGAGTCCTCCATGTTGATTAGTTGGATGGTTTGTGCCACATCATAGATCTTCTTGGCCACGTCTCCGGAAAAAACATACCCTGGTCCAGAGCAGTATGTAGGATACTTGTTCTTCGGATAGACCTCTTTCGGGACATACCATTTGGATGCTTTTCTCCGGAGTGGCCCTGTATTTGAAATAATATAACCAGACATATAGTTGGTCCTTACTGGTAGCTCAGGCCTCAGAAGTTTGTGGACCAAAAAGTCCACATTCAAGAACATGTCGCTGTCTATTTTCATGACGTAGCTGGCTTGAGGACAGTATTTTGCCACCCACTCCATCCCCATAATGGTTTTCAGGGTCAAGTTATTGTAGGTGTCCAGGAAGTCCTGCTGAATAATGTCCTTGAAAGTTACACTCTCTTCCTGAAGCATCGTCTGGATTTCATTGGTCAATTTGGGGGATATCCCAGTCAGGAAAATCCTTGCCATTGACACACCAGGGATGCTGCTTTCGTTACCCCAAGTGCTTCGAATGGCGTGCCTCGCAGCACTATCTTTGCTATTTACAATGATCATAATAACCAGGAAAGGTGCTTCCCTCCTGCACTTGTCTGGTTCATTGAGAATGAACCTGTACTCGTACGGATAAGGTGGTATGAGAGGGTGCCGGGTGGTGGGCATCATCTGGTTTGTAGAACGCTCAATATATTCTTCTGTGTTTGCACTCATAAATACAGAAAGTGTGAAGATACCAAACATGAAGAGGAGGGGAGTGCAAATGATGCACAAACGTTGCTTTAATCGAGTTGCCTTCATGCTGTCGGACCAGAAGGGTCTGTGCAGAACCCCAGAATGACCTTAAAAAGGAAACAAAAAATAAATACAACGTTAGTAGGTGGAAAAGGAAGTAATGATGGTAAAGGTGAATGTGTTAGTCACAATAAGGCACTGGAAAGAGGTTAATATTTGATTCAGTTAATCATCCAGCACTGGTGAGGAGCCTTAGAGTTGCTAATAGCAACCTGGATCCAACACAAGAACTCCCACCTTTTCCCACCCTCCCTGCTCGATATACATGATCTTAAATCGTCTCTCACACCCTCCAATGTACAGTGAAATAGTGGTCCCCAGTCATTAGTGCACTGTATAAGTACCAGTACAATGTTAATTTACACTGTATATTCTAAAAGCATCCATATAGCTGTTGATCTCCTAAACCCACCCACAAAGATTTGGAAGCAACCTTGTGAGAGGTCTCACTATTTGGAAGAAACACAATTATGTGCATTATATGATATGAATAATCTACTGCAGTACTGATATTGACAATGTATTGATGATATTCTTGATTTATTAATGTGCAACATAGCCGACTATAATGTGGGTTAAACCAGTAACAACTACTAAACTAAAACACATAAGACATTAGACACAACAAACATCCAAGACAACCCAGATGAGGCAAACAGTTGTCTTTCACCAGGCTCACAACAGCATGTTTACTGTATTACACTGTTGCACTAACAACCAACAGAGCACATGAGACAGCACTAACAATGTGTATCCAACAAAACACCCTCTCCTCCCCACCCACCAGGTGCTGGGGTGGTCCACTGACCTACAAAAGGCATACACAGTTAGCCAATCCATCTGGGTCTAACCCTAAGATACCAAAATCACGCAGCCAAAGCTCACTGCATCACACACTGCCACCACATCAGGCCCAGGATCCTGGCACATTGCCTATGATGTATCAGCACAAGCAGAATCTGCAATGGTAAGCAAAGAACCAGATGGAAAGGCAATGGACTGCCAATGACTTAGGGCGGCGGTGTACGGCCATATGGCCATAGTAATGGCAGACTTTCCGCTATATAAAGTCCAAGAATATAATTTACAGTTTATGTATAAGAGGGTTTTACATTTTAATTTAGAGTCTTAATGTCTCTTTAACTGTGTTTTTTTCAGTAAATGTATTCGTGTATTCCCAAATGAATGCAACAGAGTTTGGATTGTGTGAACTATAATATCATTTTATCTGTTTTTTTAGGGAATTTCTGAACAGTGTTTTAAAAAGCTAATAACAGACTGGGCACTATAGAAATTCCACAACACAACTTATAGTTCATATAATTGGGGTTTTAGATTTTGATTTGGAACCATAATGTCTCTTTATCTGTGTTCTTTCAGTGAATTTTCTAGGTTTTTCCCATGTTAAAGTAACAGTGTTTGCACTGCATGAACTATAACATTGTTTTAGCTTTTTATTTTTCAGGGAATTTCTTAAGTGTTTTAAAAAAAAGAAAACTAGAAGTTAGATGCAGGCCAAACGCATGCCATGCATCTAGTCTCTGTGGCATATGGCCTTCCACTTACGGCTCAGCCCCTGATCATCAATCCCCCAGTGCACATGACAAGTCTCTAGGTTCAAGCCTTTATGCTTCCCAACTACTGCATGCAGACCTATTCAAGCAGACCCTGTACATTTTACCAGTCCTGAGGCCTCACTCCCACCCCTTTTTTAAACTTGCACTTTCACTGAAACTCACAGATCTAGATAAATGGAAACTCTTACTGAAATCGACATGGTGGCAGCTTGCTCTCAACTGTATGAAAACTCACAACTTTATCATCCATTAAATTAAATTTGTATCTTTTTTTAAACACTGTTCCCACTCCTATGGGTACTTCTGTGTCTCCCTTTTCCTTGCAATTTTTTCTCTATGGCACATAACATAACAAAACGTAACAGTGAAGGTCCTGGAAGGTTCTGGAGTGAGAAGGTTCTTGAATGAACAGTTGTCAATCTTTTGTCTGCACCACTTGTGTGTTGAAGCACCTTGACATAAGCATGAGGCCACGGTGTTTCATCACATGACTGCCTTTGCAAGGGTGGGAATCAGGGCTCAGCCAGACTTACCTCTGAGTGTGTGCCTGCACAGCACCAAGACACCTGAACATTGCAACATCAGCCTATATGGAAAATATTTTGTTCTGGATATATTATTCCATCTGCTTATTTCACTATTCTAATATTTGTGTCCTAAAAGCATTCATCCCTGGGTTTGGCGTGGTTCCTTCAGTTGGTGACTACTGGGTCACACTACTGCACCAAGACCTCAGCGTCTGGACTTTGAAATGCCAATTGTTACTGGCAAGGTGTGTCAATTTCTCAATAACATACACATGCCAAATGAATATTGGCTTCCTGAGGTATTTAAATCTTGACCCAAAATACTGTCCATCATCCACCCCAAACAATTACCAACTAGTTAGGTCAGTAGATATCCCTAGTCCAGGAAGATGGCATGCTATCCCAGAGGGCCAGCAAACACTGGTGAGCCAGGAGGCAGTGTCCATCCAGAGAGTGGGCATGCTGTCCCAGAAGAGCCAGGAGGCAATGCCAGTCTAGTGAGAGGGCATGTGTTGGAAGGTGGGTCATTAGTTGTGTGGCCTGCACAAGTAACGAGTCCGCACACGACCGCCACTGGGAACCAAACAACCCATTGTAGTGCTTGACTCTCATAGGGTAGCGTTGGAGAGCAGTCCAAGGCTTACTCAAGGGAGGTGGTGTGGGCTAGTAATCCCCATTCACAAGCACACAAGCATGACTCTCAATAAATGATTGTCCAGTCTGTGCTTTTTCTTTTGATAAAGTAAAAGTACATTTATTTTTCACACACTCTACTCAATACTATACAACAATCTACAAATATATACAAAGTGATGGAATCACTCTGGGAAAATATTGTGTAATCTCTCATGTCTCCTCAGGGGAGAATATAATCCAACAATCCACATGGCAAAAAAAAAACGGTGTCCTCCTTGCAACATTTGAACATGTGACAGTATTGAACATTTGACAGTAAGGTGAAATGAATACACCTACAATTGCAATTAAATACTTCCATCTTGCCAAGAGGTGGCTGTCACTGTCATTATTCAAACTAGCATAATCAGGGAACATATAGGACCATATTCAAGCAATACAACCATTAGATTTACTTTTAGATTACTTTTGGATTACTTCTAATTGACCATAGAATAACAGTTCAATATATTGGGTAATACCAGCCTACACCTCTAGTAGGTACCATCACACAAGCTGCAACAAAAGTTCACATAAGCTTGTGCTCCAAACACAGGTCAAACCCTGGGGGTGTTATTCATTTGTCCCACCCTACCTAGGGTGGGGACACAAAACAATGTTGGGGGGAGGCTGCGCTGCTCCTGCAACTCCCCCTGTCTCTGGGCATGTACTTGGTGGTGGCCCCATCTCCCTGGGACCACCGCACGCTGGCTTATGTGTCCAAACTGCAGCCCCTGCCCCACAAAGCATGCTGGGGCACCCGCATAGGAGATGAACGGCTCTCCCCCTGTGCTGGGGAGAGCAGCTGTGCAGGCAGAGCTGACATTCCTCCAGCGGGGTGCCCGGTCCCACCCAGACACCCCCTCACCAGGCAAGTGCTCCCTCGTTGGAGGGCGGCCCAGGGAGCTCACCCCTGGCTGCCCCCGCCGGCTCCCCGCACGCCCAGCACCTCCGGGTGCTGCCGCGGGAGCCGGCCTGCTCTGTGTGGTCTGCCCGCGCAGACGCGGGAAGGCTCGCGGCCGGATGGGCCGCTTGGGGGAGTGCAGCGGCACTCCCCCCTTCCTCCCGGCAGCTTGGCGGCCCTGGGATGGGGTCCGGGGCCCCTCCTCATCTCGGCAGGGAGGGCGATGGCGCTCCCCGAGGTCCACATCTTCTCGGGCCCCGGGATGGGGTCCGGGGCCCCGCCGGGCATTCTTCACAGGGGGCACGATGGCGCCCCGACTTGTCTTCTGCTGGGGGCCCCAGGATGGGCCTGCCTTCACGGGAAGCGCAACGGCACTCCCCGGCTTCTGCTTCGCCGCCGGCTCCGTCCCAGCCGGCGGCCATCTGGTGGGGGTGCGCGACGGCGCCCCCCCCTCTCCTCGGTCTTCACAGGGCCCCAGGATGGGGTCCGGGGCCCCAACCTCGCATCTTCGCGGGGAGCGTGACGGCGCTCCCCGGCTTTGCTTTGCCGCAGGGGGCCCCGGGATGGGGTCCGCGGTCCCTTCCCACCACGGCAGGGGGGTGCGCAACAGCACCCCCCCCATCTGATCAAAATAGGCCAGGCTTCACTGGCCCCGGGATGGGGTCTGGGCCCCTTCCTCTTCTGAGAGGGGGAGTGCGACGGCACTCCCCTTGCTCCTCTTCCTCCCGGAGCAGCCCCGGGCCCTGGCCCACCCCGGGGTCACAGTCTTGAGCAGCGGCGGAGCCCCACGCGCTTCGTAGCCACTTTTCCAAAGGTCGCCATCTTTTTCCCTGTGATATCTCGGGCCCCCAAGGGCCGATTTTCATCATTCTTGTGTCGTTTCGCTCCTGGTGACAAGCCCTTGCCACCAGGAGCACTCTCCTTAGGCCTCCTGGCTTCGAAGGGTCCCAGATCCTAGGGAGCCAGTCCCACTGACTCCCTGCGCCAGATTTTCCTCTGGGTTCCCTCTTTTCCTTCTGGGCTGCGTGGTCTCCTTGCACTAGCCCAATCCTTCCCCCAACTAGTCCTTTGGGGGGGATAAGGGGGCAAGCTTGCCTGGCCCTGGCATTCGCCTCTTTGGCCTGGAATCCTTCAGGGGCAGAGTCCCTGCCCCAAGGGCAGTCAGGAGGTTCTTCCTTCCAGTTATCCATGACGCCCGTCTGCAGTCCCGGTGTCCAGCAGTGAAGCACAGCCAAGAGAGAGAGCTCTCCCCTGTGCAGGACCTTTTAAGTCGGGGCGGAAGTGTCCAGCAGGTCTGCACCTCTGGCCTATCCAGATGTGCCACATCACTTCCTTGCCCCCGTCCCCTCCTTCTTGCACAGTCTTCTGGAATAGCTCAAAATGGCATCCTCCAGGAGTTAGTTGCCACATGTGCTCTGAAAGTCTCAGCCCCTCCTCACTGACATTCCTCGCAGGGCCTCTCCAGCTATGCTCCTGGCATGGAATGACAGCTGGATGATTGATGCAAGGCCCTGCTCAAGCAACTGGACAGAGCAGTAATTGGCCCTAATACTGAGCTGAGTCAGAGAAAGATGACATCCATGGATGACCCATAAGTTGTACAACTATGCTCTTGTAACCTACTGCATCATTCTTTTCTTACAGGTTACAGTGTACTTTGGTGTGACTCTGGTCTCGGTGGACCCCAGAGAACTGGAGTTGCACCCTACGCCCTCCTTTCCCATTGACATTTAATGGTGTATCCCTACAATGCAAATACCTTAAGCACACTGACATTGAACTGAGTGTCCCTACAGTGAAAAGACAGTAAGCACACTGACTCTCCCTCACATGTGTACACCCCTCTCATGAGACCTACTCCAGGTCACCACCCACTCTGCATAGTTCCTACTGCACCAGGATTACCTAAGCGCAGTTCTTGGGCTGCGCACACCAGGAATCCTCCTCCCACAGCCCTCACACGAGTGCACATCCAGGCGCACCCATGATCACATGTAACCTGCCCTGCCCTAGCTGCGCCACAGCAGACTTTCCTTAGCACGGCGGCACCGGCGGTAAACACGCACAGTCCATATTACCATGTGTTTACTGTGCGTGAGTCACCTCATAGGAGGCTTCCTCACAGTAAAAAGTCAAAAACCAGGTGGTCAAAAATCGAAAAATCAGGGCAGACCTGATGGTCAGAACCGTCCTCTAACAGCATGCTATCCAGAAGACCAACATACACCAGTGAGCCAGGAGGCAATGCCAGTCCAGAGAGTGGGTATGCTGTCCCCAGGACCAGAATACACCAGTGAGCCAGGACGCAATGCCAGTCCAGAGAGCAAGCATGCTGTTCCAGAGTACCTGTATACACCAGTGAGCCAGGAGGAAATGCCAGTCCAGAAAGCGGGCATGCTGTCCCAGAGGACCAGCATACAACAGTGAGCCAGGACGCAATGCCAGTTCATTGAGTAGACATGCTGTCCAGAAGACCAACATACACCAGTGAGCCAGGAGGCAATGTCAGTCCAGTGAGTAGGCATGCTGTTCAGAAGACCAACATGCACCAGTGAGCCAGGAGGCAATGCCAGTCCAGAGAGCGGGCATGCTGTTCCAAAGTACCAGTATACACCAGTGAGCCAGGAGGCAATGCCAGTCCAGAGAGCAGGCATGCTGTCCAAGAGGACCAGTATACAACGGTGAGCCAGGAGGCAATGCCAGTTCATTGAGTAGGCATGCTGTTCAGAAGACTGCAAGGTGCGGGTGAAGAAGACATTGGTAGTTCATAGAAAGTAAAGTTGGCGATAGTCCTAGCAAGGGAATGGAGATATGAGGGCCCAGGGAATGAGGAAAGGATAGGAGAAGAGAAGTTGGTCAACGCAGAGGGGTGACATGCAGGGTTAATTTAGCAAAGCCATGTTTTGTTGACCAATTTCTTTAAAGGGGTAATGAAATGTATGTCAGCCACACAGCTCGGTGAGTTCACCACTCACTGCATACAGTTACAGGGATCTGCAGGTCACAACCTTTAATCCTGGCAAGGCTAAACCATGGAAGAAATGCTGTTTGAAGCATTATAACAAAAGCCATTTATATTTATCAAAAATGTACCTTCAAAATATTTCAATATCGGGCAACAGCTGGGCATGTTGGAAATTTTCTCTAAGAATAGTTTTTGTGCCGGAAGGTGTCCCATGGCATGACACAAAGATGCCTGTGTTGGTGCTAGGCAGCTCTGCGTGTGCCAGTGCAAGGAGAGGACAGATACGTGCCATAAAATGGTAAGTATGGCGCATCCCACCCACTCCTTTTCACGCAGTGCAGCTTGTTGTCTTGCTGTAATCTATTATGTGAAAAAATTATAAATATGGGCCCTAGTGTGAAAATGATTTGAATAATTGAATTATTTTAAACCAAGTCAAGTTCAAAAAAGTGCTGAGGCTCGGAATGTGTAGATAAAGTTTGGCAATGCCAGTTGGTCTCCCTTAACTTTATATACAAGAGAAGAACTGGCATCGCCAGTGCATGCTTTTAATACTCTTTATTGCCTGGAAAGAGTAGACCGATGCTATAGCATCTATAACGGTGCTGTAGTTTTTCTTTTTAGGGCCACTAGGTGGCACTGAAATGCAGCAAAATGATTGCGTTTAAAGGTGGTTTTGATTTCTTAGATGCAATGCTGGGTTTGGTGCAGGATGAAATTACAAATCTACTGACAGCAAAATGTGTCCTACATCCAAAAAGAACATTTGTGCCGCAGAGATATTTGCTATTGCTTGTTACATGATAAGATTAAGTTGGTGGGCATAACAGTGCACATAATGGGCCTTAGTGTACACACCTCTAATTTTTTTTGTACTCCACCAAAGATTCCACTCATTACTGAAGCACCACTGCCCTAGGCAATACGTTTTTTTGTGGGTGCTCTGGAAAAATCACATTCATTTCACACAGTATAGCTTTAGGATTCGTTTCTGCGCTAGAGTCTCTTGCATGTGTGAAACCGTAGAATCTCTCAACCACTTTACTGTCATTATCATATAACAAAATATTAATACGGACTGTGTTTGGTGGCCACATCAGTGGTGTCATCAGCCTGAATAACCACAAAGTCTGTGGTTTTCAACTGTTGCTCAATACAGCTTCAAATAATGTCTACCATGCACTCAAGAAGTTCAATATGTATGGTTTTAGAAGTGCCCTTAAAGACTGAAGGACTTGCTAAATGTGCTTCCATTGCACTGTTTACGCTTGCTGTTAAATCCACAAGGCCTCTGAATATACCAGGATATGAGGAACTTTCAGATTCATCATACCCTTATAATGCCAGTTCAAAAGCACCACAGAAAGGAATAGAAACAATTATTTTTTAAAGTATGTGCCTATTCCTAACGACTGCTTCATTGTGTTTCTTTAATGCTTTTCAGTATGCATTGCTTATGTGGGTTTCAATCTTGTACCTCCAAACATTGCCAGTCTTGTCAGGTTTTCCATATAGATTCTCAAGTGTGCATGCTTCTTTATTTTATCCGACAAATGTTTCAAGTCTGTTACTCCTTTTTTGTCTAAGGAATGTCACCACCAAATAGCAAGCAGTGGAAGCGGAACAGAGAATTCGTTGAAGTACTCACTTTTGTGTACAAGGTGTTTGTGAATGTAAGTTTGTACATTTTGCCTCTGCCTTGGGCACTTTGTTGTAGTTCTAGATCTGGCCAGCCAGGTCCTATTCTTTTTACAATTAGTTTATGTTCAAGGCTCAGTCTAAGGAATGGCTTTGCAAGTAGCTGCTGTACTGTACTCACGGTGTCCTACCAATATTAAAGCCACATGTCAATAATTAAAGTATATTGTGTAAGGTTTGGTGCAAAAACATGTTTGGTGAAAAAATGGTGCAGTGAAAACTTGTAAATTTAATTGCACCATTTTTTGGGCCTCCTTATATTGGAACACCCACTTGCATACATTATGCCTGATGCAGGCATAATGTGGCGCAAGGGGTTCCAAACTGGTGCAATGCTTGCATTGGGCCACTTTGTAAATATGGAGCTACGAAAAAGCATCCTTAATGCCACATTAACGTAAAATAAATGACGCTAATGTGGCAAAAGGAAGCGCAAGAGGCTTCTACATATGTTACGTAGCCTTTGAGCCAGCTGCTTGGTGGCCATACTGGTTGTTGTTGAAGGCCCTGAACCAGGGATATATCTCAAGTGATGGGTGAGTGCCTATAACAAGGCAAGGGAGAGGGCCTTTAATAACTGGTATAGCCTGAGGCAGCGGCGGTACACAGCTACTTTTACATTCCACTGACGGTAGAATGTTCTAAATGAAAAAGGGAGAAACAGAAAGACAAACATTGGGATGTTGGAGCGGAAGACTTACACCAGCCATTATTATCCCTGAGCCAATTCATTGCCTTCAATTGAGCTCTCAATACCCCAATCTTTAGTATTAATTGCACAGTTCCATGCCTTAAATTGGTTCTGATGTGACCCCACCACCCACTGTGTTGACCACTGCACATACATAGCCCTTAACTACCATGCAAAAATATATAGCATCAGTTAGTTTCCTTACCTTAAACGCTGGAGTTGTGTTGTGGTGGTGCAACAGCAGCAAAGAAGGTTGGGTTCAATACCCTCCTCTTGTTCTTTGGCCACAAATTAAAAGTTCATCAGGCTTTAGCAGATGCTGAAAAGAAAAAAATATCTTATTATTAGTAATTTCTCAAGGATGCTGCTGTAGCATTGCACACTGTCATTAACATTTAGCCCATTTCCGTAGCAATTGCCCCTACATTTGTACAGAAAACTGTGCAATAATTTCTACTGATAAAATTATAAAACATACAAACGTGTGGAAATTGGGCTTCAGTCAGACTTGATAATTACCAAAATGTGCTTCATTTGTTCTTCCCTAACTGCTCGTATATTTTGACGTCTTTGTACAGTTTGTTAGCAGGTATTTACACTTTGAGTTAAAAATGTGTTTGCGTCCTACAACCTCTCTCTTTTTCTTGTGTATTTTTAACTTTTATTCAATAAAATTCCAAAACTAATCCCTTGTCTCAGTGGATTAGCTTAGCATCTAGAATTAAAAAGCGGAAAGTTACAAAGAGCTGACATTATATGTTTTCTTCTTAAATGAACCAAAAAATGGAGGGTTACATCATGCAAGCTCATTTGTGGAAGTTGTGCTCACATGTGCAGGTAAATTTATCATTTGGCTGCACCATCTTCAACGTTAATCAGCTGCCACTGTAGTTCTATTCTTCAGCATGGGTGTCCAGGTAAATCAAGGCGAGCTGAAACATCACTGATATTCAGTTTAGCCACATAGGATGAATCATGCAATTAGGGCCATATGTACGAACACTTTTTCCCATAGACACAGAATGGGGAAAAACCTTTGCTACATCTGGCCCTTAATCTTAATGGAACTCATTTATTTTGTCAATGTTTGTCCTAAAAATCTGGCACTCCTAGAAGTTCACCACATATGATAACGAAACCGTATGTGGAATAGTGTGCGACAGAAAAGTAAAGTAGATCTGAAAGTACTGGTTAGTAAATAACCTGTATATATCACACAGAATATGAGCAATCCAATCTAGGTGTAGGAGTTGACCAGCATCGAAGTAGCCATTAAAGTGCATTGACCAGGAGGCCTGGACCACTGATCCGAGGCACACATGTAGTAGCAGATGATTGGATAACCTATGGGGTAACAATAAATTAGTCCAAACAGTTTGATTAGCTGCCTTTGTGTATGTAGGAAAGTACCCTCTTTTTGGCATGGTTCCCCCCACTTTTGCCTGCTGTCAATGTGTTTTTGAATACGTTCACTGTGATACTGCTACCCAGGACCCCAGTGACTGTGCACTCTCCCTCTACATTTGGTTGCTTAGGACTGAGCACCCTCCACAATTGGCATACTGGTACGCCCATATAAGTCCCTAGTATATGGTACTTAGGTACTCAGGGCATTGGGGCACCAGGGGTTCCCTATGGGCTGCAGCACATATTGTGCTACCCACGGGAGCCCATGCAAAATGTGTCTGCATTCCTGCCATTGCAACCTGAGTGAAAAGTTGAATGCACCCTTTCACTACAGGTCACTGCACCAGGTCACTGTAAGTCACCCCTATGGCAGGCCCTTCTTGCCCAGCGGGCTGGGTGTAGGTACCCATATGTGAGGGCACCCCTGCATGAGCAGAGGTGCCCCTACAAACTCCAGCTCCAATTTCCTGGGCTTCATAAGTGCGGGGAAGCCATTTTAACTGTGTACCTGACACAGGTCAAACCTGTGCCCATCTATATAATGGTAACTCCAAACCTGGGCATGTTTGGTATCAAACATGCCGGAATCATATTCCAATACCGTTGCCATTATTGGTTGTATGATTCCATGCACTCCTTAGAGGATCCCCATCATTGCTTTACTAGTCTTCTGGGGTTTTCCGGGCAGCCTATGCTGCTGCCACTCGACAGACAGGTTTCTGCCCTCCTGCTGCTTAGCCAGCTCAAGCAGAGGAAGGCAGAATAAAGGATGCCCTTTGGGAGAGTGAGGCAACACCGTCTCCCTTTGGAAATAGGTGTTACATGGTATGGGAGAGGTAGCCACATTTGGTGCCCTCCATGCATAAACCAGTTTGCATCACTCCAGGGACCCCCAGTCCCTGCACTGGTGCGAAACTGGAAAATGGAAAGAGGAGTAACCAGTCCCCTGTCCATCACCATCCTAGGGATGGTGCCCAGAGCTCCTACAGGTTGCCAGGTGGCTCTGCCATCTTGAATCCAAGGTGGGCAGAGGCCCATGGGAGCATCTGAGTGGCCAGGTCTGGCAGGTGATGTCACAGCCCCCTCCCAATAGGTGGTCATCCTGCTAGGTGGCCAATCCCCCTTCCTGTGCTATTTAGAGTCTCCCTCCAGGGTGGATCTTCCGATTCGACATGCAAGATACCAGCAGGACTCCTCTTCATTGTTTACTTCATCCTCTGACCACCGGAACTTGACCCTCCAGAAACTGACAATCTGCAACTCCAGCAAGGACTCCACTTTGCAACATTGTTTCTCCGGCTCTTTCCAGCAACTGCAACATTTCCGTGGCTGTTCATCCTCTGTGGGTAACAAGTATTCAGCCTGCACAAGAAGCAAGAAAGAATCTCCCTTGGAGTGAAGGAGTCACTCCCCTGCATCTGCAAGCACCAACTGCAACAACGACCGGCTGCGTGGATCCTCTCTCCTCTGGACCTGCGTGGATCCTGCATCACAGGTGGTGGTCTGGAGTGGTCCCCTTGGTCCTCTCTACTAACTGTCCAACTTGGGAGACGGTAAGCCCTTGCCTCTCCTTGCAGGACAGTACCCCTGTGCACCCCAACTCTTGCGGCTACCAAGACTTGTTTGTTCATCCTCCAAGGGATCTTCACACTCCGTGTAGCCCCAGCCTCCAGCACTGTTCCCTGCAAAGCAACGTCTCCTGCCTGCTGCTCCAATGATGTGGGACTCCTCTCCAGGTGTGCTGACTGGGCTTCACCATGACTCATGTGCCTGCTGCCTGTGAGAAGCTTGTGGGGGCTGCATCCTCATCTTCCGACTCTCCTCACTGCTGAGGGTCACCCGGGACTCCTCTGCTTGGGCTAAGTCTCCTTGGTTCCCGGCAGCTCTACAACTCTTTATCTGTAACTTTTGGTTTTGCCAAGGATTGTTAGTGGTTTTCCAACACCACTGACTAACTACAACTCTTCTTCCATTGTAGGACATCGCCTGAATCACTTTTGGAACTCTTCACCCGCTCCGGTGCTGCACAGCTGACTCTTTGTCTCCATCGTAGACCTGGTCCTGCATCTCAAGAGGGATGGGTAGTGGCTCCTGCCACAACCGGACACTCCAACTTGAAGTGAACTTGGTCCCTTTCTTTTGGAGGTCCTCTTCTGTCAGGATCCACCTTTGGGTTCTTCCAGTCTTGCTTGGGTCTTGCACAGTCCTTTCCCAAAGCTTACCTGTGGGTTTGGATAAAAACAGGTGCTTACCTCTTCTCTCCTGGTCGCTGGGGGGTACCCTAGTACTTACCTTTTGGGGTTCCTAGTTCCTCTAGCTCCCCTCTACAGATTCCTTTTCCTTGGGTGGGGGACTGCCTTTCACATTCCACTTAGTATATGGTTTCTCCCCCCACCCTACCCCCCCGCCCCCATCCCGGGCCATCACTAATTTCTATTGTTTTACTGTTTGCTATTGCTTTCTATCCTAATCACTGATATCTAATTTGTATATATTAGTGTGTTTACTCACCTCCTATTGGAGTATTGTCTATGTAGTATTTTAGTATTTGTGTTACCATAATAAACTACCTTTATTTTTGTAACACTGTGTGGTTCTTTCATGTGTGTAAATTCTGTGTGACTGTAATGGTATTGCATAAGCTTTGCATTTCTCCAAGTCTTGGCTCCTTATCCACAGCTAGCCCTAGAGAGCCCTGGCTTCCTAGACACTGCCTACACCTCACTAGTAGGGGATACCTGGACCTGGTATAAGGTGATAACACCATAGGTACTCACCACACACTTGGGGTACAGCGGTGGGATAAGGCACTTGCAATTGCCTTACAACTCTGTCACTGGTTACTTTCTGCAGGAAAGACCATTACTAGCTGCTAGTTACACATTACACTTAGTTGTTAGGATTCTAGACTCCTAAGTGTGGGTAAGCTAGGGGTCTAGCATAGCCCTTGCTCCAAACTTTCTGGGTGCCTAGTTGTTAGAGTTGTTAGGCACACTTACATCACTCTAGCAAGAAAATGTCTTCAGTAGAGCACAACTCTCATGCCCCAGACTCCCAATTTGAGAGTCTTACCTTACAAGAACTTAGAGAGATGTGTGGCAGTAGAAAATTGAAGTCAGGGAGAAATCCCAATAAAAGTCTACTTCTTTGCTTACTCCTCCAGGCTGACCAGGACAATACTGGCAGCCAGGAGGAGGAAGAAGTAGAAGCTGACCTTCCAGTCCTAGACAGGGTAGACTTAGGCTACACTCGGGAGGGTCAGGAGGAACCTGGGGAACACCACAGCCCTGTCAGGAGCACTGCAAGTAGTGAGAAGGAGGTTTATTCCAGTAGGGCCACCTTTACTCCTAGAGGGTTGTTACAGAGGGTTCCCAGGAGGTGGGATAGATCCTCCTCTGTCCATTCCCATGTCTCCTCAGTCTCTGAGGGGACCCACTGCTGCACCTCAGGGGAAGATTCCTTAGACAGGGAGCTTAGGCAACTGAGGTTGGAGGAGGCCAAGCTGAGGCTGCAGCAGCAACAGCTGGCCCTAGATATGGAGGCCTTGGCAGTGGAGAGGGAAAGACAGGGTTTGGGGTTAGCACCCCATGATGGCAGCAATTTGAGCTTCAGGGACACTAGAATCAGGGAGGACTTGTATGATTGTAGGAACCTGAGCAAGATATTCCCACCTCACAAGGTGGGAGATGACATCTACAAATGGTTCAGTGCTTTGGAGAGGGCCTGTAAAGTTCAGAAGGTCCCCCAAAGGCAGTGGGCAGCACTCGTGTGGCTCTCCTCTGACAAAGGCAGAGACAAACTCCTCACTGTCAGAGAGGGAGATGCAGACAATTATACAGCTTTGAAAAGTGCACTATTAGATGGATTTGGTTTGACCACTGAACAATACAGGACCCACGTTCAGGGAAGCCAAAAAGGAGTCCTCCCAAGATTTGGTAGATTTTGTGGACTGTTCTGTGGAAGCTCTGAGCTCTGGAAGGTTGGTTGCATGGGAGCCAAGTAGGTAACTACCAGGGCTCATACAATCTAATTCCGAGACAGCACATTTTGAATAACTGTATATCTGATCAGATGCATCAGTACCTGGTGGACTCTGATCTGACCTCTCCCCAAGAATTGGGAAAGAAGGCAGACAAATGGGTGCGCACCAGGGTGAGTAGGAAATCTCACACGGGGGTGACCACAAAAACAAGGAAGCAGGTAAGTCTCAGGACAAGGGTGGGGACAAAGATAAAAACAACGAGTCTTCATCAGGCCCACAAAACTCCTCTGAGGGTGGGAATAAATCCTCTTCCTCTTCTTCCATCTAAAAAACGTTTTGGTGCTACATGTATAAAAACAAAGGCCACAGGGCAGGAGGCAGCTCCTGTCCTAAGAAAGGCACCAAGCCCCCCACCACTACTAACCCAACTTCCACTCCAAGTGTCCATAGCAATAGCAGTAGTGGTGGGACTACTAACAAGTAAATAGTCCAACAGTGTAGTTGGGCTCACCTTAGGGACTGTAGTGGGATATGGGCTAGTTAGAGAGACCACCAAGGCTGTGTTGGTCTCTGATTGGGGCATTGAATGTGCCATCCTTGCTGCCTATTCCCTTAATATCGGTAAGTACAGGCAGCATCCCCTAATCAATGGCGTTGAGGCTGAGGTCTACAGGGACACAGCTGCCAGTGCCATTATGGTGACTGAAAAACTGGTGTCTCCTGAGCAACACCTATTTGATCACAAGTACCAAGTGACTGATGCTCATAATAACACTTTGTGCCACCCCATGGCAGTTTTTGATTTCAGCTGGGGGAGTTACTGGCCCTAAAATGTTGCAGTGTTCTCTGATCTACCTGTAGAAAGTCTGCTAGGTAACGACTTGGGGACTTCAGCTTGGGCTGATGTGGATTTGGAGGCCCATACAGCAATGCTGGGCATTCCTGGGCATATCTTTGGCCTCACTAGAGCACAGGCCAAGAAACAAAAAGAACAAGGAATGCTGAAGCCTGGAACAATGGCCCAAGAGATTCCTAAACCAAAGAGCAGAAAGGGTAAAAAGGTACCTCGTGATCAAGCCTCCAGTGAGGATTCAACTCCTGACGTGGAAGAATCCACTCCTTGGGTGAAACCTACACCAGAGGAGCTGCAAGCTGACACAGCTGAGCTCTTGGGTGCAGGGGGGCCACCAGGGAGGAACTCAGTAAGGAAAAGCAAACATGTCCCACACTGGAGGGCTTAAGGCAGCAAGCTGCAGCACAAGACGCAGGGGATATCAGTGGCACCCATAAGGTGTACTGAGATAACAGCCTCCTATACTCAGAAGCAAGGGACCCTAAACCTGGTGCCACCAGGGGACTGGTAATCCCTCTGAAGTTTAGGGAGTTCCTATTAATTCTAGCTCATGATATTCCCCTTGCAGGCCACTTGAGGCAAAGCAAGACCTGGGACAGACTTGTCCTTCACTTATACTGGCCCCATACGTCAGAAGACACCAAAAAGTTTTGTCGCTCCTGTGTCACTTGTCAAGCCAGTGGCAAGACAGGTAGCACTCCAAAGGCCCTTTTAATTACACTACCAGTGGTTGGGATGCCCTTTGAGAGGGTTGTTGTGGGTAGTGTTGGCCCCCTGGATCCTCCAATAGCCTCTGGTAATAGATTCATACTGGTGGTAGTGGACCATGCCACCAGATACCCAAGTGCCATTCCTCTTAGGACCACTACTGCTCCTGCAGTGGACAAAGCCCTCCTTTGAATTTTCTCCAGGGTGGGTTTTCCTAAAGAGGTGGTATCAGACAGGGGTGCAAACTTCATGTCTGCTTACCTTTAAGCCATGTGGAAGGAGTGTGGTGTTACGTACAAGTTCACCACCCCTTAACACCCTCAAACAAATGGCTTAGTTGAGAGCTTTAATAAAACTCTCAACGACATGATAATGGGACTTTTACAAAAGCTCAGAAGGAGATGGGATGTCCTGTTACCTTACCTCCTCTTCACATATAGGGAGGCTCCTCAGAAGGGAGTGGGCTACAGCCCCCTTGAACTTCTGTTTAGGCAGCCTGTTATGGGTCCCCTTGCCCTTGTTAGAGAAGCCGGGGAGCAACCTGTCAAGCCTACCAAACGACATTATGGACTAAGCACTTGGCCACAGATCAAGGATGGCTCAGTGCATGAAGAGGGCCACTAAAATCCTTCAGGAGAGCCAGGAGCTGCAGAAACAATGGCATCATCAGAAGGCTGTGGTGACTGTTTACCAGCCAGGACAGAAGGTGTACCCTGGGAGCCTGTGGCTTCTCGGGTACTCAGACAAATGGAGTGGATCATACATTATTGTGGAGAGAAAGGGTGAGGTCACCTACTTGGTTGACCTAGGCACTCCTAGATGCCACAGGGTGCTTCATGTGAACCGCTTAAAGCCCTACTATGACAGGTCTGACATGACCTTGCTCATGGCAACTGATGAGGGACAGGAAGAAGAGAGTGACCCGCTCCCTAACCTCTTCTCCCACAATACAACAGATGGCTCAGTAGATGGGGTTGTACTTGCAGATTGCCTCTCTGAGTCACAAAAAGATGACTGCAGAAACCTCCTGGGGCAGTTTTCTGAACTGTTCTTCCTAACTCCTGGCCAGGCTACATTGTGTTAAAACACTATTGACACAGGTGACAGCCTGCCTGCTAAAACCAACATTTAAAGGCAGCCTGATTGTGTCAGGTAGTGTATCAAATCTGAAGTCCAGAAGATGCTAGACGTAGGAGTCATTGATCCTTCCGACAGCCCCTGGGCTAGTCCTGTACGGCTTGTTTCAAAACCCCATTTTTGTGTAGGCTACAGAGTTCTCAATACTGCTACTAAAACAGATGCTAATCCTATCCCTAGAGCAGATGAGCTCATAGATACACTGGCTTCTGCCAAGTATCTGAGCACCTTTGACCTGACTGCTGGCTACTGGCAGATCAAGTTGTCAAAGGATGCCAAACCCAAAACTGCATTCTTCACTCCTAGAAGGCACTATCACTTTGCTGTGATGCCCTTTGGACTAATGGATGCACCTGCCACATTCCAAAGGCTGGTGAATAAAGTTCTCCAAGACCTGGAAAGCTTCAGTGCAGCTTATCTAGACAATATATCTTTCTTTAGCTCCACCTAGGAGGACCACCTGGTCTACCTTGGAAATGTATTGGATGCCCTGCAGAAAGCAGGCCCCATTATCAAGGCCTCCAAGTGACAGATAGGGCAGGGAAAAGTGGTTTATCTGGGCCACCTAGTTGGTGGAGGCCAAATCCAAACACTACAGGGCAAAATCCAGACCATTCAGGATTGGACTGCCCCTGCCACACAAACCCAAGTCAGAGCCTTCCTATGCCTGACAGGGTATTACAAGAGGTTCATTAATAGCTATGGCTCCATTGTAGCCCCTCTAAATTAACTCACCTCTAAAAGGAGGCCCAAGAACATTTTGTGGACAGCTACCTGCCAAAAAATCTTTTGACAACCTTAAACAGGCCATGTGCTCTGCTCCTATATTAAGAAGTCCTGACTACTCTGTAACTGAAGGGCATTAAGCATGCAGGAGTCGGTCGGCAGGTAGATAAGTGGTATTTATTGGTTATAAATTGAAAGTATGCTCTTGTGGTTAGTGTGTTCTCCTCTTTGTTTCTTCTGGAGTTGGTTTGTTGGTGTAATGCAGGTTCCTGGACCTCACTCTTCTTCTTGTTCCTTCCGTCTCATAGGTTTCTCGGGAAGCGCATGTGGAGAGAAACAGAGTGACATCAGTAGGTGATTTTTAATTCACTCGTTTTGTATTTCCTTTTCTATCTCCTCCTGACTTTCCTTCTTCTTGTTTCATGTTTTTCTTTCCTGCTGTGTTTTCCTTTCTTTTCCTATGTTTTCCTTGGACTGCAGGTTTTTTTCTCTTTTCTTCACCTTTCTGCCAGGGAGTCTCGTCTCAGTCCTTTCCTGCCTTTCCTCTCTCTTATCTCTCTTTTGCTTCTGCGCTATATCTTCTAAGGGTATGCTTTCCCTATTGTTTTACTCGTGACCTTGTCACTTCTCTTGTTACAATCCAGGCTCTTTCCTTACTCGGTGCCTTGTTCCTTCTTTTGTGTAAGTAATACTTTTTCCTTATGCAGTGCCTTGTTACTGTGCAAATTCGTGCTCTTTCCCTTATGCCACCCCACCTCTCCCCGTGATAAGATCGTGCCTCCCATTTCAGTCTTTCTCCCTCCCGTCCTCCAGATCCTCAGGGCAGTTTCCCCACAGACCTGGAATTGCCATGCTTCTCCAGAAGCATGGCGGGATCCAGCATTCCGTCTTCCCGGTCTACCGCGGTGTTGGACCTCCATCAGCCGCTGGGTTGATCACTTCCCGTCAGTTGGGAAGGAACCGCTCTCCCGGAATCCAAATTCTCTCTTCTCGATGGGTCTCCTCCTCCTCCGTCCGTTCGCCTTCTCGTACTTCGTTCCACCAGTCTTCTCTCGTGCCGTCCTCCTCTCTCCCTATCTCTGCCGACGCCAACCCCTTTAACCGTCCTCCTTCCTGCGACGTGTTGAAAGCTGGCCGCTCATTGGTGGTGATGTCGGGCTGTTCCGGTGCAGCCACGGCAGTGTCAGTACAAGTCAGGCTCATGTGCGGGCGAGATATGGCCAGCCCGTCACATACACTCCCGCTAGAGAGCGGCTGTTCGAGACGCTCGGTCGCTGGATATCGGGACAGGAAATCTGCATTAGTCATGTGGGAATCCGGGGAGTGTTGAATCTGAAAGGAGAAAGGCTGTAAGGAAAGGAACCACTGCAGGATACGGGAATGGGTGTCCTTGTGGTGAGCGAGTCAGGTGAGGGGAGCATGATCGGTAACCAGAGTGAAAGGACTGCCGGAGAGATAGTACTGGAGTGATTCTACAGCCCATTTTATCGCCAAGCATTCTTTCTCAATTGTGGGATAGTGTTTTTCCCTCTGTAGGAGCTTCTCTTCCAGGGGATCCTCATCAATAGTCATAAACATTGAATATTCCCGCCCTTGTGCGGGGACCCCGGAGCATATATAAAATACACACATATTATACATGTGTAAAACAGCAATGCAGGCTATAATGTTAAAACAGGCTAAAATGCTTTATTTCTATGAAGTTTTTTTTGTTGTTTTTTTTTATATTATAAAATTACAATAGAGAATAAATATCTACCCAAGCCCCCAAAACTGGGCTTAGGGAAGTAAGCAGCAGTAAACTCTAGAGAAAAAGAGAAAAAACTGCATTGAAAAACAATGGAGCATTCTTAGCCAATAGGCTGCATGCAGGTTAACACAGGAGAACCATAAAAACTTTGGCACCGTACCTTTAAGACCCTGAGCACCTCCAGTATCCCACCATGCCTCAGGGGTGAAGGAAAGGTGACAGTTGGTTCACAGTTAGGTCAGTTCTTTTTTCCGGCTTCTTCTGAGAGGATCCTGGAGCATTGAGCTCTCAGTTTTTCTGAGTTTTTTCTCAGAAAAATCCTTTGGAAAAGCGTTTTTTCCTTTTTCATTCGACAGATAACATTTTTGTCTGAGCTTGGCAGTTTTTTCCTGACAGAAAAATGCCTTCACTTTTTTTCAAGTGCCCTGCTTGTGGGAAGAAGAAGGCCCAGTCAGACCCACACTCTCTGTGTATAGTATGCCTGCCTCAGAGTCACTGCCCTGACACTTGTAAGCACTGCAAGAATATGTCAAAGAGGACTCTGAAAGACAGAAAAAAGATCAGGCTACATGGGCTTCAGGAGAGGCAGAAAACATCGTCCTCTTCACTTCCCAGACAACCAGCAGGCCATTCTCAGGAGAGAATGGCTAGGTCGACGTCAGCAGGTAGGAAAGTACCTGTTTGTTCCCCGTCGACGTCGTCGCTACCACCGTCTCACCGGCATAGATCGCCGTCGACGGCGAGACACCCGACGTCGAAGGAGACGGCGTCGAGGGAACACCATCGCAGGGGCAGGTCTCCATCGACGGCAGCCCGCCGATCGACGTCGAGCCATCGCCGGCGTGCCCGGTCGCCGCCAAAGGCTGTGCGCCCCCCGACGTCAAGAGACACGACGTCGAAATCGCCACGACGGCATGAGAGACATCCGCCGTCGGTTTCCCACCGCTCCACGTCGAGGCACACGACGGTGAGCAGGTCGAGGTCCAAAGATCGCCGTTCGACGTCGAAACACTCAACGTCGAGACACTCAACGTCGAGGCATGAGCAACCGGTGGGGCGCCCTTCGACGTCGACATAGCCATCGACGTCGACACAGGTTTTACCTGTCCCGCAGGGAGTAGAACATCGCCCCACACCAGACAAGGCCGCGCCATCTCCAGTGGTCTCCATACCGAGCGACTCTTCTCGGTCAAGAGCGGCATCATCTGGGCATGTCTCGCCCATCAATCTATCTCCAAGATGGCTGGAGAGCCTTAACAGACCAGCGGCCTCCCCAGATTCGCAATATTCGCGAATGTACTCGCCTACTGCCTCACTGCCAAGAACGCCATCACCGACAGCAAGGGCAGGACGGGCTCGTTCTGCTCCTCGTCAACTGGCCGCGAGGCCTGGGCGCTCTGCTACAGTGTCTCGCAGCAGGTCTCGTTCTCAACGACGATCCAGGTCTCGTTCACGAAGAAGATCACCCTCTTGGTCATCGTCAGGATCATCTGTCGGGCGTTATTCACCCACCCTAACAGATTCACCACCTGCTAGGGTCTCACCGGTGGATGACATTACCACGTTTAACGAGGTGCTGCTAAAAGGAGCGCAGAAACTAAACATAGAAGTTCCAGAGCCATCTACCTCCTCGTCGGTCATCTTTGAGACTCTACAACAGAGATCAGCATCAAAAAAGCTGCTGCCTCTAGTGCCTGGTTTGTTGCAGCCAACCATGGACACTTTTCTGGCCCCAGCCTCGCTCAAATCTGCCCCGGCTAGGATTCTCAAAAAATACAAGGCTCCCGAACAGGACCCTCTGTTCCTAAGGAAGGATCCGCCACCGGACTCGGTAATATTAGCCGCAGCCCGAAAGACCCACTCGGTGGCATCATCATCCACGGTCCCCCCGGATAAAGAGAGCAGGCATCTAGACTCTCTGGGGAGAAAGATATGCAGGACGGCGGCTTCGGCAATGAAAGTCTCCAGTGCTTCTGCACTCCTGGGCAGGTATGATCGTTCTCTGTGGGACTCTCTCAATAGATTCACAGAGAAATTGCCCAGAGAGGACAGACAAGATTTCCAAGAGATCCTGCAAGAAGGATGCCTGGTATCCAACCAGGTTATCAGCGCGGTAGCAGATGGGGCGGATTTAGCTGCGCATGGGTACGCGCATGGAATCTGTGCAAGGAGGTCTTCCTGGCTGAGGCTCACTGGCTTAAAGCAGGAAGCACAACAACGCATCCTGAATCTCCCATTCGCCGGGAACTCTCTATTTGGTGCCCATGAAGACGAGGAAATGGCCCGCATGAAGACCGAGGTGGATACCATGAGGGCAGTGGGCCTGGAAAGAAAGAAAGATTTCAGGCGAAGGTACAGGCCTTATGACAGGTGCCCTTTCCAGCAGAGGGTTCAAACCCCTCACTGGTCCCAAAGGTCACAGCAACGACAGGGACGCCCTCTTTTTCAGCGAAGGAACACAAGGGAGCGAGGGTCAAGTAGACCTCAGCAGTCCACTCCGAAAGCACCCACCAAACAATGAGATCTCGCTTCCCTCGACACTGTACACCACTCCGGTGGGGGGAAGTATTACAGCTTATCTTCACGAGTGGCACTCTATCACAAGAGACAAATGGGTGCTCAATATTGTCGAACATGGCTACTCTCTTCTTTTCAAACAGCCTCCACCACACTTGCCACCAACCAAAGGCAATCCATCTCATCTCAGCCTGCTACGCAAAGAGGCTCTCGCCCTCCTACAAAAGAATGGCATAGAAAAGGTTCCACCTGCGCACAGAGGAAAGGAGGTTTACTCCCGTTACTTTCTGGTGGCGAAGAAGGGTCGAGGGGGCGTTTTCAGGCCAATTCTGGACCTACGGCTGCTGAACAAATACATAAGGAAACAGAAGTTCAGGATGCTAGCGCTTCACCAGATTTTCCCTCAGCTACATCAGGGAGACTGGATGTGCTCCATCAACCTGCAGGATGCATATTTTCACATCCCAATAGCTCCAAAACATCGAAAATTCCTGCGCTTCCAAGTAGCGTTACAGCATTACCAGTTCAGAGTTCTGCCATTTGGCCTGAAATCTGCCCCACGCGTCTTCTCGAAATGTATGGCAGTGGTAGCGGCGCATCTTCGAAAACAAAAGATATTCATATATCCATACCTAGACGACTGGTTACTGAAGGCTTCTTCTCCGGAGCAGGCGAGAAGCCATCGGGACATTGTGCTCGGAGTTTGTGAGTCTCTAGGTCTTCAGGTCAATTACCAAAAGTCAACCTTGATTCCAACACAGAACCTTCACTACTTGGGAGCTATCATAAACACAGAACTCCAAAGAGTGTATCCTTCGGAGGAACGACAATCCTCAATAGACAGGAAGGAAGTGTCAGGACCTGTTGAGAGCCAACGCACCTACGGCACGTCAGGTGACATCGCTGCTGGGCTCCATGGCATCATGCATTTTTATTGTCCCAAATGCCAGACTCCACATGAGGCCCCTCCAAGAGGCATTAGAGAACAAGTGGAGCCAAAGGACAGGTCGCTGGGAGGACAGAGTGCGACTACCGGCAGTAGCACTTCAGTCATTGAGATGGTGGATGCACAGACCTCACCTGTCAGTGGGTGCTCCGTTTCACCAGGTAGTTCCATCCGACACTCTTGTAACGGATGCGTCTCTTCAGGGATGGGGGGCTCATCTGGGTCCCCTTCAAGCTCAGGGCCTGTGGTCAGACAAGGAAAAGCAGTACCACATCAATCTGCTAGAACTCAGAGCGGTCCATCTGGCTCTCAAGTCTTTCATACCACTAATTCAGGGGGAAGCTCTCCTAATACAAACGGACAATACAACCACGATGTATTATTTGAACAAACAGGGGGGAACGAGATCCCTACCCCTATCTCGAGAGTCCCAAGCGATATGGCATTGGCTCCTGGCCAGAGGAATGTCACTTACAGCGGTTCACCTGCCAGGTCAACAAAACGTGGAAGCAGATTTTCTGAGCAGACACCTAGAGGACGCTCACGATTGGGTCCTACACGGCGAAGTCGCAGAATACATCTTCGCTCAATGGGGTCGGCCTCAACTGGACCTCTTCGCAGACGAAGTAAACAAGAAATGCCCAGACTTCGCATCCAGGTTCTACCGTCCGGGATCTCGAGGGAATGCCCTGTTGATCGACTGGTCAGGGATATTTCTCTACGCTTTTCCGCCGATTCCCCTCATACCGGCAGTGATCAACAAACTTTACAGATCCAGAACCAGAATGATTCTCATAGCGCCACAATGGCCCCGTCAATTCTGGTACACAGATCTCCTCAACCTATCGGAACAACCTCACAGGAGGCTGCCGTGCAGACCGGATCTTCTGAGCAGGATGGAGGACAGGGTTCTGCATCCCAACCTACCCTCTCTGAGCTTGACAGCATGGCTCCTGAATTCCTGCAGTATGGGCACCTAGGGCTCTCGCAGGAGTGCATGAACATCTTGAAAGAGTCCAAACGGCCTTCCACGCGGCGTTCTTACGCTTTTAAGTGGAAGAGATTCTACATATGGTGCTGTCAACAAGGTCAGAATCCCATACGGGCTCAGGAGGATGTCATACTGTCCTATTTGCTTCATCTGGCAAAGTCCGGTCTGCAGGTATCATCTATTAAGGTACATTTGTCTGCTATTACAGCCTATCGCAAGTCACCTTCTCAGGAATCCTTCTTTACGAAACCTGTAGTAAAGGATTTCTTAGAAGGTTTGAAGAAAGTTTTTCCGCCCATTCGGAGACCTTCTCCTCCATGGGAACTAAACATAGTATTGGCAAAACTTATGGGCCCTCCTTTTGAACCTATACATAAGGCCTCTTTACAACACCTTACGTGGAAGACGGCTTTTTTAGTGCCCATTACTTCAGCGAGGAGGGTCAGCGAAATCCAGGCTTTGTCTTCCAAAGAACCGTACACGGTTTTTCATGACAATAGAGTGGTTCTGCGAACTCACCCATCTTTCCTTCCGAAGGTGGTGTCAGAATTCCATATCAATCAGACTATATCTTTACCGACTTTCTTTCCCAATCCGGAGACTCCGGCAGAGAAAGCTTTGCACTCCTTAGACTTGAAAAGAGTGCTGAAATTTTATCTGGATAAGACAAAATCGATTAGACACTCTAACCGCTTGTTTGTAAATTATGGTCATTTGAGGACAGGAGAGGCAGCATCTAAACGAACGATATCAAGATGGATAGTTTCTTGTATTGTTAATACTTACCAGCTGGCTAATAAACAATTACTAGCGAGGCCTAAAGCGCATTCCACAAGGGGAAAAGCGGCTACTGCTGCCCTCCTTAACAATGTTCCAATATCTGAGATTTGTAAGGCTGCTACATGGAAGTCTGTACATACGTTTACTAGACATTACTGTTTAGACTCAGATGCAAGAGCGGATGCCCAAGTGGGGCAGGCCTCTCTAAGAAATTTATTTGCATAATACGTATCTATTCCTGCACTTCTATCGGACAGTCCGCAGAGTTTAGGGATGGGCTTGCTAATCTATTCAATGTTTATGACTATTGATGAGGATCCCCTGGAAGAGAAGGATAAGTTACTTACCTGTAAATCCTAGTTCTCTTCCAGGGGTATCCTCATCAAAGTCATAAACAACCCACCCTCCTCCCCGGACGCACGTCTCTTAGAAGTGCAGGACAGACTGTATCTTTAATCAGTTACACAGATTGTCACCGTAAAAAAGAACTGACCTAACTGTGAACCAACTGTCACCTTTCCTTCACCCCTGAGGCATGGTGGGATACTGGAGGTGCTCAGGGTCTTAAAGGCACAGTGCCAAAGTTTTTATGGTTCTCCTGTGTTAACCTGCATGCAGCCTATTGGCTAAGAATGCTCCATTGTTTTTCAATGCAGTTTTTTCTCTTTTTCTCTAGAGTTTACTGCTGCTTACTTCCCTAAGCCCAGTTTTGGGGGCTTGGGTAGATATTTATTCTCTATTGTAATTTTATAATATAAAAAAAAAAAAAAAAAAAAAACTTCATAGAAATAAAGCATTTTAGCCTGTTTTAACATTATAGCCTGCATTGCTGTTTTACACATGTATAATATGTGTGTATTTTATATATGCTCCGGGGTCCCCGCACAAGGGCGGGAATATTCAATGTTTACGACTTTGATGAGGATACCCCTGGAAGAGAACTAGGATTTACAGGTAAGTAACTTATCCTTCCTGCTCATATAGAGGATGGGATGTTGTGTCCCGTCACCTTGTGTCTGGGAAAGTACCGCCCCAAGACCCACATCAGAGGCGTCCGTTTGCAAAATGAAGGGCTTCTGCAAATCCGGGAAACATAATACTGGACCCGAAGTTAGTGTGGCTTTCAGTTGGTCAAAGCTTTGTTGTTCTGACTCAGTGGGAGGGGCGAGGTTATTGGGACACGACTTCTGTAACAGGTTAGTAAGAGTTCTGCTAAAGTGGAAAACTGGGGAATGAAACGTCTGTAATAGCCTACCAAACCTAAGAAGGCTCTAACGTCCTTTTTCCTCCTGGGAAAAGGTATGTTCAGGATGGCCTCTATTTTCTCTACTTGTGGTCTGACCTGGCTTTTCCCCACGACATAGCCCAAATAATTGATACTGGTTTGTCCCAACCACCACTTCTCCGGATTAGCAGTTAACTGAGCTGTTCTCAAGGCCTGTAAAACATTGTTTAAATGTTTCATATGGTCTTCCCATGTCCTACTGTAAATGACAATTTCATCAAGATATGCTGCAGCATATTGATGATATGACCGTAGGATTCTGTCCATGAGTCTTTGGAAAGTGGCTGGTGCCCCATGAAGCCCAAAGGGAAGGTCCGTGAATTGGTAGAATCCTGAAGGGGTTGCAAAGGCAGTTTTTTCTTTGTCTTCTGGTCTCATGGGTATTTGCCAGTATCCTTTTGTTAGTTCAAGGGTGGACAAATACTGGGCTTGGCCTAGTTTCTCAATCAGTTCATCAATACGTGGCAAGGGGTATGCATCAAAGTGGGTCAGTTCGTTAACCCGTCTGTAATCTACACAGAAATGGGTGCTTCCGTCCGGCTTGGGTACTAGTACAACTGGGGAACACCAGGGACTAGTTGACGGCTCAATAATGCCGGCCTCTAACATGGACTGGACTTCCTGTTCTATTATCACCTTCTTGGCTTCTGGGATACGATAAGGCCGCTGCCGGGATACTTTATCGGACTTAAGCCGAATGGGGTGTTGCACTAGACCTGTTCTACCTAGACACTTAGAGAAGACGTCTGTGTTCTTGTCTATCAGTTGGGTTAGTTGACTGCGACAGGATTCTGTGAGTATGGGGTTTATCCATGGGGCCTAAGTCCCATAGGGGTTCCTGGAGGGGAAGGAGGGATAGGGATCTCCTCTGTGGTATAGTGTGAAATATATCTGACGGGTTGTTCACACGAGGGCTCTTGCCATTTCTTAAGGAGATTAATATGGTAGATCTGCTCCCTTCCGGTCCCTTGTGGGAATGCTAGTTTATAGGTAGTGGTTTTGATTTGTTCAATCACCTCATAAGGTCCCTGCCACCGGTCCAACAATTTGTTTTCGCTACTAGGGAGTAGGACTAACGCCTTGTCTCCTACCTTTAAACTACAAAACACACTTCGAGCATCGTACACCTGTTTCTGTTTCGCCTGAGCGTCTCGTAAAGTGGTGTGGGCTTCTTCCCACACCGTATGGAGGCTTTCTCTTAAGTCACGGGTGTACGTTAGGAGGTCTTTTACTTCTTCTTCTGTTTCTTCCCACTGTTCAGCCAACATTTCGAGCAGGGTACGGGGCTGTCTACCAAACAACAACTCGAAGGGACTATGTGCCAGGGAGCTCTGAACATGGGTACGTATGGCGTATAATACAAGAAGGTAGTTTTTTTTCCTAATCTTTTCCCGCCTCGGAAATGCTTTTTCTGAGGAGGGACTTAATTGTCCTATTGTACCTCTCCACTAACCCATCTGTTTGAGGGTGATAAACATATGTTCTGATTTGTTTCACCCCAAGTGTTTTGCTCACCTCTGTCATGAGTCTGGACATGAAGGGGGTCCCTTGGTCGGTAAGTATTTCTTTAGGAAACCCGGCCCTGGAGAAGAATTCTATCAGCGCTTGCGCAATGGCTTTCGTGTGCATGCTGGGAATGGGAATAGCTTCTGGATATCGGGTGGTATAGTCCACCAATACCAACACATATTGTCATCCCCAGATGGAGGGTGTGAGGGGCCCAATAATATCCATCCCCTCCCTGGAAAAAGGGGTGTCTATGATAGGAAGGGGTTAAAGGGGAACTGGTCGGTGTGGAGATGGGTTATAAAGCTGGCATTTTGGACACTCTGAGCACTGCTTACGGATCTCCCCAAACACTCCCGGCCAATAGAAGCGTTGTAGTACTGCTTCTCCCTGCCCAGATGCCCTTCCCCGTTATCCCCATGGGTCAGGTGTAACACCTGTTGTCGATGGCTTCAGGGCACAACTATTTGTAAGTCTTTCCCTCCCGTGGTAGTGGGCCTCCTATACAGTAGATTGTTATGTATTAGGAACCTGGGACCTACCACCTGATCATCCGGAGACAACACCTGATGCCATGCATGTTTTAAAGAGGGATCCTCGCGTTGATTCTGCCGAAAACCTCCTGTAATGGTACAAACACTACTAGCTGTTTCAGGAATATCATGTTGCAGGGCTTTCTGTATATGATTGTGACGCTGTTCCCTTTTCTGTTTTCTACTGAGGATAACACAGGGTTCTTTATACTCTTCCATACCAGCTTCAATAGGCACCTCTTCCCACCAGGTTCTAAGGATATGTTCCCGTCCTGCTTTGGTTAAGAGAGAGGGGAAGTCTTCATAGTCCGTTCCAAGGATGATATCCTCGCCCAAATGGGAAAGTACACCCACCCGTATTGTCCCATTCTTATTTCTCCAATTTAATTGTATGGTGGCCACTGGATAATATCGTTGGTCGCCATGTACACATGCTATTAAGACCTGGGCCTGTGGATCCTCTTGACCTGGTAATACTAGCGTCTGTCTGATTACACTCTGACTACACCCTGAGTCTATTAAGGCTGTTCTTTCCACATCATTGATTAAGACAGACAGGGTGTACTTTGGTTTCTCCCCTCCCGACCAGAACACCCGCCCTCTTGTCAACCCAATCTCCATGGGTTCCTCAGTATCCTTTTTTTGTGGGCAGTGTCTAGCAATATGACCCCATTCCGAGCAGTGGTAGCACTGGGGACCTGTGACCGGATAGCTGGGAGTCGCCGTTGCTGCCAGTTGGGAACGTTCTGGGCCATGTATCAGCACAGGTCGATGGGTGGTGCTTTTTGCTATGGTAGGTCGGACAGGGGAGGGAAGTGGAGGTCTGCTAGCTGTAGCATGGAAGTCCGGGCCTCTATGATATGCACATGCAAGGTCTACGGCTGTCTCGTTAGTCAGGCCTGGATGTTTTCGGACCCAGTTGCATGTTGTGGTAGGCAAGGCATCCAGATACTGTTCAAGGACTATAGTATCAAACATTTCTTCCCTGGTTTTTTCGGTCGGTGTAGCCATCTCCCTGCTGCATGCAGGACTCTATAGTATAAGGTGCAAGGGTTCTCTTGATGCTGCCACTTAACTTGGCGGAACCTAGTGCGGTAGCTTTCACTGTCCAGCCCGACACGTTCCAATATGGTTTTCTTTATGTCTCTGTAAGCAAGAGTGCCACTGGGGTTAATAGCTTGTTAAGTGGCCTGTAAATGCCCTGTGAGTAGTGGCGCTATATACTGGCCCCACTTATCCTCTGGCCAGTTTGCCGTGCTGGCAACTCTTTCAAAATTTGTGAAGAAAGAGTCTGGATCTTCTTGTTCCTGATATCACTGTAATACACTACTTGGTACATTTGGATGAACCTTTGTATGTGCAATGGTGTCTGTAAGCTTCCCCAGGGCTGTTTCGTGCACCAGCTGGTTGTTTGCTATGATTGTCGCCTGACTTTTAAGAGCTGTCTGTAAATCTTCACGTTCTTCCTTGGCTTCTTTCATCTGTTGCTCCCATACGAGTTGTAGGTGATGCTGTCCCTCGGCCAGCTGGGCTATTATATCTGCCATGGTTGGTTTCTCCTCCATTTTTGGCACATTCCTCTATATCCCACTTCTGACACCACTTGTAGCGATACTGAAGGGCATTAAGCACGCAGGAGTCGGTCGTCAGGTAATTGGTATTTATTGGTTATAAATTGAAAGTATGCTCTTGTGGTTAGTGTGTTCTCCTCTTTGTTTCTTCTGGATTTGGTTTGTTGGTGTTATGCAGGTTCCTGGACCTCACTCTTCTTCTTGTTCCCTCCGTCTCATAGGTTTCCTGGGAAGCGCATGTGGAGAGAAACAGAGAGATATCGGTAAGTAATTTTTAATTCACTTGTTTTGTATTTCCCTTTTCTATCTCCTCCTGACTTTCCTTCTTCTTGTTTCATTCTTTTCTTTCCTGCTGTCTCATCCTTTCTTTTCCTATGTTTTCCTTGGACTGCAGGGCTTTTTCTCTTTTCTTCACCTTTCTGCCAGCGAGTCTCGTCTCAGTCCTTTCCTGCCTTTCCTCTCTCTTGCTTCTGCGCTATATCTTCTAAGGGTATGCTTTCCATATAGTTTTACTCATGACCTTGTCACTTCTTTTGTTACAGTACATGCTCTTTCCGTATGCGGTGTCTTGTTCCTTCTTTTGTGTAAGTAATACTTTTTCCTTATGCAGTGCCTTGTTACTGTGCAAATTTGTGCTCTTTCCCTTATGCCGCCCCACCTCTCCCCGTGATAAGATCGTGCCTCCCCTTTCAGTCTTTCTCCTTCCCGTCCTCCCGATCCCTAGGGCAGTTTCCCCACACACCTGGAATTGCCACACTTCTCCAGAAGCGTGGCGGGATCCGGCATTCCGTCTTCCCGGTCTTCCACGGTGTTAGACCTCCATCAGCTGCTGGGTTGATCACTTCCCGTCAGTTGGGAAGGAACCGCTCTCCCGGAATCCAACTTCTCTCTTCTCGATGGGTCTCCTCCTCCTCCGTCCGTTTGCCTTCTCGTACTTCGTTCCACCAGTCTTCTCTCGCGCCGTCCTCCTCTCTCCCTATCGCTGCAGACACCGACACCTTTAACCGTCCTCCTTCCCGCGACGTGTCGAAAGCTGGCCGCTCATTGGTGGTGATGCCGGGCTGTTCCAGTGCAGCCCCGGCAGTGTCAGCACAAGTCAGGCTCATGTGCGGGCGAGATATGGCCAGCCCGTCTCATACTCCAAGCAATTTATTGGGCAGACAGATGCTTCTGGGGTAGGGATAGGGGCAGTACTATCTCAACTAAATGAAGAGGGCCAGGATCAACCTTTAGCTTTCATTAACAAGAGGTTGACCCCCAGGGAAAAGCGTCGGCCTGTTATGTAGGTTCTCATCATCCTAATGAGACTACTGGATTTTTGGTGGCAGAGTCACCTGTACTGTGGGGGCCTACATCTGAGCCCGCACCATGGAATACCTGTTGGTCTAATCCTGGTTTCTTTCCGGCTAACTAGCAGTGCCTCATCTCCACCCGAGAGCGGGGATGACTATGGCAGCCGGGCGCATGACATAGATGACTCCTCAGGGAATCGTGGTCACTCAGATCTCATCCGTGCCTCTCAGTTACATTAGTCTCACATGTTTAAGGACAATCGGAGGCATAATATGGTTCAATAAAGTTTTATGGAAGTAACTGCATCTTAGATAATAAAGCATGTATTGCAATAACTAGGACGATGAAGCACAAGAGAAATAAAACTGTGACAAGGAGAGTAAAACACAGGAATATCTCTACCATACTGTCACTATGATTTATAGATAAAATTCCTACCTAAACTATGTTAGAGCACAACATGTTAAGCTCTGAGTCTGCCTTTAAGGTTCCCCCCTGGCAGGACATCATCCCTCATACCTGAGCAAGAGGCCTGTAGTCTAGATAGACACCTTTCCCATGTGGGCCAGGAAGCAGGTAATCTATGTAGGCAGTTGTAGCGAAGCAATCAGCATACAGTTGTTGTCATCTGGCTGGAATCTCCCTCTAACGTCAAAATTGTGTTTTTATAATAAAACAAGTGATATTCCAAGAAAGAATCCTCACATAAAAGAGTGTATGTTTCTATGAACACTGGAGACAAAGGGGGTCATTCTGACTCCCGCCGGCCGCGGTAACCGCAGGGCCAGCGGGAGCCGCCAGAATACCGCTGCGCGGTCATAAGACCGCCGCGGGTATTCTGGGTTTCCCGCTGGGCTGGCGGGCGACCGCCAAAAGGCCGCCCGCCACCCAACGGGAAACACCCTTCCACAAGGATGCCTGCTCCGAATGGAGCCGGCGGAGTGGAAGGGGTGCGACGGGTGCAGTTGCACCCGTCGCGATTTTCAGTGTCTGCATGGCAGACACTGAAAATCTTGGTGGGGCTCTGTTACGGGGGCCCCTGCAGTGCCCATGCCATTGGCCCCCAGGGGCCCCACGACACCCCATACCGCCATCCTGTTCCTGGCGTCCAAAACCGCCAGGAACAGGATGGCGGTCGGAATCCCCATGGCGGCGCAGCAAGCTGCGCCGCCATGGAGGATTCCCCAGGGCAGTGGAAAACCGGCGGTACACCGCCGGTTTTCCGTTTCTGACCGTGGCTGTACCGCCGCGGTCAGAATGCCCTTGGGAGCACCGCCAGCCTGTTGGCGGTGCTCCCGCGGTCCCCGGCCCTGGCGGTCCATGACCGCCAGGGTCGGAATGACCGCCAAAGTGTACTACTTTTGCCAGCAAACTATCTTGCTGCAGACTTGAGAAAAGCACAGAGTGAAATAAATGTCTTGTTTAAGAATGCAGTGCTGACCTAGGCTAAGAACAGCTAGACAGAGAAGAATAAAACAAGACCGCAAATGCGGCTTTTGTTAAAACACTAAAATGTGCTGAAATAATATATATCTAGGTTAAAGTGCACAGCGGCAGGCCTAGTATGCTAAAATAACTTGTGCAAAACTACAGCTAAAATGGCTACACAACACCCTCCCCTTGCTGGTTCAAAGGTGGTTCAAAGCCTAATTTAAAACTTAACAAAACCCTATAAAAGCATATATACAGGAATGTCAATTCTGACAAGTTTAAAAGACACTTGAGCCTGATATAAAGGACAATTTAAAATATTATCAGTGGCATTGAAAAGCCGAATTTCAAAAGTCAGAGTCACTGTTAAAGTCACCAATTGAATTCAGGACAATGGACAATAGGAAAACATCCACTTCAGCAGGTGGTAAAATAGGGAAGTCATCACCAAGGAAAACCAAGGAGCATTTGTTTTCCGAAGCCTGAGCTCCAGCTGAGGCAGCGGCATTCCGTGGTGGGCCCAACATTGAGTTTAGAGCTGCATGATCAACGTAGGGCAACTTATACGCAGCTTCCCGTAGCAAACAATCAATCAATCAATCAATCACAATATTTATAAAGCGCGCTATGTACCCGTCAGGGTTTCGAGGCGCTGGGGAGAGGGGGGGGCGTGGAGCGCTGCTGTTTAGCGGTCGAAGAGCCAGGTCTTGAGGAGCCTTCTGAATGCGAAGAGGTCCTGGGTCTGGCGTAGAGGTGTGGGGAGAGAGTTCCAGGTCTTGGCGGCGAGGAAGGAGAAGGATCTGCCGCCGGAGGTCTTGCGCTGGATTCGGGGTACGATGGCGAGGGCGAGGTTGGCGGATCGGAGTTGACGAGTTGGAGTGTAGAAGTTAAGTCTGGTGTTGAGGTAGGAGTGTCCGGTGTTGTGAAGCGCTTTGTGAGCGTGGGTGAGGAGTTTGAAGGTGATCCTCTTGTCTACCGGGAGCCAGTGGAGTTCCTTCAGGTGAGGGGAGATGTGTCATCGGCGGGGTATGTCGAGAATCAGTCGGGCGGAGGCATTTTGGATACGTTGGAGTCGTTTGATGTCTTTGGTTGGGATGCCTGTGTAGAGTGCGTTGCCGTAGTCAAGTCTGCTGCTGACGAGGGCCTGGGTCACCGTCTTTCTGGTTTCTGTTGGAATCCACTTGAGGATTCTGCGGAGCATTCGAAGGATGTTGAAACAGGAGGAGGAGACGGCGCTGACCTGTTTGGACATGGTGAGGGCGGAGTCCAGGATGAAGCCGAGGTTTCTTGCGTGGTTGGCAGGGGTGGGCGGGGGTCCGAGGTCGGAGAGCCACCATGAGTCGTTCCAGGCCGAGGGAGTGCGCCCGAGGATGAGGACTTCCGTCTTGTCGGAGTTGAGTTTCAGGCGACTGTTGTTCATCCAATCGGCGATGGCTTTTAGTCCCTCGTGGAGGTTTGTTTTGGCGGTGAGCGGGTCTTTGGTCAGGGAGAGGACGAGCTGGGTGTCGTCGGCGTAGGAGATGATGCTGAGATGATGATGGCGGGCCAGTTTGGCGAGGGGGGCCATGTAGACGTTGAACAACGTAGGGCTGAGGGAGGATCCTTGGGGGACGCCGCAGATGAGGTTGGTCGCTTTGGAGCGGAAAGGGGAGAGACGGACTCTCTGAGTTCTGTCGGAGAGGAAGGATGAGATCCAGTGGAGGGCTTTATCTTGGATGCCGGCTTCCTGGAGGCAGGTCAGTAGGGTGCGGTGGCAGACTGTGTCAAAGGCGGCTGATAGGTCGAGGAGGATGAGGGCTGAGGTTTCGCCGTTGTCCATTTGATGTCTGATGTCATCTGTGGCGGCGAGGAGAGCAGTCTCAGTGCTGTGGTTTCGTCTGAATCCGGATTGTGAGGGGTCCAGGATGGAGTTGTCTTCGAGGAAGTGGGTGAGTTGAGTGTTGACAATCTTCTCGATGACTTTAGCTGGAAAAGGGAGGAGAGAGATCGGACGGAAGTTTTTGAGATCGTTGGGGTCGGCTTTGGGTTTCCTGAGGAGGGGTTGGATTTCTGCGTGTTTCCAGCTGTCCGGGAAAGTGGCGGAGGTGAAGGAGAGGTTGATGATCTTGCGGAGTTCGGGGGCGATGGTGACGTTGGCTGAGTTGAATACGTGATGAGGGCAAGGGTCCGTAGGGGAGCCTGAGTGGATGGTGTTCATGGTTGTTATGGTTTCTGCATCGTCCACGTGGGTCCAGGCGGTGAGGCGGCAGTCGTGGGAGGAGACGTCGGGGTGGGGTCTGGCGGTGGACCGGTGTTGAAGCTGTCGTGGATGGTGGCGATTTTCTGGTGGAAGAAGGTGGAGAGGTCGTCGCAGAGTTTCTGGGAGGGCGGGATGTCGTTGGAGTTGGCTTTTGGGTTGGAGAGTTCCTTCACGATGCCGAAGAGTTCTTTGCAGTCGTGGGCGTTGTTGTTGATGCGTTCGGTGAAGTGGGCGCGCTTGGCGAGGCGGATCCGTTGGTGGGGTTCACGGTTGGCGTTTTTGAGGGTGGCGAGGTTGTCGGGTGTGCGTGCTTGGATCCATTTCTTTTTGAGCTTCTGGCAGATGCTTTTGGAGGTGGTTAGATCGTCTGTGAACCATGCTGGTTTTTTCTTTCCTTGGATTGCAGTGGGTTTCTTGAGTGGGGCAAGGGTGTTGGCGCAGTCGAGGATCCATTGATGGAGATTGATGGCGGCTGTGCTCGGGTCGGTTGCGTCGGGTGGAGGGTTGTTGATGAGGGTGCTGGTCAGTTGGTCTTGGGTGACTTTGCCCCAGCGGCGGTGAGGAGGTAGCTGGATGCGGTGTTGCTCTGTGATTTTCTTTTTTTTTTAGAATATATTTTTATTAACATTTTGCTATTACAACGTTACATATTTATTCATTTCACATGCACTTTTATATCTGCTTCTTATTTTGTACTTTTTCGCTTAGTGCTCAATCTTTATTAACAGTCGTTTTATTTCTCTTTATTCAACCAGTTACTCTTTTACTTATTCAATCTCTTTTCTTTGTTACAGCTCTTTGTTCTGCATAAGCAATAGTCAAGCAACAGTTTTAAACCCCTTCTTCCTTGTAACTTGGAATAATGATATAGAGGGTTAGGTGCCACCCAATTGGGTGTGGGAGGAAGGAGGAAGAGGCGGGAATAAAAAAGAACAGGCCACACAGGGCCAACCATGCGGCTATGTGCAAATGATTTTTATAGTTGTTGAACTGAAGGTGCTATGTCAGATCCATTTTTTATTTTAATTTTAAGCAGGGGGTGATATCGACCCAGGGCGCAGGGACGCGCCGTGTAGACGGAGGGGCACGCACACTGCCTATCATGTTCGATGGCGAGGTGGGGATCCACGGCCCAGCTGCCTTCAGGCCTCTACACTTAATGAAAGCCACGTGGAGGTCGGGTTTGTTCTGGGCGCCTATCTATGTGCTACAATCGCCTGGCTCCGACCTCGGCGTGGGTTGGGAGTCGCTGGTTTCTCTTGCTGGGTTCACCAATCTCCTAGTTATACTCTCCCAATTCGTCACTAAGTTCTCCCACCCCGGAGCTATGGGAACCCGGCGGATACTCCTGGCTTCTTCTGCTTTTAGGACCTGTAATTCAGCTCTAGCCCACGTTAATGTATCATTCTCCCAGACAGTCAGTAAAGGACAACCCGCAGCTTTCCAGCCCCTCGAGATTAGTCTCTTATATAGTGCCAGGGTGAGGTCCAAAAAGCGCCCCTTCACTTTTCCACGGAGTGCCGTTGGTCCAAGGCCCAGCAAGCACATCTCGGGGCTGGGTCTTAACTCAACCTCAAGCAATTCAGTTAAGGTAGTCAACATTTCCTTCCAGCCAGTCTGGATCACCGGGCAAGTCCAAACCATGTGGTCGAAATTCGCCCCACCCCCCCGCACCTCGGGCAGGTCGCTGGAGATCCACCGTATATACGGAACAGCCTGTGGGGTGTGAGGTATGTTCTATGCAGGTAATTATATTGAAGGTACCTTAAGCGTGTATTACGGGACACCATCCGGGGGTAAGCCAGTATCTTTTTCCACTCTGAGTCTGTGAGTTCTCGACCAACCGTGCCCTCCCAGCCTCCTCTCAGTGAACGTAGGGGGTCTAAAGCTGCCTCAACCTGGGACCGATATATCTTGGTGATGAGACGTGTTTCCTCACCTAATGTCATCAGTGAGTGCAAGACCCCGTGTGTGTCAGGTTCCGCATTTGCCGTGTCCCAGTGAGCCCTAAGGGTATGTACCAGTCTCCCGTACAGTAGAAACTGTCCACCGGGAACACCCTCCTCCATCAAGTCAACAAATCCCCTCAGGACTCCCTCTTTGAAAAGTCCTCCCACTACTTCTATTCCCGCTGCTAGCCAATGACTGAGTCCCATACTTCCCGGCCCCCTCCCCCTGGGTTCTATAGCAAGTACTGCCAGCGGCAGAGCTGGAGAATACGGGTGACCAACTCCTACTCTTTTCGTGCATCTTTTCCAACATCCTATTGCCACTTTTATCATTATGTTGTTCCCAGGGAGAGTTAACTTCCTGTTTGCCATGTTTGCCGCAATCCACGCCGTATCAATCACTCCCTGGGCCGTATATAAATCCAATTGGCCCCGACCCGTAAGCCACCCGGCTATCCACTGCAATTGGGATGCAAGGTAATATGCCTCAAAGTCAGGTGCCCCCAGGCCTCCCGCTTGGGGAGGCCTTGCAGATGGTCACGAGAGTGGTACGTCTTCGCCCACTATCCCAAATTAGTTCTCTAAGCAATGTGTTCAGATCACGGAACCATGCCCGGGGTATTAGCAGCGGTAAATTGGCAAAGTAATAGAGCAGTCGGGGGAGCATGATCATTTTGGATAGCGCCACTCTAGCCATCACTGACAATTTTAAAGAGCGCCAGAATGTTACTGATGATCTCAGCGAACGAAGCACTCCACCTAGGTTACCCTCTCTTAGGTCAGCCATACCATGGTAGATCTGGATCCCCAAGTATCTAAATGTACGCGGAGCCCATTTCAGGTCCACCGGGCACGCTATGGGGCGACCATATCCAGACGTCAGGGGGAACACATATGTTTTATTACGGTTAAGTCTTAATCCTGATACTAAACCAAATTCCTCAAGTACGTTCAGGGCCCAGGGGAGTCCACTCGCCCCGTCTCTAAGGTATATCAAAATGTCGTCTGCATATAGCGAGATAATGTGATCCCCTGGTCCCCACCGAATCCCTCTGCCCGCTCCTTCACCTCGCACCCACGCCGCTAAGGGTTCCATCGCCAACGCGAACAACAATGGAGACAGGGGGCATCCCTGTCTAGTTCCCCGATGCACTGGGCAAGCAGCTGAGACCGTCCTACCCGTCTTGACCCTTGCCAATGGGGACAAATATAACAGGTCCACCCAGGCAACCCAGCCACCACCCAGGCCCATTTTTAACATTGTCGCCCTCAAGTAATCCCATCTGATCGAGTCGAAGGCCTTTTCAAAGTCCACAGCTAGCAAGGTCCCGGCTGGTGGCTTCGCCTCATCAGGCATATGCATTATAGAGAAAATCCGCCTAAGATTCAAGGAGGTGCTGCGACCAGGAATAAAACCGTTCTGGTCAGGGTGCACCAGGGTCGGCATAAGGGGCAGTAACCGATTAGCTAGTATCTTACTCAAGATCTTAAAGTCGCTATTTAGCATTGATAGTGGTCTAAATTCTGTCACCGATGGATCACTAATGTTTGTTTTTGGGAGCGGCACAACCAATGCTTCACGGAGCGTGGAAGGGAGCACCCCATTCTTTACCGCCTCCATATACATTTCCTTCAGTCTGGGAGTTAATAAGGATTTATACTTTTTATAAAAATCCATCGGAAGACCATCTGTGCCCGGGGTCTTCCCAGGAGCCAGCTGCGTGATTGCTTCGTTTATCTCTTCTGCAGTCACTGGACCCCCCAGGCCGGCCCCGTCCTCCGGGCTCAAAGCCGGCAGAGACATCCGAGTTAGGAAACCATCAAGGATCCCCACCTCCAAGTCTGTGGGCTTCCTATACAAGTACGTATAATAATCTTTGAATGCGTCGTTAATGGATTCTGGACTAATTCTGCGTGTCCCGCCCCTGTCCAATACACTTGCAATAGGACCACTATCACCATTCGGGCGCACTAGCCATGCCAAAAGTCTACCGGATCTCACCTCCTCTGATTGCATGGATACCAAGTATCTTTGCACACTGTGGCATCTAAGACGCTCTTCTATTCGGGAGTGCTCCCTACGCGCACTCTCGTACTCTTCATCCGCTTGTCTTGTGGGGCCCTGTCTCAACTCCCCCTCGTGGATGACCTTCTCCAGTGCGTTTAATTCTCTCTCAAGTGTACGTTTTATCCCCACTGACTGTCCCAGACAATGACCCCGCGTCCCCACCTTGAGTGTCTCCCACTCTATGCCTCTGGAGGAAGTGGATCCCCGGTTATCCTCTATGTGTTCCTCTAAGTAGCTTTGTACCCCCTCCCTGTACGCTTGGTCCTCCAAGGCCGACGGAAGCATTCTCCATGCCGGTATAGGAGGTCTGTCCCGAGATACATTCAATGTCATCAATAGAGGATTATGATCAGATATTGTGCGGGCAAGGTACTCCGCGTGGGTCATATTTCGGGCCAGCCCTGCTGTGCAAACTATTCTGTCGATTCTAGTATGTACCTGGTGGAGGCCCGAGTAAAACGAATAATCCCTGGCAACAGGGTGTTGTAGCCGCCAAGCATCCACCAGTCCCCAGGTGGCCAGCCACTCTGCTAGTTTTTTTGCTGCTTTAATTGATGTTGCTCCCTGCAGTGGGGGGTTAGACCTATCTAGGTCGATATCAAGCACTGCGTTAAAGTCTCCTCCTATTAGTACTTCCCCCGTGCATTGACGAGTGAGATGCCCAGACAGGCCTGTCATGAATAATGCTTGTTCCTGGTTGGGGGCGTATATACAACTCAGGGTCAACTGGAGCCCCTGTAGTTTCCCTTCTAGAATGACAAATCTTCCCTCCCTGTCTATGTTGGAGGAATCTAGCACAAATGGAACTCCCGCTCTAATCCAAATTAGGGTTCCTCTTGCGTAAGCTGAATATTCTGTGGCAAATACCTGACCCCTCCATCTCCTCCGTAATTTCTCCCCCTCTCCGGACGCGAGGTGAGTCTCCTGTAGCATAGCTATATGCACCCCTCTTCTTTTTAAAAAGGAAAGAATTCTATGTCGCTTACTCGGAGTGCCCATCCCCCTAACGTTCCAGGTCATAGTGTTGTAGCCCCCCATCGTATTCTTAGAACCCGTTGTACATGGAGTCTACGCGCCCCCGGCCAAGCCCCCCAGAAGCTTGCACCTTCATTATGATCAGCCCACATCGCATATATAGCCGGTATAACTAATAACAAAAAAAAACAACTCCCCTTCCCCAGGGCGCCTCCAAAACTGTAGGCTGCCCAATAAGTCCTACAACACTGCAGATCACACAAACACATCAAGTCAATACTCGCCGGCCAGGGTTGACAGGCGAGAAACAGGTCCGGGGGGGCGGCCAGGTCCGGAGGGGCCACCGTACTTCTTATCTTGACTCGCCTTTCAGCGCCGGTGCGGGTTCTGTTTAGATCAGTTCATCAGCCGTTTGTGGGGTTACCTCCGGCGCACTAGTCGATCCCCCAGAGCCCTCGGGCGAGGACACCACTATGGCCCTCATTCTGACCCTGGCGGTCGGCGGAGAGGCGGCGGTCGGACCGCGAACAGACCGGCGGTATTAAAAATGGCATTCTGACCCTGGCGGGAACCGCCAACACAGCCCGCCAACTTAACACTCCGACCGCCACAGCGGTACAAACAAACAGCGCGGCGGTTCCCGCCAACAGCCCGGCGGCAGACAAAGTACCGCCCACCCTATTACGACCCACCAATCTGCCACCTTTTCCGGGGCGGGAGCACCGCCGATAAGAACACGGCGGAAACAGACTACGAACGGGAAAACGCTCACCTCTACGCACTCCACGGGAGATTCCGGCAGTATGGAGCCAGAGTTGCAGGTCATCCCCGCACTCCTATTCCTCCTCATATACCAGGAGCACGCCCGGCGGCGCGGAAGACATCGGTGAGTACTGCACCTACGACACAGGGGAGGGAAAAGATTACCGGCACACACCCACCCACCCACACCCACTACAACACACACATCAATGCATTCCCACAGATCACTGTCACAACCCACAAACCACCCCCCTCCGAAATAATGCAAAGACCAAAAGAAGAGATCATAAACGGCCAGATATATTGAAATAAACTATGTACAAAATATATACAGCTACTAAATGTAGTCCAACCACTGTCCGTGGATCACAGGGGTCCTGTGCAAAGGGGCAAGGCCCAGTCCCACGACAAGAACTCCACGGAGAGAACACTGCAGGGGCATCAGAAAGAAAATAGGACAGGCACCTCAGGGGGAAGGGAAGGGGGGGCACCTCAGCCACTTGAGTACACGACGCCAGATCCACGAGGGGACTCCATGACCACTGGGCCATCCTGGGGAGAGCAAAGCCACAGTCCATACAGTCCATACAGTGGGTGGCCTGCCCACTGGGCCATCCTGTGGAGAGCAAAGCCACAGTCCAAACAGTCCATACAGTGGGTGGCCTGCCCACTGGGCCATCCTGGGGAGAGCAAAGCCACAGTCCAAACAGTCCATACAGTGGGTGGCCTGCCCACTGGGCCATCCTGGGGAGAGCAAAGCCACAGTCCATACAGTCCATACAGTGGGTGGCCTGCCCACTGGGCCATCCTGGGGAGAGCAAAGCCACAGTCCAAACAGTCCATACAGTGGGTGGCCTGCCCACTGGGCCATCCTGGGGAGAGCAAAGCCACAGTCCAAACAGTCCATACAGTGGGTGGCCTGCCCACTGGGCCATCCTGGGGAGAGCAAAGCCACAGTCCATACAGTCCATACAGTGGGTGGCCTGCCCACTGGGCCATCCTGGGGAGAGCAAAGCCACAGTCCATACAGTCCATACAGTGGGTGGCCTGCCCACTGGGCCATCCTGGGGAGAGCAAAGCCACAGTCCAAACAGTCCATACAGTGGGTGGCCTGCCCACTGGGCCATCCTGGGGAGAGCAAAGCCACAGTCCAAACAGTCCATAACAGACCCCACTGCCACTGGAGGAGGCAAGTTGGCCAGAGGACATCCTGCAGCCCTGCGCAAGATAGATCCTGCCCTGCCACGTCTGCCAAAGGGCCAGCGGTTCTTGCCTTGAAGGGCCCAGTCCAGCGGTTCTTGAGACGGCGGGGCCCAGTTCAGCGGTTCTTGCCTTGAAGGGCCCAGTTCAGCGGTTCTTGAGACGGCGGGGCCCAGTTCAGCGGTTCTTGCCTTGAAGGGCCCAGTTCAGCGGTTCTTGCCTTGAAGGGCCCAGGTCAGCGGTTCTTGAGACGGCGGGGCCCAGTTCAGCGGTTCTTGCCTTGAAGGGCCCAGTTCAGCGGTTCTTGCCTTGAAGGGCCCAGGTCAGCGGTTCTTGAGACGGCGGGGCCCAGTTCAGCGGTTCTTGCCTTGAAGGGCCCAGTTCAGCGGTTCTTGCCTTGAAGGGCCCAGTTCAGCGGTTCTTGAGACGGCGGGGCCCAGTTCAGCGGTTCTTGCCTTGAAGGGCCCAGTTCAGCGGTTCTTGAGACGGCGGGGCCCAGTTCAGCGGTTCTTGCCTTGAAGGGCCCAGTTCAGCGGTTCTTGCCTTGAAGGGCCCAGTTCAGCGGTTCTTGCCTTGAAGGGCCCAGGTCAGCGGTTCTTGAGACGGCGGGGCCCAGTTCAGCGGTTCTTGCCTTGAAGGGCCCAGTTCAGCGGTTCTTGCCTTGAAGGGCCCAGGTCAGCGGTTCTTGAGACGGCGGGGCCCAGTTCAGCGGTTCTTGCCTTGAAGGGCCCAGTTCAGCGGTTCTTGAGACGGCGGGGCCCAGTTCAGCGGTTCTTGCCTTGAAGGGCCCAGTTCAGCGGTTCTTGCCTTGAAGGGCCCAGGTCAGCGGTTCTTGCCTTGAAGGGCCCAGTTCAGCGGTTCTTGAGACGGCGGGGCCCAGTTCAGCGGTTCTTGCCTTGAAGGGCCCAGTTCAGCGGTTCTTGAGACGGCGGGGCCCAGTTCAGCGGTTCTTGCCTTGAAGGGCCCAGTTCAGCGGTTCTTGCCTTGAAGGGCCCAGGTCAGCGGTTCTTGCCTTGAAGGGCCCAGTTCAGCGGTTCTTGAGACGGCGGGGCCCAGTTCAGCGGTTCTTGCCTTGAAGGGCCCAGTTCAGCGGTTCTTGAGACGGCGGGGCCCAGTTCAGCGGTTCTTGAGACGGCGGGGCCCAGTTCAGCGGTTCTTGAGACGGCGGACGGTCTATGGCCAACTGCTAATTGCATGGTGGTGCCCTCCTGGGCAGCGGGGATGGTGCTCCTTCACTGCCCACCTGGGCTGTGGGTGGTGGGGCCCTCCTGGCCAGCTGGGCTGGGTCCTCCATGGGCAGCGGATATGGGGGTGGTGGGCTCTCCCGGGGCAGCGGCTATGGGGGTTGTGGGCTCCTCCTGGGCAGCAGGCCTGCTGCCTGACCTCTCCAACTTGCTGCCCTTGCCCTCCTTAGTCGTCGGCCTGTGGCCCTTGCCTCCCTTTGGAGCTGTGGCTGGTGACTGTCTCTGGGTGGTGTCCGGGGGGGATGTAGAAGGCGGGCTCCTGCGGCGCCCCTTCCGCCTTCTGCTCCTCTTCCCAGGGGGTGGGCTGGCTGTCCCCTTGCTGCTGGGTGAAGATCCAGACATGCGGGCTGGCGGGCTCCAATACCCCTGCACCCTTGTCAAGGGGGCTGCAGGGCTGGTGGTGGCTGAGGTGCTCTTCTTACCCCGACGAGAAGGAGGGGGGGGCTCAGGGTCAGGAAAGAAGTTAGTAGTGGCGAGGAAGAGCTTCTTGGGACAATGGAGAGTGGTAGGTACAGTGGGAATGGGAGTGGAGGGAGAGGATGTGGTTGTAGGTGAGTCACGTTTGCTGTCTTTGGGTGCAGGTGCAGGAGGGATAGGCTGTCGTGAGGTGGATGGCTGTTGGGTGGGTGGGTGGCTGCGTTTGTGTGGTGTGGAAGAGGGGGTGACAGACACAGTGGGAGAGGACACAGGGGACGTGTAAATGGCAGTGGGGGTGGTGACTGCACGTGTGCGGACTGGAGTGGAGGGTGTGCTGGTGATGGAAACACTGGCTGATGGTGAGGTGAATGGAGGTGTGAGTGTAGACGTCACAGGGAGGGAGGAGGGAGACGAGGAGGTGGGGGTCACAGAGGTGGTAGTGACTGTTGGCATGTCTGCATCGGAATGTTGCGTGTGTGAATGTCTGCGTGATCTGTGGTGCTTATGTTTGGATGAGCTTCTCTTGGGTGTTGAGGTGTGTGCAGGCTGGTCTGATGGTGTGGGTGGGACAGGCAGAGGAACAGGAGACTGGGAGGAGGGAGTTAGTAGAGGCAGGCAGGAGACAGGGACAATGGCTGCCGTCAGTGCTGAGGCCAGAGCCTGGAACGATCGCTGATGGGCAGCCTGACCCGAATGAATGCCCTCCAGGTACGCATTGCTGCGATGAACCTCCCTCTCCACCCCCTGGATGGCATTCAAAAGGGTAGTCTGCCCAACAATGAGCGTCCTCACGAGGTCAATGAGCTCCGCACTGAGGGCAGCGGGGGTAACAGGGGCAGGGCCTGAGGTGCCTGGGGCGAAGGAGATGCCCGGCTTCCTGGCAGAGCGGGCACGGGGCGAACGCGGAGGGGCTGCAGGGAGGGCGGAGATGGTGCGCTGGGTGGCGGCTGTACCTGTAATGGCGGGGGGCACGGATGGTGCCACCCCCGCAAGGGAGCCCCCTTCCGAGGACGTGTCCGTGTCGCTGCAGGCTCCAGTCGTCCCCGTCGTGGAGCTCCCCTCGCCCTCCGTCTCACTGGTCCAGTCTGACTCTGTGGCATGGCCCTCCTGGGCCATGTGAGATGCAGCTCCCTCCTGCCCCGATGCCACTTCTCCTCCGCCTGATGATGCTGATGCACACAAGCACAGAAAGACAAACAAAAAGGGGGGGGAGAGAGAAATAAAGGGATATTGAGTACATGGATCTCCGGTACAGTTAGCGGACATGACAGACACAGATGCCCCCTGCACTAAGTTGCGCACTTGTGGTCCGCTACGCATTCCGTGGAACATGCCCTACACGCCTAGAGTTGTCAACTGCACCCATGGATGACACGGCCCAGGGATGGCTGTACTGACACACTACTGAGGGTGGTGGCTGGGGACACAGGGGCTTACGGGGGTGCCCAGCCTACAGATATCGCCCTGGCCTAGGGGGACCCACAGCCCTCCTCCCCCACCCAGACACCTCCACTGCACGACAACAGAGTAGATGATGCTTCTACTCACCCCCTTGTGTCTGCTGTGCTGCCCTCACGCGCCCATCCAAATCAGGGTAGGCCACCGCCAGGATCCGGAACATCAGGGGGCTCAGTTGACGGCAGGCACCCCGCCTACGTTGGGAGGCCATCCCCAGCAGAGACTCGGCGGTCTTCTTTGTCCCGCGGCGGATGTCCTCCCACCTCTTGCGGCAGTGGGTGCCCCGTCGATGGTGGACCCCCAGGCCCCGGACTTCCTTGGCGATGGCACGCCAAATCCCAATCTTCTCATGGGCGCGGACCTATGTGACACGTACAGGGAGGGAGAAATACCACGTTCAAGTTACTCAGCATTTTCCTTTCCAGTGGCCCAACGTCCCCCATCCCCGCCAGGCCCCCCGCCAGGCCCCCCGCCATGCCCAACGCCCCCCATCCCCGCCAGGCCCCCCGCCAGGCCCCCCGCCATGCCCAACATGCCCCCCATCCCCGCCAGGCCCCCCGCCAGGCCCCCCGCCATGCCCAACATGCCCCCCATCCCCGCCAGGCCCCCCGCCAGGCCCCCCGCCATGCCCAACATGCCCCCCCTCCCCGCCAGGCCCCCCGCCAGCCCCAACATGCCCCCCATCCCCGCCAGGCCCCCGCCAGGCCCCCCGCCATGCCCAACATGCACCCCATCCCCGCCAGGCCCCCCGCCAGCCCCAACATGCCCCCCATCCCCGCCAGGCCCCCCTCCAGCCCCAACATGCACCCCATCCCCGCCAGGCCCCCCGCCAGCCCCAACATGCCCCCCATCCCCGCCAGGCCCCCCTCCAACCCACAACATGCACCCCATCCCCGCCAGGCCCCCCGCCAGCCCCAACATGCACCCCATCCCCGCCAGGCCCCCCTCCAACCCACAACATGCACCCCATCCCCGCCAGGCCCCCCGCCAGCCCCAACATGCACCCCATCCCCGCCAGGCCCCCAAGCCAGCCCGTGGCCCCAAATCCAGATAGAATTAAACTCACTTGTTGGTCTGGAGGACCGTAGAGTTGCGCATACTGGGGGAGGACCCCATCCACAAGTTTCTCCAACTCCTCTCCAGTGAAGGCAGGGGCCCTTTCCCCAGTCGCAGCAGCCATTGTCCCTTCCAGACCGAGGTCACAGCAACACTTGCAGTATAGGTCCTCTCCTGTGAAAGTTCAAGTCGCAAGTGGATAAGTAGATAGAAAATGGCGGTCACGTCCGCGGCGGTGCGTACCGCGGCGGTGCGTCCCGCCACCGCCGGCGCCCTTCGCCATTGGCTCCTGAAACCCATAGGCTTCAATGTTAACCAATGCGGCTTCGCGCCGCGGTCTTGGCCCGCCGCCCGCCGCGGTGTGCCACGCCAGCGCATTGACCTCACATCCCATTGTCACACTTCACAGGTCAGGCAGCCGCCATTTCCAGGGCCCACATGGCTCAATTTCAACTGCGTCACACAGGCCTAGGCCTTGCATAGCCACTCATACACGCCATTCACTGCATAGAGAATCGTATACTGTGCTAGCTGTGAGTACGTACCTGTGGGTTGCCTGACTGTGTGCTCCATGTTGTCTTTCCTAGGCACCGTCCGCTGGGTTGGGCGAGGAGACGGATGAATCCTCCCGTGTACCGACCGCTGGTGGACCTGTCGACAATGGAAGAACGCCACATTATCCTGACCTACCGTCTTAACCGTGCCACTATCCATGAACTGAGTGCCCGGCTGGAGCCCGACCTGATGTCCCCCATCCGCCAACCCACAGGGATTCCCCCTCTGGTGCAGGTCATGTCAGTACTCCATTTCTTGGCAAGTGGGTCATTTCAGACAACAGTGGGAATTGCTTCTGGGATGTCTCAGCCCATGTTTTCAAAGGTGTTATCCCGAGTGTTGTCTGCCCTGATGAAATCCGTGAGGAACTACATCATTTTCCCTGAGGTGGGCGAACTGGCTACAGTGAAGGGTGATTTCTACGCCCTTGGACATATTCCCAACGTAATTGGTGCCATTGATGGGACCCATGTGGCTTTGGTTCCCCCAAGAGACAGGGAGCAGGTGTACAGGAACAGAAAAAGTTACCATTCAATGAACATCCAGGTGGTGTGTTTGGCTGACCAGTACATCTCGCATGTAAATGCCAAATTCCCAGGGTCAGTGCATGACGCCTACATCATGCGGAATAGCAGCATCCCTTACGTGATGGAACAGCTACAGAGACACCGTGTATGGCTAGTGGGGGACTCTGGGTACCCCAACCTGTCGTGGCTACTGACCCCAGTAAGGAATCCCCGGACCAGGGCAGAGGAACGGTACAATGAGGCCCATGGGCGTACTAGGAGGGTGATCGAACGCACCTTTGGCCTCCTAAAGGCCAGGTTTCGCTGCCTGCATATGACCGGGGGATCCCTAATGTACTCACCTAAGAAGGTGTGTCACATCATCGTGGCCTGCTGCATGCTTCACAACCTGGCTTTGCGCCGCCAGGTGCCTTTCCTGCAGGAGGATGGTCGAGACGGTGGTGTTGTGGCAGCGGTGGAACCTGAGGAGAGTGACGAGGAGGAAGACGACGGGGCTGAAACAGACAACAGGGACAGAATCATTGAACAGTACTTCCAATAGGACACAGGTAACATTTCAAAGATAATTTAGTAAAAGTTAACTACTCTGCAGCATCTCTGCTGCCTGTCTATTTGCCCCAGTGTATGATGACTGAGTTTTGGCTTTTCCCTCCCTATTTCAGATCTGGGGTCCCCACTACGAGTCCTGTGCTTCGTTTCCCCATGGACTACAGCTTTGTGGCAGCTGTTTGTTGACTTCACCATGTACAAGGACATATTTGCACTGTCATGTCAATTACAATCTATTGAAATCACAGCCAGACTCCTGATATTTTGGTGCAAAATAGGTGTTTATTGAAGTGCTCAAAATGGGATGGGTGGTTTCAAGTGGGTGGGGGCTATGGTGAAGGAATGTCCATGGCCGAGTCCAGAGTAACAGTCACACAGGTGCATTGTCCAGAGGCCTGTGGAGAGATGGAGCATGGGCAGTTCGAGGATGGACAGGGTGACAATGTGGGACAGTGGGATGACATCAGGTGGTATCCATTGCTGGCGGGGGTCTTGACATCCTACTCTGTCTTGCGAGATCTCAGGGCCCTCTTGCGGGGTGGTTCTTCTCCTGCAGGAGGTGGGGGTCTGGTGGGCTGCTGCTGTGCGGGGGCCTCCTGTCCACTAGCGCCGGCGGAGGTGGATGGCTGTTCTTGGTCCCGGCTAGTGGCAGGGGCCCTTGGGTGTTGTTCAGTGTCCGCCCTGCTGTTTACGAGGTCCTGCAGCAGCCCTACCATGGTAACCAGGGTGGTGTTGATGGCTCGGATGTCCTCCCTGTACCCCCGATAGTGTTCCTCCTGCAGCACCTGGATCTCCTGGAACCGGGCCAGTACCGTCGCCATCGTCTCCTGGGAGCGGTTGTATGCTCCCATGATGGTGGTGAGGACCTCGTGGAGAGTGGGTTCCCTGGGCCTCTCCTCCCCCCCCTGTCGCACAGCTGCCCGCCGAGTTGGCCTGTTTCCCTGGGCCTCTGCCCCCTGGCCGGTGTGCCCACTACCACTGCCCCCAGGTCCCTGTTGTTGTTGGGGTGGTGGGTTATCCTGGGTGCCCTGTAGTGGTAGACACACCGCAGATTGACGCGCCCTGGAGACAGAGGCATGGGCCCGCTGGGTGGGAGCTGTGCTGGTGTTCCCAGAGGGGTTAGGGTCTATAGTGGCCTGTGCCTGTGTGAGGGGAACCGACTGTCCAGAGGTCCCCGATGGTCCGGGCTGGTCATCGGTGTCCAGATCGACAGAGCTGCTGTCATCGCTGACGGCCTCTTGGGTGGGGGGTGTGGATAATTCTGGCCCCTCCGCCGCGGTGTGTTGACGGTCGGGTCCTGCAGGGGTATAGAGGTATGGTTATAGTTTCAATGTGTGGCATATGGGTGTATCTGTGGGTTCCCGTGTCCCCAAGTGCTGGCATGTGTGTGTGGGGGCTTTGGTGAGGGTGGCTTGTGGGGGGGATGTGTATATGCATTGGGCATGCTTTGGTGATGGGTGTCCATGCTTAGTGGACGCATGCAGGCCTAGGTTTTGGGATGTGTGGGTTGTGATGGTGAGACATTGGCGGGGAATAGGTGTGCTGGGGGTGGGGGTGAGGATGGTGGTGGGGGTGAGGATGGTGGTGGGGGTGAGGATGGTGGTGGGGGTGAGGGTGGGGGTGAGGATGGGGGTGGGGGTGAGGGTGGGGTTCGAGGATGGGGGTGAGGGTTGGGGTCTGATTTGGCATGCAGGTGGGGGGGAAGCAGTATTGAAGCTTCAACTTACCAGTATCCATTCCTCCGCCGACTCCTGCGAGGCCGTCAGGATGCAGGATGTTCAAGACTTCCTCCTCCCATGATGTGAATTGTGGGGGTTGAGGTGGGGGTCCTCCGCCAGTCTTCTGCACGGCGATGTTGTGCCTGGATACCATGGAACGCACCTTCCCCCGTAGGTCGTTCCATCGCTTCCTGATGTCTTCCCGATTTCTGGGGTGCTGTCCCACTGCGTTCACCCTGTCGACAATCCTCTGCCATAGCTCCGTCCTCCGGGCAATGCTGGTGTATTGGACCTGTGTGCCGAACAGCTGGGGCTCTACACGAACGATTTCCTCCACCATAACCCTGAGTTCTTCGTCTGTGAAGCGGGGTTGTCTTTGGGGTGCCATGGGGTGGTGTGTATGATGTGTGGGGTGGAGTATGTGTATTTAAGTGAGTTGAGTGTGGTGGTGTGTGTTGTTTTGTGTGTGGATAGTGTGTGGGTGATGGTGTTGAGTGGCTGTGGCTGTTATGTTTTGGATCCTGGTGTCTCTCTCTTGCCTTCTTTACGATTTTGTAAGCGTAGGGGTTTGTGGGTGATGTGGGTGGGTGTTTTATATTGTATTGTGTGTGTGGGAGTGGTGTGTGTATGTGTATCAGGTGTGTGGGATTCAAATCGTCCAATGTGGGTGAGTTTTGTTCGTTGGTGGGTATTCTGACCGCGCCGGTGTGTCCCGCCAATGGAATACCGCGTTTGAATGACCGCCGCGTGGATTCGTGGGTCGTAATGGGATGGGCGTATTTCTGTTGGCGTGGCGGTGGAGGTTTTGTCACCTCCACCTTTCCGCCGACCGCTGGTCTGGCGGTCTGTTGTGGCGGTCGGATTTTCGGAGGTTTGCCTTCTGCGGGTCAGAATGACCGTGGCGGGTTTCCGCGACCGCGGCGGGATTATGGAGGATTTCTGACCGGCGGTAGGCGCCTTTTACCGCCGAGGTCAGAATGACCACCTATGTCTTCTGATTCCTCTTCAGAGACCGCCGGCGGAGACGATTCCACTCCCATCTTGGCTGCCGCTTTTAGGGCTTCTCTCTTTCCAGTCTCCCTTTGTGCCTGCGTGGGTGCTAGCCGTCGGCCGCCCCCCGGCCTTCTCCCTCTCAGGGCCCGCCGGGACCCCCCCCAACCGCGGCCCCCCGGCGCAGGCCGCGCCGGGCCCGACCCCGAGCTCTCAAGCCACTCCCATGCCTCCTCCGGAGTCTGGAGGAAAGTGGTTTTCCCCTCCACAATCACTCGTAGTCTTGCTGGATAGAGCAATGAGTACTGTATCCCTTCTTCTCGTAAAGTTCTTTTAACGGCCAGGAAGGAGGCACGCTTGTTTTGGACCTCCAAGGTGAAGTCAGGGAACAGTGTTGCTTCGCCATTGGCCACTTTAAACGGACCCAATTCCCTGGCTTTCTGCAGAAGGATGTCTCTGTCACTATAGTGCAGGAGTTTAGCAATTACAGCCCGGGGCGGTCTGCCAGGGGCAAGCGGTCTAGCCGGCACCCGGTGTGCACGTTCCAATGAATAAAAGGGGGTCAGGCATCCTGGTGCCACAACCGTACTTAGCCATTTCTCCAGAAACTCCACCATGTTAGTCCCCTCGACCCCCTCAGGGAGACCCACCACACGAATATTGTTTCTCCTGTTTCTGCCCTCTGCGTCCTCAGCTCGCCGTTCGAGCTTCGCCACTCTGTCTGCCAGAGAGGTCACCTCCGCTGATACTTCTGCTTGTTTTGGAACAACTTCCTCTAGTGTTGCTTCTGCCTCCTTTACTCTGTCGGCCAATTTGTGGTGGTCGGCTCTCAATAGCCCCACCTCTATCGCCACCTGATTAATGTCACGCTGTAGAGTGGATTTGGTGTCCTCAATGGCACCCAGTATCTTGTCCAGAGTGTCCTGAACCTTGGTTTGTGACTGGCTCTGTGTGGTCAGCTCGTTGTCCGCCATTGGTATCAGTGTCATGGGTTCCATGGCTTTGTTCTTGTGTCTGCCCTTGGAGGGCATTGGATATGCAGAGGAGGGCGTCTCAGCGAGGCCGGCGCGCTGCGCAGGTAATTATGCTGCCTGCTGTTGGCCTGCTCGTTCACCCAATCTGTTGCCGTCAAGATCTCAGGTTCTGGTCGCTCTAGGAGGAGTCTCAGACACCAAGCCAGTCATCTCCAGCTCGTTGGGCCACAGTAAGCAGGTGCGCCCAGGATCCTCGATGTCGCCGTGTAGCTCGCCTCCGCCGAGCGTCCCCACCAGCGGCGCAGTCGGAAACAAGGTGGTTTGGATCGGGTCGGGGGTGGCGCCTCCCCCAAGACCGCGCCGCCCTGCGCGGGAGGGGCAGCCGCGGCAGGCCCCCAAGGCCGCGCCGTCTCCAGCAGCCAGGAGGGACCCCAACCCCGGGCAACAATGGTGCGCAGTCTCAAATTTCGGATGATAACAGCAATCAGCACGGGGCGGACCCTCGCCGCCACACCCCGCGACGGGCGATCAGCGTCCAACTTGAACCGTCCTAGGCACAGGGGGCCCCCCCGCCACCATACAGGGGGCACCCGGGCAACGGCAGTCGTACGGCCCCCAGGGGGCACAGGAGAAGCGGGCTCCCTATCAGTCCTCCTCGGGGCGCCTCTTGTCCCCTTGTCTCCTCACCGTCCGTGCCCCCGCAGCCGGGAAGCACCAGGCCCCGTCTCCCGGGTGGGAGGCCAATTTCACTCCGTCCGGCGTCCCCACTCGGCACTCCGATCTGCCCCTCACACCTCGGGGCGGGCCCGCGCACAGCCTCCGCGCCCGGCGCGGCACGCCGCACGTCCCAGGACCGCGGCTGCAGCCCGCCAGCAGGCCCCCGGGCACGATCCCCGCCGGGCCACACGAATCCGCAGGGGGCCACCCCCGGGGCAACGGCCCCTCACCAGTGGCCCCACCCGCAATCGCCGCTCACCTCCTCCTTCGCTCCGAGCCAGCGGCACCTCAATTCAGCGCGGGGCGGCCCCGCCCGTCAGCTAGGCCGCAGCCGCTCCGCAGCCCCGATCGGCCCCGGGAACCCAGGCGCTCACCCCGGGGGCCAAGCCGCGCCGCCACCGTCTCCCCACGTCTTCAGCAGTCGTTCCGCTCCACTTTGAGCGCGGCACTGCCCGCCCCAGCGCGTCTAGGCATACGTTTGAAGTCGGCCCCTCCGGAGCCGAGCCGTTAAGCGTGCGCCATGCTCAGCTCCGTGGCCACGCCCCCCCTCTGCTCTGTGATTTTCTTATAGGTGAAATGGACGCAGTGATGGTCGGTCCAGTGGAGTTCGGAGGTGTGGCTGAAAGAGATGTAGTTGCTTGAGGTGAAGAGGGGGTCAAGGGTGTGTCCGGCGATGTGGGTGGGAGTGTTGACTAGCTGGTGGAGTCCGAGGTTGAGGAGGTTGGAGGTCAGTGATGCGGTGTTGGCGTCGTTGGCGTTTTCCAGATGGTAGTTTAGATCTCCCAGGAGGATGTAATCCGTGGAGGCGAGGGCATGGGTGCTTGCGAGGTCGGCGATGGTGTCGCTGAAGGGGGCTCTTGGTCCTGGAGGGCGGTATATGAGGGTTCCTCTGAGGGTCGTGTTGGGGTCCGTGTGGATCTGGAAGTGGAGGTGTTCGGCTGTCTTGAGGGTGTCATCCGAGTGGGTGTGGATTTTGAGGGTAGCTTTGTGAGCGATGGCTATTCCGCCTCCGATTCCGTTGGTTCGATCTCTTCTGATGATTTTGTAGCCGTCCGGTATGGCGATGGCGATGTCCGGAGCCGAGGAGTCGTTCCACCAGGTTTCGGTCAGGAAAGCCACGTCAGGTGCTGTGGTGTCGAGCATATCCCAGAGCTCGATGGCGTGTTTTCGTGCGGAGCGGGTGTTGATGAGGATGCAGTTCAGGTGGTTGGGGTTGAATATTTTAGTAGTTGGATTAGTCGTTCTGATGCAGGAGAAGTTGCAGGTGCGGCAGGAAAAAGGTCCTTTAGTGTGCTTCGGGGACGCCCGGAAGCATTCAGTGGAGGGGCCGGGGTTGAGAGCGCGGAGTTCGTCGGATGAGTAGCGGATGCGGGGGGCGCGGGGGCCAGGGGGGGTGGCGCTGGGCGCGGTCCAGGCGCGGACGGGCGCAGACGGGCGCAGACGGGCTTGCCTCCTGCGCGCCATCGGCGCGGACGCGCAGCGCCAGCCATTAAGAAGGGAGGGGGAGGGAGGAGCAGCTGGGAGGCGGGAGGCGGGAGGGAGCGGCAAATGGGGGCGCGAGGGGGGCGGGGCCGCAGGGAGGCAGCGGCAGGGAACGGGGAGCGCACAAGGGGCAAAAACACTGAAAACGAGCAAAATACAAGCAGTTACAATAAGAAAAGCACACAATCAGAAATACAATAATGGCACAATACACGATCGGGGAGACAGCAATTCAGGGGGGCACAAAGGGGGCAGAAGCGCCGGCGGCGAGGCGCTGAAAAAGCGAAAAAGCCAAAAAACAACTTACAGGACGGCGGAAGCGGCACACGGGTCAAGTGAGCCCACTAGCCACCAGGGATGAGGCGCAGGAGGATGCCTGCGGGTGGAGGAGGGCCTCGAACACGCAAACCGCAGCGTTCTCGTGAGACAGAGGCAGAGGGCAGCAGGTTGGTGCTGCGGTCGTGGGGGGCGAGCTCAGGACCTGAAACAGGTCAGAGTTCGCTCACTCGCAACGCGCAGCGCCAGCCATTAAGAAGGAAGGGGGGAGGGAGGAGCAGCTGGGAGGCGGGAGGCGGGAGGCGGGAGGGAGCGGCAAATGGGGGCGCGAGGGGGGCGGGGCCGCAGGGAGGCAGCGGCAGGGAACGGGGAGCGCACAAGGGGCAAAAACACTGAAAACGAGCAAAATACAAGCAGTTACAATAAGAAAAGCACACAATCAGAAATACAATAATGGCACAATACACGATCGGGGAGACAGCAATTCAGGGGGGCACAAAGGGGGCAGAAGCGCCGGCGGCGAGTCGCTGAAAAAGCCAAAAAACAACTTACAGGACGGCGGAGGCGGCACACGGGTCAAGTGAGCCCACTAGCCACCAGGGATGAGGCGCAGGAGGATGCCTGCGGGTGGAGGAGGGCCTCGAACACGCAAACGGCAGCGTGCTCGTGAGACAGAGGCAGAGGGCAGCAGGTTGGTGCTGCGGTCGTGGGGGGCGAGCTCAGGACCTGAAACAGGTCAGAGTTCGCTCACTCGCGACGCGCAGTGCCATCCCTTAAGAAGGGAGGGGGGAGGGAGGAGCAGCTGGGAGGCGGGAGGCGGGAGGGAGCGGCAAATGGGGGCGCGAGGGGGGCGGGCCGCAGGGAGGCAGCGGCAGGGAACGGGGAGCGCACAAGGGGCAAAAACACTGAAAACGAGCAAAATACAAGCAGTTACAATAAGAAAAGCACACAATCAGAAATACAATAATGGCACAATACACGATCGGGGAGACAGCAATTCAGGGGGGCACAAAGGGGGCAGAAGCGCCGGCGGCGAGGCGCTGAAAAAGCGAAAAAGCCAAAAAACAACTTACAGGACGGCGGAAGCGGCACACGGGTCAAGTGAGCCCACTAGCCACCAGGGATGAGGCGCAGGAGGATGCCTGCGGTTGGAGGAGGGCCTCGAACACGCAAACGGCAGCGTGCTCGTGAGACAGAGGCAGAGGGCAGCAGGTTGGTGCTGCGGTCGTGGGGGGCGAGCTCAGGACCTGAAACAGGTCAGAGTTCGCTCACTCGCGACGCGCAGCGCCAGCCACTAAGAAGGGAGGGGGGAGGGAGGAGCAGCTGGGAGGCGGGAGGCGGGAGGGAGCGGCAAATGGGGGCGCGAAGGGGGCGGGGCCGCAGGGAGGCAGCGGCAGGGAACGGGGAGCGCACAAGGGGCAAAAACACTGAAAACGAGCAAAATACAAGCAGTTACAATAAGAAAAGCACACAATCAGAAATACAATAATGGCACAATACACGATCGGGGAGACAGCAATTCAGGGGGGCACAAAGGGGGCAGAAGCGCCGGCGGCGAGGCGCTGAAAAAGCGAAAAAGCCAAAAAACAACTTACGGGACGGCGGAAGCGGCACACGGGTCAAGTGAGCCCACTAGCCACCAGGGATGAGGCGCAGGAGGATGCCTGCGGGTGGAGGAGGGCCTCGAACACGCAAACGGCAGCGTGCTCGTGAGATACAGGCAGAGGGCAGCAGGTTGGTGCTGCGGTCGTGGGGGGCGAGCTCAGGACCTGAAACAGGTCAGAGTTCGCTCACTCGCGACGCGCAGCGCCAGCCATTAAGAAGGGAGGGGGGAAGGAGGAGCAGCTGGGAGGCGGGAGGCGGGAGGGAGCGGCAAATGGGGGCGCGAGGGGGGCGGGGCCGCAGGGAGGCAGCGGCAGGGAACGGGGAGCGCACAAGGGGCAAAAACACTGAAAACGAGCAAAATACAAGCAGTTACAATAAGAAAAGCACACAATCAGAAATACAATAATGGCACAATACACGATCGGGGAGACAGCAATTCAGGGGGGCACAAAGGGGGCAGAAGCGCCGGCGGCGAGGCGCTGAAAAAGCTAAAAAGCCAAAAAACAACTTACAGGACGGCGGAAGCGGCACACGGGTCAAGTGAGCCCACTAGCCACCAGGGATGAGGCGCAGGAGGATGCCTGCGGGTGGAGGAGGGCCTCGAACACGCAAACGGCAGCGTGCTCGTGAGACAGAGGCAGAGGGCAGCAGGTTGGTGCTGCGGTCGTGGGGGGCGAGCTCAGGACCTGAAACACACCCTCAGTGCACATGTCTGGCAACGAGCCCTCAGGGAGAACATCAACAGATCAGCGTCCAATGAAAGTAAGCGCTGCGTAGAAAGACAGACTTTCATTGCACACTCGAGAGGGCACCACAGTCATCGAAACATGGGCTGCACACAATCCAAAACCGGTCTGAATGACAGAGACCAGTCACACTCCAATTGCTCCAGGAGTGATGCTCCGAAATACTGCATCATGCGTTCACAACACAGTTGTGATGGCGGAAGCGCTTTCAGCCCTCCTTATTGTGAAAGGACAGCCATTGCGCAGAAAAAGTAGCAACAGCAAAATGTCACCTATTATAGCCAAAGTTATCAGAAATACCCCAAAAATACTGGAATCTATTGAGTGTATGGCTGAAGGGATTAAGCCGAATATAGAGGAGAAGGTGTGAATGTAACCAGAACCAACAGCCTTAAAGAAATGAGAGATACCAGTTGTACTGAACGTGTTGAATATTCGTCCCACAAGATCACCAAAGTGTCTCAGAAAGTTAGTACTTAAAAGGGACTGTATCTCTGCAGATGACCTCGCAACCTGAAGTGCATAGGTCTTGCGTGGAGATGTAAGCGCCACATGTTTTTGAAACAATAAAGCCTTGAGTCTGTTCAACTTGTCAAAATTTACATTTGAAGTAGCAATATGGGGCCAAATCTCAGCTACTTCCCTCTGTCGTGAGGGAGGAAAAAGGTAATTCCCGCAGCATGTAACAATTTGGGAGATGCAAAAAATGGAAACTATCCCAGCTCGCACTCCACAACAGCTCTCACTATTAAGGAGCACATAGCTGCCATTTGAGAGCACCTGCAACGCAGGTCTAATCGAGGGGACTGGGACTCCTTCAGATAACAAGCCAAGTTAGCTGCCGAAGCATTACATGCCCCGTGCAATGACAGCTGTTTACAAATCATCGAATGGCTGACAGAAGTCTTGCATTCACTACCGCTAAGAAAGACCTCTTTTAATGCCACTGAGACATTTGTACGAGAAAGGCAGCTCCCACACCTCGTGTATATAACTATCTCCTAGTCTTTCATATCTGCCTATCGGAATGTGTTTCAAGCAGGATGTAAATTGAAGTGTTGAAATAGGCAGATTAATGACCCCTTGTATTAACCATTCAGCAGATGGTATTTCAGCCAACGTAAAAGGCAACTTTTCTAACTTTTCAATATTTAGCATGACATAAGTCGCTTTCTTCTTAGCCATTAGTGGTTGCTGTCGCGTTAAATTAAATGTGGAAAGTATGTACCTCGAGCTGATGTGTTGCCAAGGAACACGACCTGCTCTCAATGTTTTTAGTGTCCAACCTGGCAAGACCATGTCCACTCACCTGAATTCCAGGTTCCGCGGGAGCAAGGAGAATAAAACCCTTACCACTAAACACTATTCTCTTGTATCAGAAATGAACAGGGAATGAGCGAATAGCCTCTGGGGGAAAGGGATACGGAAGAGGGATTTGGGAAGGGAAGAGAAACCAAACACTGGTTCACGAAGGAGCGTCACTGTTCTAAGAAAGTTGCCTCAGGGCTTGGTGCAGTAATTCTAAGACCAAAAACAAATAAAAAACAAAAGAACTCCAAAAATCTCTGAGTCTTTCAGCAAAATAACAATAATTATTATCATTTGATTGGGCAATCACCGAGTCTTTCAGCAAAGTCACAATAATTATTAGCGCTCGATTGCTCAACTATTAAGCACGCTTTTGTAACTCACAACAAAATTGTTATAAAATCAGACTTATGAATTTGTCTTTTGTTATTTGTTTTCACACAATAGACTCACTCCAAAACAATCAGAATAAACATTTAAGTTTGCATTGATATCGAGCGATGCTTCCAGGAGTTCACAACACTTAACTTCAATGCAGCTTTTTAAAAATACTTCTCAAGCTGTCTTTGGAAAATAGTCTTGTATCATGGCTTTCTCAGCATCGACAAATGTCTTTCATAATGCACCAAAAGGTCACTAACCTCAAAAAGGCTGAAAACAGGGAGACGAGAGGGGAATTACTCACGAACCGAATTCTCCTGGAATGTTTCAATTATTTGAGGAAGATGGAATACTGCTCGTAAATTCTCCAGCTGCCGTGAAAGTAATCTGCTCCAGAGAGGGAAGCTCCGATGAAGCCTCACACTGAAAAGACGACTCCTGAAAGAATCACAGAACTCCAGCTGAACCGTGAACAGCTGCGAGCGAAAGAAGACTCGAAGCCAAGCAAAGAAAACACCTCAGCAGTTCTGTTTATAGACTGGTGTGCTGGTGATGAGTCATCAGACACATGCTGGTGATGAGTCATCAAACACTTCTAATGATTCTTAATAGGAATTCAATGTATCCATAAACCGCTTGGCACACAGCTCACAAATGGGACAACACTTGCTTTTATCAATGTAAACAAACATGCAATGTAAAATTCAGTCTTCAGATGGAAGATCATTTTCCTCAAACGTTACATGGAAGTGCTGTGCTGTAAACACATTCATGACATGTTTCATCTTTTTTCATACATCCTGATTTATTTTGTGGGGGAGCAGTAAGAAGCGTGTGTGTGTGAGTGCGAGTCCTAACACAACCTAACTGCATAATAGACCTCAGTTGGCTCTGCCTGTGATGTAGAGAGGACATGTTGCTCTGTAATATGTCTATTGCAGAAGAAACAATGATGTTTAGCGTGTAAATTCGGTCGGACAAGGTGTTAATCCCATTATCTACAACTGCTAATGCTTTCTGTATATTTTCCTGATCTATTTGCCTTAACTGGGCAGCAGCTTCTTGTTGAGAAAGCTTCCAAATTTCATTATATACTGCGTATAAGAAGCACTTTCTGCATTGTTTCCCGGGGCCTAACAAGAAGTCTTGTAAGTCAGTTTTATTAGACAGGAGACTGAGGTGTTCCTTAACAACATCTAGTGAAATGAAATGAAATGAAATGAAAGGGGATTTATAAAGCGCGACTGCTGCCCTAAGGCGTCCAAGCGCTAACTAGAAAAAAACGGTTCACTGAGGGAGTCAATGGGGAATTAGCTCCTGAACAGGAAAGTTTTTAATTCCTTGCGGAAGGAAGGGAGGATGGGATTGGATCTAAGGGATAGGGGAAGTGAATTCCATAATTTGGCGGCGTTGAGGGTGAATGCCCTGCCTCCTGCTCTTGACCTCTTAATTCTAGGTACGGTGGCTAGAAATGCGTTGGATGAGCGCAGCATTTTCCCGGGGAGATAGGGAGTGAGAAGAGAATGATTGATCTCTGGGTTTGCTCTGTGAAATGCTTGATGGGATATGCATAGGGCTTTGTATTTTATTCTATCCCTCACCGGGAGTCAATGGAGTGATCGAATTCCCGTTTTGGCAGATTCTCTTCTCGGTATCTTAAGTAGCGTACGTGCAGCACAGTTTTGGATTCGCTGTAGTTTTTGCAGCACGAATTCAGGGGATCCCAGATAGAGAGCGTTGTTGAAGTCTATCCGGGACTGGATGAGGCCCTGAATAACCACCTGTTGGGCTTCGAAAGGTAGGAGAGGCAAAATTTTCTTCAGCATCCGGATGATGCCGAAACAAGTTGCTGAAGTTTTAATGGCCTGGGTGTTCAGAGTGAGTGAGTTGTCAAGCCACACTCCCAGGCTTTTAATATTCTCCTTCGGAGTAGGTGGAGGGCCTAAACTTGGGGGCCACAGCCGGTCGAAGTCAGTGGGGGTGGAGGGGCCGAGGAGCATGACCTCGGTTTTATCCCCGTTTAATTTTAATGAGGATGCTGTCATCCATTTCCTCACCTCTTCCATGCAGCCCGCCAGATTGTCCAGAGGGGACCCGCTGTTCTTCTGTGCCAGGGAGACCACCAGCTGGATGTTGTCCGCATAAGAATTGATTTTAATACCATATTGGCGGACAACCCCAGCCAGCGGTCTCATGTACACATTGAACAGCATGGGGCTTAGGGAGGAGCCCTGGGGCACCCCACAGTCCAGGGATCTACTGGTGGAGCAGGAGTCGCCATCGAAGACCTGAAAAGTCCTTCCGCTCAAAAAGGAGCTCAGCCAGTCAAGGGCGGCCCCGGCGAGTCCCAGATGAGATAGCCGGCAAAGAAGAGTTTTGTGGCAGACAGTGTCGAACGCGGCGCTTAAGTCCAGGAGGACCACTGCCACTGATCCCCCCTGATCCAGGATCCTCCTGGATTCCTCCGTCACGGCTAGGAGGTCTGTTTCTGTGCCGTGTTTGGGACGGAATCCGGTCTGGGTGGAATCCAGAAGCTGGTTCTCTTCAAGGAATTTAGTGAGGTGAATGTTAATATGTTTCTCCAAAATTTTGGCTATCCAGGGTAGCAGGGAGATGGGACGATAGTTATTTGGGTCATTCGGGTTGAGGGTAGGTTTTTTGAGTAGTGCTCTCACCATCGCCTGTTTCCAGGTTGGGGGCACTACGCCCTTTAATATAGAACCGTTGAGGAATTCCAAGATAGTGGGGAAAATGACTTGGCTAACCATGTTCATCATACGGGGGGTACAGGGTCACGGGGGGAGCCAGACTTTATTTGTGAGGCCAGGGATTGAAGTGAGTCTGAGTCCATTAGTGGGAATTTGTTTAGCATTGCTTGCGCGGGGGATTCATTCAGCGTAGGAGAACAAGGTTCAGTGGCTATGGGTTCAGGTACATGGGTTGAGAATGACGAATAGATTTTATTTATTTTTTGGTAAAAAAATTCAGCTAACTCGTTGCATCTATCTGTGGGGTTTTCGGCTGGAGCGGCCGGAGTGGAGATCTTGGAAAGGCTCTTAACTATTTGATAGATTTCTTTTGGTTTGGACTTGGCGGACATAGGCCCTCATTCTGACCCTGGCGGTCTTTGACCGCCAGGGCGGAGGACCGCGGGAGCACCGCCGACAAGCCGGCGGTGCTTCAATGGGGATTCCGACCGCGGCGGTAAAGCCGCGGTCGGACCGGCACCACTGGCGGGGTCCCGCCAGTGTACCGCGGCCCCATTGAATCCTCCGCGGCGGCGCAGCTTGCTGCACCGCCGCGGGGATTCTGACCCCCCCTACCGCCATCCAGATCCCGGCGGTCGGACCGCCGAGATCCGGATGGCGGTAGGGGGGGTCGCGGGGCCCCTGGGGGCCCCTGCAGTGCCCATGCCACTGGCATGGGCATTGCAGGGGCCCCCGTAAGAGGGCCCCTACATGTATTTCACTGTCTGCTGCGCAGACAGTGAAATACGCGACGGGTGCAACTGCACCCGTCGCACAGCTTCCACTCCGCCGGCTCGATTCCGAGCCGGCTTCATCGTGGAAGCGTCTTTCCCGCTGGGCTGGCTGGCGGTCTGAACGAGACCGCCCGCCAGCCCAGCGGGAAAGTCAGAATTACCGCCGCGGTCTTTCGACCGCGGAACGGTAACCTGACGGCGGGACTTTGGCGGGCGGCCTCCGCCGCCCGCCAAGGTCAGAATGAGGGCCATAATCTTCTCTCTAAAGTAGATGGATTGGGCTATATTGATTTCCAGTTTATAGGTCCTAATGGCTTCTCTATACCTGATTTTTTCGACGGGGTCGTATCCCATGCGCCATTTTCTTTCAGATTGTCTACACTGCTGTTTTTTCTTCCTAAGCTTGTCTGAATACCACGGAGCGGTTGCTCGTGCTCTTTTTAGAATGGTTCTCCTCATGGGGAGAATGGAATCGATGGAGTCCTCGATCCATTTGTGGACTTTGCTATTGTCAAGTATGGGGTCTTGGGATAGAGACGGCTTTGTGTCAGATAATAGATTTGACCATTGTACCAGTGGAAGCTTAGACCATTTCCTCATTTTACGTGGTGTAGGAATGGGAGGAGTGAATTTGTGGATCTTCCAGTCAAGGGGGATAAGAAAGTGGTCGGTCCAGGGAAGATGTTTGATGGTGCCGACCGAAAGGTTGGGGCAATTAGTGAAGACAGGGTCAAGCAGGTGGCCCTTGTCGTGGGTAGGAGACTGGAGTAGTTGCTCCAGTTGAATCGCAGCCAGGCTTCCGACTAGCTCCCTAGTGGTGCCGTCATTGATATTATCAAAGTGCATGTTGAAATCTCCAAGAATCGTAAAGTTGGAGGATGACATTACGTATTCTGCTGCTAGCGGAGGGAGTAGGGAGTGAAAGTCGTAAAGTGAGCCTGGGGGACGATACACGAGAACTCCTGTTAGACTGTCATTGGGGGTAAATTTCAGGCAGAAAGCCATGCTTTCGCAGTCCTGAAGTGGGTCTGGGGTACAGTAACAATGATACTGGGATTTATGAATAATTGCAATGCCTCCTCCCTTACCTTGCGTGCGATCTCTGCGTGAGATCTTGTAGCCAAAGGGTAGTGCTTGGATCACGTCGGGGTCACAATCCGGAGTCAGCCAAGTCTCTGTCAGAAAGATGGCATCAGGTGCCCGGTCTTCTATTAATAGGGAGATATCTGCACTATGTTTTGGCAGAGATCTACAGTTTAAAAGTAATAAGGAATAATTTTGCTGGTCCGATGTCTGCTGAGTGCTGTTTAGTCTGGTATTGCAGGATTGGCAGACGGATGGAAGGCTTAGGGGGTGGTAGCGGTGGAGGCAGCGAGCTTCCCTGGGAGGATTATGTTTGAGAGGGTAAGCTGGGTTATATTGAATCATGGGGCGAGGGACAGGGGGGGTGGCCCCTGTCCCCGTCCGGCCGCGGACGGGCGCAGACGGGCTTGCCTTTAGCACGCCTTTGGCGTGCCGGTGGCGCACCCGCAGCGCGCGTCCGGTGGTGGCACATGATTTTATAGGGAGGGGGGGCGTGGCCTCCCGGGTGTGGGCGTGGCCAGAGTTGAGTGGCGAAAAGGCGCCAAGAGATTTCAAACCCGCGTCAGCCCTTAGCTCGACTGCGCGGGGAATCCCAAAAACAGGAAGGGCTGGGGAGTGCTCAGGGGGAAGTGCTTGTCAGATAAAAACACACAAATCAATACAATTCTATTTTTTTTAAAAAAGCGAGCGTGCTCCCGGCTATTCGCCTCAGGAGTTAGTATCTTCTACTGCGGGCTCTGGCTTCAGCGCGCCTTATGTAGAGGATTCAGTGGGCGTGGCCTCCCGGGTGTGGGTGTGGCCAGAGTTGAGTGGCGAAAAGGCGCCAAGAGATTTCAAACCCGCGTCAGCCCTTAGCTCGACTGCGCGGGGAATCCCAAAAACAGGAAGGGCTGGGGAGTGCTCAGGGGGAAGTGCTTGTCAGATAAAAACACACAAATCAATACAATTCTATTTTTTTTTAAAAAGCGAGCGTGCTCCCGGCTATTCGCCTCAGGAGTTAGTATCTTCTACTGCGGGCTCTGGCTTCAGCGCGCCTTATGTAGAGGATTCAGTGGGCGTGGCCTCCCGGGTGTGGGCGTCGCCAGAGTTGAGTGGCGAAAAGGCGCCAAGAGATTTCAAACCCGCGTCAGCCCTTAGCTCGACTGCGCGGGGAATCCCAAAAACAGGAAAGGCTGGGGAGTGCTCAGGGGGAAGTGCTTGTCAGATAAAAACACACAAATCAATACAATTCTATTTTTTTTTAAAAAGCGAGCGTGCTCCCGGCTATTCGCCTCAGGAGTTAGTATCTTCTACTGCGGGCTCTGGCTTCAGCGCGCCTTATGTAGAGGATTCAGTGGGCGTGGCCTTCCGGGTGTGGGCGTGGCCAGAGTTGAGTGGCGAAAAGGCGCCAAGAGATTTCAAACCCGCGTCAGCCCTTAGCTCGACTGCGCGGGGAATCCCAAAAACAGGAAGGGCTGGGGAGTGCTCAGGGGGAAGTGCTTGTCAGATAAAAACACACAAATCAATACAATTCTATTTTTTTTTTAAAAGTGAGCGTGCTCCCGGCTATTCGCCTCAGGAGTTAGTATCTTCTACTGCGGGCTCTGGCTTCAGCGCGCCTTATGTAGAGGATTCAGTGGGCATGGCCTCCCAGGTGTGGGCGTGGCCAGAGTTGAGTGGCGAAAAGGCGCCAAGAGATTTCAAACCTGCGTCAGCCCTTAGCTCGACTGCGCGGGGAATCCCAAAAACAGGAAGGGCTGGGGAGTGCTCAGGGGGAAGTGCTTGTCAGATAAAAACACACAAATCAATACAATTCTATTTTTTTTTTAAAAGCGAGCGTGCTCCCGGCTATTCGCCTCAGGAGTTAGTATCTTCTAGTGAGGAACTCTTCAACCATTCCTGGCATAGTTTTCCTATACTGTATGATGTCACTATACCCAAATGTTCAGATGACATATAGCAAGGGTCAGGCCTACTTGTTCTAAAATCCCGAGGAGTTTACAAAACGTTTATGACACCCATTGATATCTATTGACCACAATAACCACCCACCAGGACATGACAGTGAAGCATTAAACGTTCCATTATGGACCCATTCATCGAGCTGATCTTCAGTTGCATTAATTTACTTTTGCCATTTGTGAAATTTAGCTGGGGCAGGAATGCTTGGAGCATTTAAATCATTAATCTTTGCTAAGCCTAAACAACTTATCTGTTGTACTGTTTCATTTAGAAATATCATTTGAGCAAGTATCAGGCATGCTCTGAATAAAGCTTCCTTTCCCCTAATTTGCCAAAGTTTTGTTCCCCACACACTTTTTAAGTCAATCGACTTGAACCAGTATTCATAGCCTTGTATAACCAACCGGGAAAAAATATGTACATTTTCCATCACTGGCAATTTAAAATAATATGACTCAGCATTTTTAACATAGTGCGCAGAGAAATATGCACATTTTTCAGAAAGTTTTAGAACTCCCCTGTGGCGGAGTCTGACAATATTCCCATTGTGTGTAATTAAAGATAGTCTTTGGGATACTTGCTGTATGAATAAAATGGTGTCCTTAACATGTCTCTATAATTTTCTTTGGATTGATAAACATCCTCACTTTCAAATACAGTGAAGTACTGCAAATCAGACATCATAGAATCAACTGTTTTTACATCCCAGCCTTCAGAAAGAACTCCGGGTATTATTACATCATTCATGGAAAGTTTAAACACATATGGAATTTGAATGCCCTCCGTCAGGCCGTATATATCAAATGTGACTTTATCCCAAACAATCCCATCAGGAATTGGTATAGCGGAAATGTTAATGAAAGACAAGTCCCTATGGACAATGTGAGAAGAAAAATGGGGTTTCAGGACCTCATCTACCAGTTCAACTGTAGATCTTTCAGGAAGGTAATGACCATGGATAAGTAAAAAGAAAGTGATAACAAAGCCAATCCAAAAGAGTAAAACAGACATAGTCAAAGAAAACCACAGATAGTTCCATGGGAGAATGAAATAATTTGTTTTAAGCCAGTTTATCAACTTAAGTGTTCTTGGCAGTTCAGGTACAGAAGAGGCAGATGAGTCAGAGAAAGTGTCAGTGACGTTGGCAAAGTATCCAGAAGCAGTTTATGCAAAGGTTGGAGCTGTGTTCGATGGTAGAAGTCTCCTGCGCTGGTTCATAATAAATTACGCCATCCGTTTGTGTGAAAGTTGAATCAAATTGATCAACAATTTCTGTGTTGCTTGTCGCAATAGATGTTAGTGGAACTAATGAAAGGTCATTTTCCATCCTCTCCAAGTTCAGAGAGGTGTCAGATTTGCTGCTCAAAACTTGTAGAGGAACATCCTGACCAGTAGTGAGAGTGATTTGGGAACTACTGGTTGTTCCTTTTGGTCTACTGTGCAAGATCGGCCACATGGTGTAACTTGACATTGTGAATGTAGACAAAGCGATTTTCTTTAGAACCAGGCAGCGGTGGCAAATGATAGTTCTGGTACTGTGTATTGCCAGGACTGGAACCGGTGCACAATAGGAAGGACTGAATTCCTTTTTCCAGCAACCTTTTGACGTACTAGATCCCCAACCTTAGGAATCCAGCCGGTAGATGTTATTGGTACATCCTTAATTCCTAAGGAGTCAGCACTGGCAGAAGCGTTGTCGTCATGGAACTGTTGTAATTCCTGCAAGACAGTGACACGTTCATTTATGTCCAAAGGTGTTTCTGCCACCTCCATGCCAGGATCGTCAAGATCTGGAACATACATTTGGGTCCCAAACAGGCACTCGTGTGAAGTACGACCCCCAGGGACCTTCTAGGCAGATTATTAAGTGTTCTCTGGACTCCATACAGGTGATTAAGCCAACTACGACCCATACCTAATACTCTGGCTGTTAAGGATTGCTTTAAATCTCACTCCACTGCACTATTTCCCTCAGGATGAAATGGAGAAAAGTAATGGAGTTGGACCCCTACTGAAGCCATGGCGTCCCTGAATGCGCTTGAGGCAAAAGCAGGGCCCCGGTCCGAGTGGAAAGTCGCAACTGCATATGTACTGATAAAGACTCCCAAATCTTTAATAACAGTTCGAGTGCCAGCCGAGCGTTGTGGCCACACCCATAGAAATCTGGAGCAAGAGTCAACAGCAACTAAGATGTATTTGTATGCACTATCAGATGTCAGGGGACCGCAGTCGTCGAAGTGCACAGACTGTAATGATTTATTTGAAATTAGGAGGGGTGTTTGCAGTGGGCGTTTAACGGTGGATCCCTGAATTTGTTGGCAGATGTCACAACAAAGAACATACTGCTTGGTCCGTTTGTATAGACTTGGCCACCAGTAGTGGGCTTGTAACAATGATATTGTAGCTGCCACACCAGCATGAGCAGAAGCGACTCCCACATGTGCTGCTTTAATCAACTCTGGTCTTAGGTCTTTATTGGGAATTACTTGCACTCACATGCCTGGTATTTTTACTTTTGCTTCATGCATGCCTCAAATCTGGTAGGAATATTTAGAGGGATAGCCTTTAGCTAAAGGTGTGCTGTCAGCCGAAGCTGTCACGGCTGCCAGCATTTCATCGTCCGGTTTTGCGCTAGAGCAAGTTACTGCAGCAACAGAAGCTGTAGCTACTGCTGATTTGGCTGCTTCATCAGCCAATGTATTGCCAGCAACATGTATTCCAAGGCGCTGGTGTCCAAGTGTATGTACAACATGGACGTCGGGTAGCGTTTCCTTCAGATCCGCTACTCTCCCCCACAGAAGTCTGTGTTTGATGGTGTTACCTTTAGAATCTCTGAACCCATTCTGGTACTAGTAATGCAGATATTCGTTGAAGGACTGAACACAATAATACGAGTCACAGACAATCGGCGTTAGCTGGTCAGGATCCGTATGTTCCAGTGCCATCACCAGAGCCTTCAGCTCTGCTAGTTGTGTAGTGCAATCCCCTAGGGTTTGCGTAAAGGTATGCTGTGGATAGAACTTGCCACCCTCCATGTACCCACTCACCACTGCGCAAGCAGCGGAGTATTGGTGTTTTGTGACTATTGCAGGTTGTGCTGAGCCATTATTATACATAACTCTTTTACAATGATCAGTAGGCAATGTGTTAGCTGGAACTGGGTATTCTAGTTCGTATAGCAAGAATCCTTGAGTTTGTAACTTTGGGTCAAAAATATAGTCAGCATCAGTGGCCGTCAGAGACGTTGCCCATTGGATCCAACGTGGATGTAGTGCTTTAGCGTTTGGAATGCTGGCTTTGGTAACAGCTACAAGAGCTGGGATTGGAGATACAACAATCATGCATTTCCCCTAGGCCAGTGGCCTCTCTTTAATGACAGCCATCTGAACAGCAGTGAGGATTTTCTCAGTGGGAGCAAAGCGTTGCTCTGCTGTGGAATACAAATGTGATTTGCACGCGATTGGGACTGTCTCACTCTCATTAAATGTTACAAAGGTGAAACCAATGGCACCAACAAATACTGTGATGACCAGATGTTTTTTGTTGTCTCTTGTATGTAGGTGTTGTGCTTCAAGCATGTCTTGATGCAGTGCTCTGAGAATGCATGTGTGTTCGACTGTCCAGAATTTACTTCAAAAGTTAGGACGTATCAAGTCATATAGAGGTTTAATGCGTGATGCATAATCTGGAATGTAAGTTCTGCCAAAATGTAGAAAACCCAGTAATGACTGGAGATTTTTACTGGTATTTGGAGGTTGTAACTGTGCAAATTTTTCTAAGAATTGTGGCGATAGGCTTTTTCCTTCACCTGATAGGTTATATCCCAGAAACAGGACACTAAGTAAGGCTTTTCTTGTTTTTTTATGTTTAAATTTGTAGCCATGTTCGGCAAACCCTACAACAATGCCGGCAACCCACCTTAAATGTTGCAGCAGTTCATCATCCGTAAGGTAGATATCATCTACATAGGACAATGCTTTAGGGTCGATGTCGTGCAGAATTGACATGAAACAAGTTGCAAACAGTCCTGGTTTGTTCTTGTACCCTTGTGGTAAACAACAGAATTTTTTTTGGGAGCCTAATGCGCTGAAACTTGTTAAGTCTCTACTTTAAGGCGCTATGGTGTGCTATGTGAATTCTGTATAGCATAAGTACGTATATGACTGTTTAAGTGTCTGTAGTCTAAAGACTATTCTATATGAATGGTCTGGTTTGGTTTGGCTATGGGGAACAATGGATTGTTCATTGATGAGACACAGGGTTCAATCACACCCTGGTACTCTATACTCTAGCTGTGTGAGGATTTCCCTCACTGGTGCTTTAGCATCATGTTTTATTGGATATTGCGGTTGAGGTTAGGCTTGGGATTTAATTGGTATTACATGATAGGGGGAATCTTTATTCCACCCTATGTGCTTGCGGTATAACGCAGGTGCTTGTGCCAATGCCCAATCAATGGCGTAGGATTCTATGAGCTCCTCAGGAATAAGTGGCGAGAAAGAAGGTTTATTAACTTCTTCCCCATATGGGCAGGTACGGACAAATTCAGGTGGCCAGTCCTTCTCAGCTAGCAAAATATCATAAATATTTACAACACAATCCCAAAAGATTGCATCTATTGTGCGTTCAATGTCCCCCTCTAAATGTATTGTTACTTTATACACCCTATCAGGCATGGAGACATGCATCTCCACGGTTTCGACTTGTAAGAAGTCATTAGTTGCTTTCACCTCCAGATGCTCTTGAAGATTCCAGCAAACTATTGTGACCTCTGCTGCGATGTCTAGCAGAGCTAGTGCCCAAGTCTTGTTCTTCAATAGAGCCCTCTTCTTGAGTGGTATGGCGAATTGCAACTGCTGCCAGTTTTTTTTTTTTTTAATTGGGGTTTTTGTTGTTTTATGTTGGGGAAGTTTCTCTTCTCTTTTTTACAGAACTTCTTTTGAGCGTTGTGATTCCTGTCTTGGTTTCATGTACTCAGTTCTCCGCTCTTACTGTCCACCTCTCTCACTTCGTTTTTCCAGAGAGTCCTGAAAGGAACAAGATTGGCGTGTGTCAGTATATTGATGTCTGTCAGGCGTTTTTACATTATCTCTATTTCTGAGATAATATCTATTCTGAGGGGTCTCAGAATGCAGAGACTCTCCCCTTTTTTTTAGGTGTTTGTTGTTTTTTGGTAGAATCTTTTATTAGATTCACCTTATAATTGTGGTGTTATGGGTCTGGCTCCCAGACTATCTCGACCAATACTAGAGTAGGTCTCCGTGATAATCTTTGGCAGCTCATGTTCTTGATCCTGTGCAGGAACGTCCCTGAGCCGCATACACACTGCTAGTGCTACTGCTTCCCCTTTAAGGTTACTTAATATAATTGAAGACACAGTGGCAAAATTGCCCATAAGTTGCATCACCAAGACCAGGGCCGGGGCAGCCCAGTATTCATCTTGAATTTGTTTTACCACTTCTGGAAAACTGGCAAGTGTCGGTGTACTGTGTGTGGTAGTAGAAACCATCCCAAACGGCAAGCTCATAGTTAATATTCTTAATAATCTATGTTTATCCTGAGGTCCAGTATGGAGAAATACTGCTTCCAGTGCATTTATTTTTAAGCTAACCAGAACGGATTCACATCCCTTTTGGCTTGTGCTTTACCCGGATCGAATAAACAGTCGCAGGATTAATGCCTGGCGTTGCTGCATGTTGTTACACTGGGGCAGTATGTGTTGGGTTTGTATTCAAAGTCTGCATTACAAACTGTACTAATAGTCTGTATATTGCTGTGAGCTCAGTATATAAGCGGCAAACCTCTGCTACAGCCAGGTTTGCTGCTTCAGGATGCAGTGTATATGTGGCCAATAAAGGCCAGGTAGGACCATCATTACTCAGAGGACCTAACCTAACATCTAGGATTGTGTGTGGTAAGGCGCCATCAAGCCAATTATTATAGTCTTGATAAGATAGAGGTATTTCTAAATAAGCAAAAGCTCTGATTTGTGCAGATGTATTGCCTGGTGTGTAGTGATGATATGTATTTGTGTTCCCATCAACTGCTGGAAATGTGACCCAAGAATAAAATATTTCTGTTCTGTGAGCTGGATGAGCTTCTACAACAAATGTAACTGGCCCCCCATCCTGTAAGACCATTTGGAAGTAAGGGTTGCTCGCAGGTTTACTGCAATTACTATCCATTGAGGGGTCGCCATGTTAGATGGTAAATTTTGTTCAGAGATAAGGACACCAAATGGGGATTCCTTTTAAAGTTCAAGCTTGAACAACCTACAGCATTAATTAGGTACTCCCTATTTTAGCTGAGGAGGAAATCCCCGTGCCACGGATGTCTCCGTATATAATACTGAGGTGTCTTTGGACGTAGTGAGACAGCGGTACTCAGGAGGACCCACAAATTAGTGCCGGACCAAACGTTGGTGGTGCCATGTCACGTAGGTTCTCATTATCCTAATGATACTACTGGATTTTAGGTGGCAGAATCAGCTGTACTGCAGGGGACTAAGGGGGTCATTATGAACACGGCGGTAACAACCGCAGTGTTCATGCTGGCGGTCAAAACACTGACCGCCAGCGACCCCGGAACTCCGCTGGCCACATTATGAACATTTCTGTGGGCCGGCGGGCGGAAACATTGTTTCCGCCCGCCAGCTCACAGAGAGGCCTGGCTGGGACATTGACAGCGGCTCCACATGGAGCCGCCGTCAATGCCTCTGTGCGGCAGGTGCAATTGCACCAGTCGCGCAGATCGCTGCCCGAAAATCGGGCAGTGACCTGCACGACGGGGCTCTGCACCGGGGCCCCTGCACTGCCCATGCAAAGTGCATGGGCAGTGCAGGAGCCCTGCCTTTCCCTGGCGGGATATCCCACCAGGAAAAGGCTGTCAAAAAATGAAACATTATCCGCAGGGTAGCGCCGCTACCCTGGCGGATAGTGTTTCAACTCACCGCCAGGCTGCCTGACGGAGGAAGCCTGATGGTGGGTGAGGGATGCCGATGGCGGCCCTCACCATGTTCAGAATATGGTGGTTTGGCCCACCATGCCAGCATGGCGGGCCAAACCGCCATGTTCGTAATGAGGGCCTAAGTCTGAGCCCACACCATGTGATACCTGTCGGCCTAATCTGGGTTTCATTCTGGCAAACTAACAGTGCCTCATCTCCACCCGTGAGCGGGGATGACTATGGCGACCCGGGCGCATGACATATATGACTCCTCAGGGAATCATGGTCACTCAGATCTCATCTGTTTCTCTCAGTTACATTAGTCTCATATGTTCAAGGACAATCAGAGGCAGAATATGGTTCAATAAAGTTTTATTGAAGTAACTGCATCTTATATAATAAAGCATGTATTGCAATAACTAGGACGATGAAGCATAAGAGAAATAAAACTGTGACAAGGAGAGTAAAACACAGGAATACCCCTACTATATTGTCACTATGATTTATAGATATAATTCCTACCTAAATTATGTTAGAGGACAGCATGTTAAGCTCTGAGTCTGCCTTTCAGGTTCCCCCCTGGGAGGACATCATCCCTCATAGCTGAGCAAGAGGCCTGTAGTCTACATGGACACCGTTCCCATGTGGGCCAGGAAGCAGGTAATCTATGTAGGCAGCTGTAGCGAAGCAATCAGCATACAGTTGTCATCTGGCTGGAATCTCCCTCTAACGTACATGAGTCAAAGTAGTGTTTTTATAATAAAACAAGTGATGTTCCAAGAAATCCCCACGTAGGAGAGTGTATGTTTCTGTGAACAATGGAGCCAAAGCATACCACTTTTGCTGGCAACCTTTCTTACTGCAGCCTTGAGAGAAGCACAGAGTGAAAAAAATGTCTTGTTTAAGAACGCAGTGCTGACATAGGCGAAGAACAGCTAGATAGAGAAAAATAAAACATGACCGCAAATGAGGTTTTTATTGACAATATAAAATGTGCTAGGTTAAAGTGCACAGCAGCAGGCCTAGTATGCTAAAATAACATGTGCAAAACTACAGCTAAAATGGCTACTCAACAGGCCAGCTACAGAGAGGGAGGTCTTTATTGTGGTCTGGGCTTTGCAGAAGCTGAGGCCATACTTATTTGGCACTCACTTCCTTATTCAAACAGACCACAAGTCCCACCTATGGCTAAAACAGATAAAAGGTTAAAATCCCAAACTTTTGAAGTGGTCCATATCCCTACAGGAATGGACTATACAGTGGAACATAGACCTGGGAGTAACCACTCCAATGCAGATGGACTCTCAAAATATTTCCACTTGGACAATGAAGACTCAACTGGACAAGGTTAGTCTCATTTTCCTTCATTTGGGAGGTATGTAGGAAAGTACCCTCTTTTTGGCATGGTTGCCCCCACGTTTTGACTGCTGTCAGTGTGTTTTTGACTGTTCATTCAGATCCTGCTAACCAGGACCCCAGTGACTGTGCTGTCTCCCTCTAAATTTGGTTGCTTAGGACCTAGCAGCCCCCACAAATGGCATACTGCTGCCCCCATGTAAGTCCCTAGTATATGGTACCTAGGTACCAAGCACATTGGGGCCCCAGGTGTTCCCCATGGGCTGCAGCATGTATTGCTCCACCCATGGGAGCCCATGCAAAATGTGTCTACAGGCCTGTCATTGCAGCCTACGTGAAAAGGTACATGCACCCTTTCACTACAGGTCACTGCACCAGGTCACTGTAAGTCACCCCTATGGCAGGCCCTCCTAGCCCAGAGGGCGGGGTGCAGGTACCTGTGTGTGAGGGTGCCCCTGCATGAGTAGAGGTACCCCTACGAACTCCAGCTCCATTTTCCAGGACTTCGTAAGTGCTGGGAAACCATTTTACCAGTGTACTGGACCTGTGTCCAGCTACATAATAGTAACTCCGAACCTGGGCATGTTTGTATCAAACATGTCGGAATCATACCCCAATACCGTTATCAGTATTGATTGTATGTTTCCATGCACTCTAGGGGCTCCTTAGAGGACCCCCAGCATTGCTCCTTCCAGTCTTCTGGGGTTTTCCACGCAGCCCGCACTGCTGCCACCCCACAGACAGGTTTCTGCCCTCCTGCTGCTTAGCCAACTCAAGCAGAGAAAGGCAGAACAAAGTATTTTTTTGGGGAAAGGGAGGCAACAAACTCTACCTTGGGAAATATGTGTTACATGGCTAGGGAGGGGTAGCCTCCCCAAGCCACAGGTATGTTTTGAAGGGCACATTTGGTGCCCTCCTTGCATAAACCGGTTTGCACCAGTCCAGGGATCCCAGTCCAGGGATCCCGGTCCCTGCTCTGGCACGAAACTGGACAATGGAAAGGAGAGTAACCACTCCCCTGTCCATCACCAACCTAGGGGTGGTGCCCAGAGCTCCTCCAGGTGGCCACTTGATTCTGCCATTCCTAATCCAACGTGGGCAGAGGCCCCTAGGAGAGCATCTGAGTGGCCAGGTCAGGTAGTTGACGTCACATCCCCCTTCCTGGGCTATTTAGGATCTCCCTCCAGGATGGGTATTCAGATTAGATGTGAAAGATTCTAGCAGGACTCCTCTGCATCATTTACTTCATCTTCTGGCCACCGGGACAGGAACTGGACCCTCCAGGAACATACAATCGGCAACTCCAGCAATGACTTCACTTTGCAACATTGTTTCTCCGAATCCTTCCAGCAACTGCAACATTTACCTGGCTGTGCATCCTCTGAAGGTGACGAGTCTTCAACCTGCACAAGAAGCAGGAAGGAATCTCCCTTGGAGTGAAGGAGTCACTCTCCTGCATCCGCAGGCACCAACTGGAACGACGACCGGCTACCTGGCTCCTCTCTCCTCCAGAACTGTGTGGATCCTGCATCATAGGTGGTGGTCTGGAGTGGTTCCCTACCAGCTGTCCAACCTGGGAGATGGTAAGCCCTGGTCTCTCCTTGCAGGATAGTACCCATATGCAGTACGACTCTTGCAGCTACCATGGCTTGTTTGTTCGTCCTCCAAGGGATCTTTAGGCTCCATGTAGGCCCTGCCTCCAGTACTCTTCCCTGCAAAGCAAAGTCTCCTGCCTGCTGCTCCAGCGACGTGTGACTCCTTGCCAGGTGTGCTGTGTGAGCCTCACTGCGACTCCTGTGCCTGCTGCCTGTGAGTTGCCTGTGGGGCTGCATCCTCGTCTTCTGACTCTCCTCAGTCTCCTTGGGTTCAGTCTCCCTGGACCTTGCTGGTCCCCGGCAGCTCTGCAACTCTTCATCTGTGACTTGTGCCTTTGCTAAGGCTTGTTGGTGGTTTTCCAACACCACTGACTGACTGCAACTCTTCTTCCGCTGTGGGACATCGCCTGCATCACTTCTGAAACTCTTCTCCTGCTCTCGTGCTGCACAGCTGACTCTTTGTCTCCATCGTGGACCTGGTCCTGCATCTCAAGAGGGGTGGGTAGTGGCTCCTGCCACAACCGGACACTCCACTTGAAGTGAACTTTGTCCCCTTCATTTGCAGGTCCTCTTCTGTCAGGATCCACCTTTGGTTTCTTCCAGTCTTGCTTGGGTCTTGCACCGTCCTTTTCCAAAGTTTACCTGTGGGTTTGGGGAAAAACCAGGTACTTACCTCTTCTATGATGTACTTATGATCTGGACCGGTGACGAATCTCAATTGGTCGAATGTATTAATCATATTAACAACAATGATTTCAATATCAAAATGACATACGAACATAGTAGGGATCGAATTAATTTCCTGGATTTGGAAATATTCATAGAAAATCTCTGTGTACATTCGAATTTACATCGCAAATCGACTGCTTGCAATGCACTATTACATGCCAATAGTTCCCACCCATCTACACAAATTAATGCCATCCCTTTTGGTGAGATGGTTCGGGTAAAGAGAAATTGCAGTAACAACAGACTCTGCGAGATAGAACTGGACAAATTAGAGAACAGATTTACCCAGAGAGGTTATCCTAAACATATTTTGAACAGTGCAAGGGGTAAACTTAACAAGCTGCCAAGATCGTTACTTTTGATTAATAAGTGCAAAAAGAACGCTACACCGAAAAGACCGATATCATTCTGCACCTCTTTTAGCCAAAACAGCCAGGACATCTATAGGATCTTGTTTAAACATTGCAATGTCCTGCACACTGACAATACTCTTAAACATGTCTTATCTAACAAACCCCATTTGATTCACAAAAAAAGGCATTACCATTAGGAATCAAATTTGTAAGAGCTTTTTACCACCCCTTAAGGACAAACAACTTACATGGTTACCAGAAAAACCGAAGGTTTTTTTTAATTGCAGTAAATGCAATATATGCTATTTGGCTTTACACAAAACCCTGACTTTCAACTTTAATGGCAGTAAGACATACAAGATACAAGATTTCATCAATTGTAACACGAGATATGTTGTTTACGTTTTGATATGCAAATGTACTAAAATATATGTAGGGAGCACCATCCGACCCTTAAAGGAGAGGATCCAAGAACATGTACGGGCCTTAAGAAACAACGATGCACTATCTCCAGTAGTGCGCCATGTGCTCAAGTAACACTCCACAGTTGAGATTCCCATGTTCAAATACATGGGCATTAGCAAAACGCGAGCGCATCCCAGAGGGGGGAATCGAGAATTAGAACTCAGAAAAAATGAATCAAGATGGATACTGAGGTTGAAGAGCATTCAATTGGGGATGAATGTAGATCACGAAATGGATCATTTTTTATGATCTCACATGCTCTTATATAAAAACATTGAAGATATCCTTGCTCCATTATGGGATGTGACAATGACATTGTTATAGCTAAGTATAAATCTGGGAACATGCACTACAGGTTGCAGTATAGTGTACCTACAAATTGCACGACATACTATCACATCTACTAATGTGCATGATTATAAGACTACTTGCCCGTTGCACGAATAACATAGGCTAACAAGTTTGACCGCATTGATATAACCTTTCACAAGCACGCCAAAAGCAATATATGAGATGGTTCAGTTTATATTTTCTTGTTGTGTGTTGGGGACTTGCAATTTGTATAGATATATGGAGTGAAGTATAAGGAAATACCTAGTTACATATAGTTTTACTTCATTTTTCATTTTGCAATAATTTTTTACTACAACATATCTTAACTTCATTGGTTTGGGGTTTTGTCTTTCAGAATGGTAATGATGTAAGCTGATATTTCACACCATATAGGACTTTATATACAAAAGTGGATCTGTATATAGATCAACACTTTGCGTATCATTGTAAATATACAGGTTGCACCTCCCTCTAATCTAAGAGAGGTGCGTTCTGTATTTGAGAACTAGTACACCAATAAGCATATTGCAAATTCCCCCAAGATGGTGCTTATATTGTGGAACCAACCCCAGATACATGCAGAAACTTGGTTGTTTAAATCAGGAATATATGACTAATGGAGAAGTTGGTTCAATGTGATTGTTAGCTCATGGAATTGACTTTTCATCTTTTTGGCCATTTTAGAGGTTTCAATGTGTCTCTGCCAAATTGGTGAGCGTTTTGTTGTTATATACATATATCATTGCGGTTGGTATTCCAAGATGGCGGCCGTTGTTCAATCACGGCCATTTGGCTAGTCAGACGAACAACAAAAGGCGCACACATATCGGAGTCCTACTTCTATGTTCATCAAACATAAAAGGACGAGTCCGAGAGTTAATCGGTTTTTCGATAGCGATGCGGAAGGGCACTTAACTACGGTCGAATTCGGCATAAACAGGGTAAGAGAAACTTGGACAAGGCTTTATAGATATGAGGTTTACTTAGCATACATGTGTATACTTGTTGGACATCTGTAAGGATTGGGTACTAGTTATTGTGGCTGTACTCACTCTTAGGAGGTTAATGTTCTGCTAATGCTTACAAACCCTCTTATTTCATAATATGTTGCAGATAAAAAGAATGCTTGGATTTTTTAATTAGATGTGGAAGCTACACCATGATTATATTATCACAACCGAACATATCCAACTGGGTACATTCGGACTAGAGACGATTGAACACAGGTTGGTGTAGTACTCAGATTGACCAATGTGTGCTTAGTACATGTGATTTGGTCTATTGTACATTGGAGATCTACTATGCTCTTTTACAGATGCACAGTTTTTCGGCATTCCATTGGTTAACTATTACTGAAATCATTTATACTGAGTACAGGAAGATAAGGTACATTATTTAATAATTCCTCACCACCTTGGAGCTGGAAACTGGACTATGTTATATTTGACTCATGTGACCATTTTGAGTCTCTTATCTTTTAGACACTTATGACGTTCACTCTCTAGGTTTAAGTCAGTGATACTAACCTGCATGAATATAATACAGTTGTTACTTCTTTCGTTGGTTACTAAAACAATATGAATATGTCTCCTGGAACACAACAATTGAAATAATAATATGTAAGACTTGGAATGTTGATTTTGGTTTGTCCCTAATACACATGTGTTTGATGGGGTAACTGTGGCATTTTGATATAGGAGTCATGATAATTGCACTTGTTTTTGGTTTTAACAATTTCACTTGCATGTGGTGGTTCTCAGGGAAATTGATTATAGACTTTGATTTTAAGAATTTGGTTGAGATTATTTGAAGTAGTAATTTAAAACAAGTGATTATAAAGAGTGATATGATTTGTTTTTGTCAGCCTTGATAAAGTCCTTTACAGGACGAAACACGTGTCGGCTGAATGTGATCAGAAATTTGCAAACCAATCTGCTTACATTGGAGGACAAGAACTCTCATTGCCCAAAGTCAATTGATTGGACATTGCACATCACTTCCCATGAACTGATTGGGATTGTTTGGCGTTTGGACTTTAAGCTCCTTTTGGAAGAACTTCTGTCTCTAATTGGATTAGATTGTTTATGTTAAATGTGCGGCATGTATATTTTTTTATTTGAGGTGTTTGTGATATTTTTGTGATATTCATGTACCTTTTTTTGTTTGTTTTATAATTATTGCTTCATATTTATTGGTAACTTTTGTATTAAAACTGATAACTGAAACAGTCTAGTTTTGGAACCATCACATACTTATGTTATCCCCATCTATCACTTTATAAGCATTTATGACACTCTATGATATTACGTTTGATTCCATGTACACAGTTAGGATCTCAAATTAATTATTTAAAGAGTGCTCCGTTCATTTTTCTGTTATACTTACCTCTTCTCTCCTGGTCGCTGGGGGGCACCCTGGTACCCTACCTTTTGGGGTTCCTAGTTCCTCTAGCTCCCCTCTACAGATTCAATTTTCTTGGGTGGGGGATTGCCTTTCACATTCCACTTACTATTTGGTTTGGTCTCCCCCTTGGGCCTTCACTATTTTCTATTGTTCTACTGTTTGCTATTGCTTTCTATGCTAATCACTGACTTCTAATGTGTATATATTAGTGTTTACTCACCTCCTAGTGGAGTATTGCCTATACAGTATTTTAGTATTTGTGTTACCATGATAAAATACCATTATTTTTGTAACACTGTGTGGCTCCTTCAAGTGTGATAGTGCTGTGTGATTACAGTGGTATTGCGTAAGCTTTGCACGTCTCCTAGATAAGTCTTGGCTGCTCATCTACAGCTACCTCTAGAGAGTCTGTCTTCATAGACAATGCCTACACCTCACTAATAGAGGATACCTGGACCTGGTATAAGGTGATAACACCATAGGTACTCACCACACACCAGGCCAGCTTCCTATAGTGTAGCTTTGCATTGGGGTGTACGGCAGCTACGTGCGATTTGATGGAATGCTGAAGCCCTACCTTGCAAATGGTGGGGGGTGTTAAAAATGGCTTCAAACTTTATTTTGTGTCAGGAATGTGAAGAAACTGACAAAATCCCATTAGAACACAATTTCTTGTCATCAGTGGCTCACTCTCTTCCATTTACCCATGTGTTGGCTTTCAAACTGGATATCCGGTTTCTCTAGAGAGTGTACCTGTGTACCTAAAACCCATAAATTATGAACAGGTGTGCATGCTGTAGGTGGGGGAATCTGAAACACACTGGTAAAGAAGCAGAACCATGTCCACTTACGGAACTTTCAAGCTACTCGAGTCAAGGTTTTGTTCACCTTTCTTTTGATGAGTCTGAAACAGTGACCCTCCATTGTCCATAAACTTGCAGCTATGACAGATAATGCATTAGGAAAAGTATAGCGGTGTGAAAAAACCTCAGATTCATGATCGTGTCACTGAACATTTTTGCCGTTACTGTCCACCAATGTTTTTGTGCCCATGTTTATACTACACTGATGCCTACGGCTGAGTCGACACAACAGGAGTTGAGCATGTGACCTATAATCTGTACACAATTCTGCAAAATGTACATTAGTCTACCACATTATATTACTTGTTAACCTGAAAGAAGTCTTTAGAGAATAAATCACAATTTTCTGATGGGTTAGGAGTGTAACGTACTTGCTCTTATTATATTGGCTAGTATTTGAACTTGGGGAGGCGAGAAGGGGCTTATCTCTTCCCACTCACTCCTCTGCTGGTTTAATGTAATCATTAAACACACATTTCACACATATGAACCCACGTTTCAAACACACACCCTCATTTCACCATAGACCCAAGTGTTCACACACACTGGTGTTGTGTACATTCCCTTGTGTTGCACATACCGGCCTCTTCCTTTTGCAGACTTACAGGCTCCTTTCTCAAACACAAGCACAGGTGCCCACAAACTGGACATAAACAAGAAATGCAAAACTTAGACCCATATTTATGAAAAACGGTGCACAACTTTGCTAACAAAGTTTTGTGCCATTTTTTTTTATGTGGTCTAACGCCATTCTAAGTATTGACAGTAGTCATTACCACCACCCCAATGCCCACCACAGGGGACCAGTGTCCCCAGGGCAAGCCCAACATACCCAGTGCCAGCCAGGGGGCCTCATGGAAGGGGCCCTCGAGTGGCACACTACACACATACAAGTACCAGGGATGGGCTCCCTCCTCCTGTAGTGTCCCTGTGGTGTGGGTGGTGGTATTTCTGGGGGTTGGGGTGGGCATCTTTGTGCCCATTCCATGGTGCTCTACCATGGAAAAGGGTATACCTGTATTTTAATGCGTGGTTTGACCAGGCGTTAAATAATGGTGCTAAACGGGCTTACTGCCATTATTTAGACCCGCCTCCTAGTTGTGTGTTGTTTCTGCATAGGATGTTAAAAATATGGCGCTGGGGGGGCTAGTGTCATTTTTAGGAAGGGAATACCTACCTTGCATCTCATTAAGCGCAAGGTGGGTTGGTGCGAATTCCAATATTTTTGACACTAGACGGTCTAGAGTCAAAATATAAATATGGAGTTAAGTTAGTGCCACTTTAGTGGTAAAATAAATGGCGCTAAGGTGATGCTAACCTTCCATAGATATGGGCCTTAACCAGTTGGCAGCCAAGGACGTAACGGTTACGTCCTTGGCTGTGGCGCTCAGGCGCCAAGGACGTAGCCATTACGTCATTGGACCGGCACATTGAGGGAGCGCTAGCGCACCCCACATGAGCCTTGCCTCGGCGCCCCCAGGGCAGGGATGGAAGGGGAATCGCTTCCTCTTCCACCCCGTCCCCTCCCTGACCCCCACCCCCTGGCGACTGATGACATCAGCACGTGATCGCGTGCTGACCTCATTAGAGGCCTGCCCCTCTGCGCTCGAAGCTCAGCTTCCAGCATCGATCGGAGGAGAAATACAAAAGCATTTCTCCTTCAATCATGTGGAGGGGCCGAGAGAGGCATCAAAGGAAAGGCCTGTCATTTCCTTTCCTTTGATGTCTTTCTCAGCATTTCTGCTGCCCGATCGTGATGCGATCGGGCTGCAGAAATGCCCACTAGACACCAGGGAATTTTTATTTTTCAGGTAATTGAATGAGGGGAGCGGCCCCTAGGGGAAATTATTTTTATAACTAGGCCGATCTGCCCCCATGTGGAGCAGAAACCCCTAGACAGCACGTATATATATATATATATATATATATATATATATATATATATATATATATATATATATATGTATATATATATATATATATATATTTCTGTTTACTTTATTTTTTAGGGTCTCATTACTGTTGGCCATATCTGCCCTTTGGTGGCAGATTGGCCTATTTTTGGAAGGCCCATCTGCCCCCAAGGGGGGCAGAAAGCCCACCAGAGACCAAGGAAGATTTTTTTTCAAAATAAGAGGGTGGGGGTATGGCCATAACCCCACCCCAAACAAATGGGACCAAAGGTGTTCTGCCCACAAGTGGGCAGATGGGCAATTACCCCTGATCCACACCCCGGGGGGGGCAGAAAGTCTAATAGATGCCAGGGAATTAAAAAAAATATATTGTAGTGGTGGCTACCAAACAGTATGGGCATGGTTATGCCCCCACCTCCACTGAAGGGGGTAGCAGTCTTTCAGCTCTCCTCCTGCACACAAAAACATCTTATCCAATTGCAAGCAAGAGGACATTTGATTATTTGGGGTTTTGATTTTACATTTGGGCCATGAGAGCTTGGCTAACTCTCAAAATTGTCCCACTTGGAATGGTGAGGGCTGCACTTTTTGGACTTTGGGACGCTGCCATGTAGAAAAATCCACAAGACCTAGACACATCTGAAAACTAAACATCTGAGTGAGTCCAGGGTGGTGTGCTTCACATGCACCCACACCATTTTCTTACCCGCAATGACCTGCAAACCTCCAACTTTGCTGGAAATCACACATGTTTTCTATGTTTTGGTGATGGAACCTTTCGGAAACTGCAGGAATCCACAAAATTCCTACCACCCAGCATTGTCTCATCTATACCGATAAAAATTCTGCCCCACTTGTCAGCCTAAATTTTTTTTTTCAAACTGCCCTTTTGAACCTGCTTTGTTTTCCCCTCAATTTCAACATGTTTTTGGCTCTTCCCTGTCACAGGCACTTGGCCCACCTACACAAGTGAGGTATCATTTTTACCGGGAGACTTAGGGGAACGTTGGGTGGTATGAAATTTGTCCCGGTGATGTGATCCCACACAGAAATGTGGGAAAAATTCGATTTTCCAGCAGAATTTGAGGTTTGCTGAGGATTCGGGACAAGAAAACACTGTGGGATCCACTCAAGTCACACCTCCCGGGACTCCCTCAGGTGTCTAGTTTTCAGAAATGTCTGGGTTTGGTAGGTTTTTCTTGTATGGCTGCTGAGCCCAGGATCAAAAACAGGTGCACCCCCGCAAAATCAGGTAGTTTTGTATTTGATCATTTTAATGTGTCCAGATAGTGTCTTGGGGCATTTCTTGTCGCGAGCACTAGGCCTAACCACACAAGTGAGGTGCCATTTTTATCGGGGGACTTGGGGGAACGCTGGGTAAAAGGAAATTTGTGGCTCCTCTCACATTCCAGAACTTTCTGTCACCGAAATGTGAGGAAAAAGTGTTTTTTTGCCACATTTTGAGGTTTGCAAAGGATTCTGTGTAAAAGAACCTGGTGCGAGTCCCACAAGTCACCCCATCTTGGATTCCCCTAGGTGTCTAGTTTTAAAAAATGCACAGGTTTGGTAGGTTTCATTAGGTGCCAGCTGAGCTAGAGGCCAAAATCCACAGCTAGGCACTTTCCAAAAAACAGCTCTGTTTTCTTTGGGAAAATGTGATGTGTCCACGTTGTGTCTTGGGGCATTTCCTGTTGCGGGCGCTAGTCCTACCCACACAAGTGAGGTACCATTTTTATCAGGAGACTTGAGGGAACGCTGGGTGGAAGGACATTTGTGTCTCCTCTCAGATTGCAGAACTTTCTGTCACCAAAATGTGAGGAAAAAGTGTTTGTTGGCCAAATGTTGAGGTTTGCAAAAGATTCTGGGTAACAGAACCAGGTGAGAGCCCCACAAGTCACCCCATCCTGGATTCTCCTAGGTGTCTAGTTTTCAAAAATGCACAGGTTTGGTAGGTTTCCCTAGGTGCTGGCTGAGCTAGAGGCCAAAATCTATAGCTAGGGACTTTGAGAAAAACACGTCAGATTTCAATGTAAAAATGTGATCTGTTCATGTTGCGTTTCCTGTTGTAAGCATTAGGCCTACCCATGCAAGTGAGGTACCATTTTTATCGTGAGGCTTAGCGGAACACAGAATAGCAAAACAAGTGTTATTGCCCCTTGTCTTTCTCTACATGTTTCCCTTCCAAATTTTAGACAGTGTGTAAAAAAAACGTCTATTTGAGAAATGCCCTATAAATCACATGCTAGTACAGGCACCCCGGAATTCAGAGATGTGCAAATAACCACTGCTTCTCAACACCTTATCTTGTGCCCATTTCGGAAATACAAATGTTTTCTTGATACCTATTTTTTAATCTTTATATTTCAGCAAATGAATTCCTATATACCCGGTATGGAATGAAAACCCATTGCAAGGTCCAGCTCGTTTATTGGCTCTGGGTCCCTAGTATTCTTGATGAACCTACAAGCCCTATATATCGCAACCAGAACAGTCCAGTAAACGTAACGGTATATTGCTATAAAAAATCTGACATCGCAGGAAAAAGTTACAGAGTACAACGTGTAGAAAAATTGCAGTTTTTTCACCTCAATTTCAATATTTGTTATTTCAGCTGTTATTTTCTGTAGAAAACCTTGTAGGATCTACACAAGTGACCCCTTACTGAATTCAGAATTTTGTCTACTTCTCAGAAATGTTTAGCTTTCTGGGATCCAGCATTGGTTTCACACCCATTTCCGTCACGAACTGGAAGGAGGCTGAAAGCACAAAAAATAGTAAAAATAGTGAATGTCCCAGTAAAATGCCAAAATTGTGTTGAAAAATTGGGTTTTCTACTTCAAGTCTTCCTCTCTCTGAAAGCTGGGAAGATGGTGATTTTAGCATCGCAAACCTTTTGTTGATGCCATATTCAGGGGAAAAAACACAAGCCTTTTTCTGCAGCCCTTTTTTCCCCATTTATTTTTTACAAATCCAAATTTTACTGTATTTTGGCTACTTTCTTGGTCTCTTTCAGGGGAACCCACAAACTCTGGGTACCTCCTTAATTCCTAGGATGTTGGAAAAAAGGACGCAAATTTGGCTTGGGTAGCTTATGTGGACAAAAAGTTATGAGGGCTTAAGCTCGAACTCCCCCAAATAGCCAAAAAAAAAGGCCTAGCACCTGAGGGGGAAAAGGCCTGGCAACGAAAGGGTTAATGTCTTACAAGTCTCTCAAAAGAAATGGTCAGACACATAAACGCATCAAGCGAAGGCCGAAATCCCCAAGTCATAAGTATACAAACAGAATCGAAGCACATCCGTAATCCCACATCACATATAAAGAAAGGTGCACAACCAGGTCATGCACATTTAACAACGAAGAGCCCCATGAAAAGCACATTAGGCACAGACACATTCCAGATCTCTCAAACAGATCTGTGTTTCTCACCCACTCACCAAACAATCCCATCTCCATGTGCAGGTGTCCATACTCTAGGGGGACCACCTGGCAAGGAGACAAATTCTAGGCAGTGACTGTAAAAATTCAGGAAAAAAGGATCACAATTCAGGGTGAAAATTTAGAACAGGTCTGCCTGAACCAATGATTATCGTGTGTGATGGAGATCATGCAATCCTAGAATTCACAAGTGTGATCTGTCTGGGCATAGCTGTCTTACGGCATCCCCTTGAAACATTAGCTGCCCCACCAATGGCAAATACTAAAGACTTTAAAGTGAGTGTTATCATGCACTGCATTTACCACAATGCATCTGGCCAAACTAGATGCTTGTATGCCAAGCAGTGTGCTTTCTCTCCCCATTTACACCTGGTTAGTGCACTGTTCCTTACGTAGGAGGTGTCTTCAGTGTTGAATGGTGCTCCTCGACTGGGCACCTCAGCTCTTGCCATCAGTAGTAAATTCACTCATATAGAAGGTTATTCTGCCCATTGGGGCTTACACCTTTGGCAGTCCATATGTAAGATGTTAAGTTGAAATCAGGTTTGCTTTTAGGAGGCTGAAACAATCATGCTGAGAGATACATACTCCTGACTGAAGCACCATGTATCACAGCAGATACCAGTGTCGCGTGGGCTCTCATTATCCTAAATGAGACTACTGGATTTCTAGGCAGCAGGATCGTTCACGGTGTGGGGGACTGAGTCTGACCCACTTGGAAGGACCTCTGTCACCCTAAACCCGGTTTTGCTCCGGCTAACTAGCAGTGCCTCATTTCTCCCAAGGGGAAGAGATGATTGTGCAGCCGAGCGCATGACATCTTTGGAACTTCTCAGGGAAGTCGTGGTCACTCAGATCCAAACCAGCTCTCTCATTTACAGTATGATCTCATATACAAATGACAAAGGCAGTTTGAGTTTTATAGATTGTTTTAATAAAATGACTGCATTTTAGATATTAAGGCGTGAGCCACAATAACCAGAACCATACAACACAGTAGGATTGAAATAGTCACGAGGAGAGTGAAACATAAGAATAACGCTATCCTGGTGTTAATAATTTCTACTCTCTCTCAGCTAGTTCTATTTCGAGCACAGCATGTTAAGCTTCTAATTTGCCTTTCAGATTCCCTGTGAGGACATCAACCCTCATACCTGAGCAAAGGCCTGTGATCTGGTTCAGCATCTGCAACAAGACAGTCAGTGTCTAGTTGTGGTTCCCTGGTCGGAATCTCCCTCTTGCATGTATTGGGACAAGGAAGTGTTTTTATAACTGACATGTCAGCGTGATCACAAAATGTCCCTACGCAAGAACGGCAAAGACTAAACTCCTACCACGTCTATCAGCAATGTACTAGACTGTATCCTTGACTGAAGCACAGAGTGAACAGGAATGTGTTATTGAGAACTCCAGTGCTGAAGTAGGCTAAACAGTGTGGTATAAAAAATAAAACAAGACCGTAGAACTGGTTATTTGAAAAATAACAGTACGAAGCCGAATAAAAAGCAATTAGAGCAAAGTGCACAGAGGCTCTAAGCTGCGAGCAAAGGAATAAAATACATCCAGGGCAAAGTGCACAAAGGCCTAAAGCCTGAAGCTAATGGGCAAAGGATACACAAAACTGACCACACTACACCCTCCCCTTGTCAGTAGCAAGTGGTTCCAATAACATAAAAAGTATGCCCCAGATACAAAATACATCAAATATATTTCGACAAGGTCAGAGGACAGCAAAGCAGAAAACAATGTATAAATTGGAAAGCATGTGACGGTAAAGCCAAATTCAATATAATGTCAATTTATAAAAAATAAAAAATAAAAATTCTTAGACAGAAGCCACGGAAAGCAGGAGATCCTCCACTTTGACAGTTGTCAACGCCGGAAAATCCATGCCAAAAATGAACGTGGAGCAGGTGTGTACCAAAGCCCCAGAACCATCCAGGGCGGCACCCCGTGCAGGGCCTATGAATGAGACAACACCATCTTCCTCCAGGAAGGGAATCTCATAAACTGCCTCACGAAGCAAACGCAACCACAGTGCACAAGTCTGGGAATGAGCCCTAATCGGGAACATCAACAGATCAGTATCGACCACTGGGGGGCGCTGCAGTGAGAGACAGAGAGACAGAGCATGTTCAAACGAGCACCAAAGGCACCGAAACACGGGTTGCACACAATCCAAAACCGGTCGGAATGACAGAGACCAGTCACACTCCAACTGTCCCAGGAGTGCTGCTCCAAAATGCTGCATCATGCGGTCACGACACAGCTGCGCTGACGGGAGCGCTAATGTGGGATTTCGTCGCAGTGGGACAGCCATTGCGGATGAACAGCAGCAACAGCAAAACCCCAGCCAACAAATCCAAAGTAATCGGGAATCCCCCAAAAATGCTTCCGAAAATACAGGGAGTGCAGAATTATTAGGCAAATGAGTATTTTGACCACATCATCCTCTTTATGCATGTTGTCTTACTCCAAGCTGTATAGGCTCGAAAGCCTACTACCAATTAAGCATATTAGGTGATGTGCATCTCTGTAATGAGAAGGGGTGTGGTCTAATGACATCAACACCCTATATCAGGTGTGCATAATTATTAGGCAACTTCCTTTCCTTTGGCAAAATGGGTCAAAACAAGGACTTGACAGGCTCAGAAAAGTCAAAAATAGTGAGATATCTTGCAGAGGGATGCAGCACTCTTAAAATTGCAAAGCTTCTGAAGCGTGATCATCGAACAATCAAGCGTTTCATTCAAAATAGTCAACAGGGTCGCAAGAAGCGTGTGGAAAAACCAAGGCGCAAAATAACTGCCCATGAACTGAGAAAAGTCAAGCGTGCAGCTGCCACGATGCCACTTGCCACCAGTTTGGCCATATTTCAGAGCTGCAACATCACTGGAGTGCCCAAAAGCACAAGGTGTGCAATACTCAGAGACATGGCCAAGGTAAGAAAGGCTGAAAGACGACCACCACTGAACAAGACACACAAGCTGAAACGTCAAGACTGGGCCAAGAAATATCTCAAGACTGATTTTTCTAAGGTTTTATGGACTGATGAAATGAGAGTGAGTCTTGATGGGCCAGATGGATGGGCCCGTGGCTGGATTGGTAAAGGGCAGAGAGCTCCAGTCCGACTCAGACGCCAGCAAGGTGGAGGTGGAGTACTGGTTTGGGCTGGTATCATCAAAGATGAGCTTGTGGGGCCTTTTCGGGTTGAGGATGGAGTCAAGCTCAACTCCCAGTCCTACTGCCAGTTCCTGGAAGACACCTTCTTCAAGCAGTGGTACAGGAAGAAGTCTGCATCCTTCAAGAAAAAACATGATTTTCATGCAGGACAATGCTCCATCACACGCGTCCAAGTACTCCACAGCGTGGCTGGCAAGAAAGGGTATAAAAGAAGGAAATCTAATGACATGGCCTCCTTGTTCACCTGATCTGAACCCCATTGAGAACCTGTGGTCCATCATCAAATGTGAGATTTACAAGGAGGGAAAACAGTACACCTCTCTGAACAGTGTCTGGGAGGCTGTGGTTGCTGCTGCACGCAATGTTGATGGTGAACAGATCAAAACACTGACAGAATCCATGGATGGCAGGCTTTTGAGTGTCCTTGCAAAGAAAGGTGGCTATATTGGTCACTGATTTGTTTTTGTTTTGTATTTGAATGTCAGAAATGTATATTTGTGAATGTTGAGATGTTATATTGGTTTCACTGGTAATAATAAATAATTGAAATGGGTATATATTTTTTTTTGTTAAGTTGCCTAATAATTATGCACAGTAATAGTCACCTGCACACACAGATATCCCCCTCACATAGCTAAAACTAAAAACAAACTAAAAACTACTTCCAAATATATTCAGCTTTGATATTAATGAGTTTTTTGGGTTCATTGAGAACATGGTTGTTGTTCAATAATAAAATTAATCCTCAAAAATACAACTTGCCTAATAATTCTGCACTCCCTGTATAGTGAATAGCCGAAGGTATTAAACCGAATATGGAAGAGAAGGTTTGAGCAAAACCCACACCAACGGCTTTGAAAAAATGTGCAATGCCAGCAGTGCTGGACGCATTAAATATACGTCCCATGAGTTCACCAAAGTGACTCGGAAAGTTAGTATTCAAAAGGGACTGTATTTCCGCTGATGACCTTGCCACCTGAAGTGCCTAGGTCTCGCTAGCAGATGTAAGGGCCACATGCTTTTGAAACAATAGAGCTTTCAGTCGACTCAACTTGTCGAAATTCACCTTGGAAGTAGAAATATGAGGCCAGATGTCTGCTACCTCCCTAATTTGAGTGGGGGGAAACAACACATTCCCGCAGCACGTAACGGCCTTGGTGACAACGACCACGTAAACTATTCCAGCACGCATGCCACAACAGGGTTCACCGTTAAGAAGAACGTAGCTGCCGTTCGAAAGCACCTGGAAAGTGTTTTTAATTACCGGGACTGGAACTCCCTTAAGATAACAAGCTAAGTTAGCAATCGAGGCATTACACGCCCCGTGCAAAGACAGCTGTTTACAAACCAGTGAATGGCTGACAGAAGTTTCGCATTCGCTCCCGCTAAGAAAAACCTCCCTCAAACCATTAATACATCTGTATAGAAAGGGAAGCTCCCACACCTCGTGTATGTAACTGTCTCCCAACCGTTCATATCTACCCACCGGAATGTGCTTTAAACAAGAAGTAAATTGCAGAGTGGAGATAGGCAAATTAATAACCCCGTGAATCAACCACTCAGCTGACGGAATCTCAGCAACAGTAAAAGGCAATTTTTCCAACTTTTCAATATTTAACATAACATATGTCGCTTCCTTCTTAACCATCAGCTGTTGTTGACGAGTCAAATTAAAGGAAATAGATATCTCCCTGGCACGAATGTGCTGCCACGGAACGCGACCTGCCTTCAAGGTCTGTAGAGTCCAACCCAACTGCATGACGGACCACGTTTGACTCTGCCCATGATATAAAGAAGACATATCAGATTTAATAATGTCAATAGCAGAGGAAACAGTGTTGTCAATTGTGTAAACACGGTCTGAAAGGGTATGCATCCCATTATCCACAACAGACAAAGCCTGTATCAAATTTTCCTGATCAATTTGCCTCAACCGGGCCGCTGCCTCCTGTTGTGAAAGCTTCCAAATCTCATTATATACTTCATATAAAAAACTTTTCTTCCGTGTTACTCTCAGTCCTGACAAAAATTCTTGCAAGTCAGTATCATTAGACAGTAACGTGAGATGTGTCTTAACTGCATCCAGCGTGGATGACTTCAACCATTGTTGACAAAGTTTCCCCACGCTGTATGTAGTAATGATATCAGCATGTTCTGGTTATATGTAGCGACTAGTCCTGAACCCCCCCGAAGAGGTGACAAAACGCTGATGACACTCATTAGTGTCTATGGGCCACAATAACCACCCGCCCGGACGTATCAATGAAGTGTTAAGCGTACCATTCTGGACCCAGTCTGTAAGCTCAGTAAACGTGGCATTAATATATTGCTGCCAGTTGTTCAATTTGGAAGGGACGGGTATGCTAGGCAAATTCAAATCTCTAATCGTTGCTAAGCCCAAACAACTAGTCTGTTGTACAGTGTCATTTAGGAAAATCATTTGGACAGGAATAATACACGCCCTAAACAATGTGTCCCTGCCCCGCATTTGCCAATTTTTTGTTCCCCAGACACTTTTCAAATCAACATTTTTGGACCAGTATTCATACCCCTCAACCGAAAGTTTGGATACAAACAAATTTGAATACAGTAATTTAGTATCAGTCAATAAAATGTGCTTATTAGCATGCGGAGTAACTTTAAAATAGTAAGACTTAGCATTCTGTTGAGTATGCCCAGAAAAATATGCAAATTTATCAGAATACGTTTTAGAGCTCCCCTGTGGAGGAGTCGGGCAATGTTCCCATTGCATATATTCAAATATCGATTTAGGGCTACTAGCTTTATGAATAAAATGGTGTCCATAATAATTGTAGCAAAACATGTCACCATAATTATCTCTAAATATGTAAGCATCTTCATTTTCATTGTCAGTATAATATTGCAATTCCATCAACATAGAATCCACTGTCTTTACATCCCAATCATCAGATACAATGCCTGGTATAACTATATCATTCATTGGCAATTTGAGAACATACGGTATCTGAATCATCTCTGTGGGACCATATATATCAAACATCACTCTATCCCACACAATCCCATCCGGAATTGGTACAGCAGAAATTTTCACAAAGGACAAGTCTCTTCGAACCATATGTGATGAAAAATGTGGTTTCAACACCGTCTCCACGTGCTCAATGTCAGATCGTTCAGGAAGAAAATGACCATGTATTACCAGAAAAAAGGTAACTACAAACCCCAGCCATAGGAAAAGAGTCATCACAGTCATAAAAAGCCACAGATAGTTCCAAGGAACAACAAAATATGTGTGTTTAAGCCAACACAGCAGCTTACGTGGACCCAGGGCTGATGTTGAAGAGGACGAGGAGTCCGGCACAGTATCATCAGTGGTGTTGAAGCAGCCCGAGGCAGTTCTCGCAAAAGGTGCAACCGTAAACAAAGAAGCAGATGGTGGCTCTCGCCTTGGCACGCTATGAACCACATGTTCAGTAATATCATTAGAACGTATAGCAACTTGATCACATGATTCCAAATTATTCGCCGTCTGTGGAGCAATCGCAAGATCAGCTTCCACCCTCCCCAAGCTCGGAGAGGAAATAGCGTTGGTGCAAATCACCTGCCGTGGGACTTCTTCCCCAGTAGTGAGAGGGATTCCGGAACTAATGGGTGTCCCTCTTGGTCTGCTGTGCAGAATCGGCCACATGTTGTAACTTTACATTATCAATGGAAACAAAGCGATTTCCTTTGGCACCTTGCAACGGTGGTAAAATTACAGTTCTTGTGCCGCTGATCCCTATCACAGGGACAGGCACTCGATAAGAAGGACCAAATTCTTTTTTCACTGTGACCTTTTCACGCACAAGATCCCCAATCCTGGGAATCCAACCAGTAGGCGTTACTGGTTCATCCTTAATTCCTGTGGAGGCAGCACTTGCAGAAGAGTTATCTTCACGGAATTGTTGTAAATCCTGTAAAACAGTGACACGATCATTTATGTCAAAGGGCGTATCTGCTGTCTCCACACCAGGACCATCTAGATCAGGAACATACATTTGTGTTCCAAACAGGCACTCATATGAAGTACGACCCCCCAGGGACCGTCTAGGCAAGTTATTAAGTGCTCTCCGTACTCCATACAGGTGGGCTAGCCAACTACGACCCGTACCTATAACTCTGGCCGTTAAGGATTGCTTTAAATCCCGATTTAAACGCTCCACGACAGAATTTCCCTCGGGATGAAATGGAGACGAGAACTGGAGCGGGACCCCCAACAAAGCCATGGCGTCCCTGAATGCCTTAGAGGCCAAAGCAGGGCCCTGGTCCGAATGAAAAGCCGCAACTGCAAATGTATGGACAAAGATGCGCAAATCTTTAATAACAGTTCGAGCGTCAGCCGAGCGCTGTGGCCAGACCCACACTAATCTGGAGCACGAATCTACAGCAACCAATATATTTTTGTATGCACTATCTGGCGTCAGCGGACCACAATGATCCAAGTACACACACTGTAAAGGTTTATTTGATATGAGAAGGGGCGTCTGCTGCGGGCGTTTAACCGTGGAAATTTTAATTTGTTGATAGACGTCACAACAAAGGACATACTGCTTTGTCTCTTTATAGAGACCAGGCCACCAGTAACGAGCCTGTAAGAGTGAAATTGTGGCAGCCACGCCCGCATGTGCAGATGCCAACCCCTCATGAGCTGCAGTAATTAATCGAGGTCGCTCAATTTTATTGGGCATTTCACGTACACCAACGCCCGGGATTTTAACTATGGCGTTTAGCATACCACCCATACAGTAACTATATTTAGAAGGGAATCCTTTAGGAAATGGCGTGCCATCAGCCATAGCTTTTATGGCAGCCAAAATCTCTGTGTCTGGTTTGGAACTCGAACGAGTTACTGTGGCCACAGTGCAACTGCCACTGCTGATTTTGCGGCTTCATCAGCCAAAGTATTCCCAGCAACGTGTATTCCAACGCGCTGGTGTCCAAGTGTATGCACAACATGGACTTTAGGAAGGGTTTCTTTCAGATCCGCAACCTTCCCCCACAGTAATTTGTGTTTAATGGTGTTACCTTTGGAATCTCTGAACCCATTCAACCTCCAGAAGTGTAAATATTAATTGAAAGACTGAACACAGTAATAGGAGTCACAAACCAGCAATGTTAATATCGCCGGATCCGCATGTTCCAAGGCTAACAACAGAGCTTTCAGCTCAGCCAACTGTGCCGTACAATCTCCCAAGGTCTGTGTATAAGTATGTCGGGGGCAGAGTACTTCCCCCTCCATATAGCCGCTCACCACCGCACATGCAGCAGAATACTGTTGTTTAGTCTCAACCGCTGGTTGTGCAGAGCCATCGGTATACATGACCACCTGATATTGGTCAATAGGCAATGTGCCAGCGGGAACTGGGTACTCCATTTCATATTGAAGAAATTCTTGAGTCTGCAGTTTAGGGTCAAATACGTAATCTACATCAGTGGCTGTCAAAGACGTTGCCCATTGTATCCATCGCGGTGTAAAGCTTTAGAATTAGGAACACTCGCTTTTGTAACAGCCTCTAAGGCCGGAATCGGGGTAACAACAATAATGCGTTGGCCCTGGGCAAGAGGTCGTTCTTTAATAACAGCCATCTGTACAGCAGTGAGAATTTTCTCAGTTTGTGCAAAACGTTGTTCTGCAGCCGAATACAAGTGAGACTTGTATGCTATCGGGACTGTCTCACCCTCATTAAAGGTGACATATGTAAATCCAACGTTACCAGGTATAACCCTGATAACCAGATGCGTTGTATTGTCCCGTGTGTGTGTAAATGCTTTACTGCTAAGAGATCAGATTGTAAATCTCGAAGAATATGTGTATGTTCAATCGTCCAAAATCTACTCGAAAAATTTGGGCGAATCAACTCGTATAAGGGTTTTATACGTGTAGCATAATCAGGAATGTAAGTTCTGCCAAAATTCAGAAACCCCAATAATGACTGGAGTTTCCGAACCATATTAGGAGGTTGCAACTGAGCACATTTCTCCAAAAAGTGTGGCGCTAAGCTCTTGCCCTCATTCGACAACTCATATGCCAGGAAAATGACGCTGAGGAAGGCAATCTTCAATTTTTTTAAATTACATTTGTAGCCAATTTCAGCAAATCCCACAACAATGCGTGCTACCCGCCTTAGATGTTGCAGTAACTCATCGTCCGTCAGATATATATCATCAACATATGATAAAGCCTCAGGGTCCAACTTGTGCAAAATTTCAGTTACACGAGCCGAAAATAGTCCTGGGCTATTCTTATACCCCTGAGGCAGACGGCAAAACTTTTTTTGAGAGCCAAATGCACTAAAGCTCGTATAGTCCCTACTTTCGGGCGCTATATTTTGGCAGAAGAATCCATTCGAGATATCTAATGTTGTTTTGTATTTCTTACGCACTATATTATTCATGAGCGCTGTGCTGTGTGAATTTTGTATTGCATATGTGCGTGTATGTCCATTTAAATGTCTGTAATCCACCACTGTCCTATAAGAATGGTCTGGTTTTGCTACTGGAAATAAGGGATTATTCATCGGCAAGACACAGGGTTCAATTACCCCCTGGTAATCCAATTGTGTAAGTATTTTCCTTACCGATGCCCTTGCTTCAAATTTTATAGGATACTGCGGCTGCGGCTGAGGTTCGCCTTTTATTGGGATTACATGATAAGGTGAATTTCTATCCCACCCCACATTATTTCTATATAGGGCGGGGGCCTGTGCTAGAGCCCATGATTTACTATAGGACTCTGCTAGTTCTCCCGGAACAAGTGGTGAGAATGAAGGTGTAATAACCTCCTCCCCAACTGGACAGTCACGAACAAAGTCTATTTGCCAATCCTGTTCGGCCAGCAGAATGTCATACAATTTGACCACACGGTCCCAAAAGATGGCGTTTATAGTGCGTTCAATGTCCCCTTCTAATTGTAAAGTTACTGGATATACTCTATCGGGATCAGAGACACGCATATCTGCTGTTTCGACTTGTATGAAGTCATCAGTTGCTTTCACCTCCAGATGCTCTAGAAGACTCCGGCGAACTATTGTGACCTCTGCCGCGCTGTCTAACAGTGCTAACGCCCATGTCTTGTTCTTCAAGAGAACTCTCTTCTTGAGTGGCATGTCTAACTGAGACCGCCGCCACTTTTTTCTTTTTAAATTGCTGCTTTTGTTGGATCGGTTTCTCTTCTTGTTTGACAGAAACCTCAGTTGAGCGTTGTGACTCCTGTCTCGGTTTCACGTACTCTGTTCTCCGCTCTGACCGCCCACCTCTCTCACTTCTCTTTTCCGAGGAGTCCTGAAAGGAACGAGATTGGCGTGTATCAGTATATTGATATCTATCAGGTGTCTTTAAATTATCCCTATTCCTGAGATTATACCTAGTCTGCGGGGTCTCCGGTCGTGGAGATTCTCCCCTTTCTTTTTTAGGTGTCTGCTGTTTTTTCTCCCAGCGCTTTTTAGTACCCTCAGGTTGTTGTTGTTTAGTAGTATCTTTACTATTCTTACCCTGTAATTGGGGTTTTTGCGGTCTAGCACCAAGGCTATCACGACCGATACTTGAATATGTTTCTGCTATTATTCTCGGCAGTTCCCGCTCCTGATTAATTTGCGGAACGTCTCGAAGACGCATACGCACGGCCAGTGCCACTGCCTCTCCTTTGAGATTACTCAAAATAATTGAAGAAACTGCGGCAAAATTGCCCATCAGCTGCATCCCTAAATCTAAGGCTGGGGCAGCCCCATATTCATCTTGAATTTGTTTTAGCACTTCCGGTAGATTAGCCAATGTTGGTGTGCCGTGTGCTATAGTGTAGAGCGTGGCAAACACCGTGCCCCAGGTATTACAATGGTCCACAGTAGGAACCATTCCATACGGCAAACACATTGTCAATATTCTATGTTTATCCTGAGGTCCCGTATGGGGAAAGACTGCTTCCAGCGTATTAATTTTTTGCGCTAGCCAAAATTGAGTTTCCTCACGTTTAGCCGGTACTTTACCCATAACTGAGTGTACAGTGGCCGGATTGATACCCGGAACCACCGCATGTGGGTGCGCTGGAGCAGCACGCGCTGCATTAGTATTTAAAGTCTCCATCACAAATTGAACCAGTCTTCTGTATGTTTTAGCTAAGTCTATATATAAACGACGAACTTCAGCCACTGCCAAGTTAGCAACCGCAGGATATGGTGTGTATGTAGCCAATAAAGGCCAGGTAGGACCATCATTACTCAGTGGACCTAACCTAACTTGTGCTACTGTGTGTGGGAGGGCGCCATCAAGCCAATTATGGTGTTCTTGATAAGATAAAGGTATCTCTAAGTATGCATATGCCCTGTATTGTCCAGGGACATTCGCAATAGTGTATTCATGAAAAGTGTTTGTACCCCCATCAACCGCTGGAAATACGACCCAAGAATAAAAAAGCTCTGTCCTATAAGCTGCATGGGCTTCCACCACAAACGTGACCGGACCCCCCTGGTTCGTCAGACCATGTGCTATCAGATGTCCCGTGAGAGGTTGACGCATATTAAGCGCTATGTTCACTACTTGAGGATTCGCCATTATAAAAATAGCACTAGGGCAGAGAAGGCACACCAATATCGGGGTTTTCCTTTCAAAGTTCAAGCTTGAACAACTGACCACTAAGTAATAGGATGCACCTATCCCGTGGTGGCGGAAATCCTCAGCCCTACGGACATCTCTGTTAACGGAACCGAGTAGTCAATATATATATGAGATCGAGAGAGTCAGCCGGACCCGAAAATTAGAGCCAGACCAATCGTTGGTGGCGCTATGTCGCGTGGGCTCTCATTATCCTAAATGAGACTACTGGATTTCTAGGCAGCAGGATCGTTCACGGTGTGGGGGACTGAGTCTGACCCACTTGGAAGGACCTCTGTCACCCTAAACCCGGTTTTGCTCCGGCTAACTAGCAGTGCCTCATTTCTCTCAAGGGGAAGAGATGATTGTGCAGCCGAGCGCATGACATCTTTGGAACTTCTCAGGGAAGTCGTGGTCACTCAGATCCAAACCAGCTCTCTCATTTACAGTATGATCTCATATACAAATGACAAAGGCAGTTTGAGTTTTATAGATTGTTTTAATAAAACAACTGCATTTTAGATATTAAGGCGTGAGCCACAATAACCAGAACCATACAACACAGTAGGATTGAAATAGTCACGAGGAGAGTGAAACATAAGAATAACGCTATCATGGTGTTAATAATTTCTACTCTCTCTCAGCTAGTTCTATTTCGAGCACAGCATGTTAAGCTTCTAATTTGCCTTTCAGATTCCCTGGGAGGACATCAACCCTCATACCTCAGCAAAGGCCTGTGATCTGGTTCAGCATCTGCAATGAGACAGTCAGCGTGTAGTTGTGGTTCCCTGGTCGGAATCTCCCTCTTGCATGTATTGGGACAAGGAAGTGTTTTTATAACTGACATGTCAGCGTGATCACAAAATGTCCCTACGCAAGAACGCCAAAGACTAAACTCCTACCACGTCTATCGGCAATGTACCAGACTGTATCCTTGACTGAAGCACAGAGTGAACAGGAATGTGTTATTGAGAACTCCAGTGCTGAAGTAGGCTAAACAGTGTGATATAAAAAATAGAACAAAGACCGTAGAACTGGTTATTTGAAAAATAACAGTACGAAGCCGAACAAAAAGCAATTAGAGCAAAGTGCACAGAGGCTCTAAGCTGCGAGCAAAGGAATAAAATACATCCAGGGCAAAGTGCACAAAGGCCTAAAGCCTGTAGCTAATGCACAAAGGATACACAAAACTGACCACACTACACCAGTTAGCCCCAGTTACATGTGTCTTACATGGGTAGGCCGCGGACAGCGGCCATGCCCTTAAGGTTCCACATTTCTTATAACTTCCATCAGCAAACCAGACACCTTGGTTCCGTGTCTCTTTTTCTAATCCTCATCCCTCACACCTGACATAGCAGATGCGGAGGTTGCTTCTTCTCCTACCTAGCAGCGATGACATGGAATGAGCTACCCTTTCATCTACGGACCTCCCCACCTCTTCCAGACTTCCAAAAGTCCCTGAAGACCTGGCTATTTGGCTAATCAACTGGACCCTGCCAGTGCCTAGACACCTCATGGATGACAAGAAGTGCTCTACAAATCTACTGATTGAATGACAGATGTTGGCCTCAGAAAGAAGAGATATGACATCCCTTAGGCTTAATGTATCTTACAGGTGTAGACCTCATAAAGCAGAACTAATCCTCGGGTTACAGGACTTACATGCCCATGCCTCAGAAAGCAGAGACACATCTTTTACAGGGGAGTGGGCAGGGTGAGTGAGCATTGATGAACACATCACATTGGCTGGTACTGGGCACTGCAGGATGGGTGAGCAGTACACTGGTGGTCACTTCGAGTGGGTGACACTGCATGGTACACTGACACTGCTCATTGTAGAGTGAGTCATCACCGGTGGAAGGTGCCGGCTTAGGTGAGCTCAGGTTACTTGATGACCCCATGTCATCAGAGGCACCATCTTCTAGTCCTGAGATTTCCTTTTGCAAATCATTGCTTTCAGGGGTGTCCACCCAATTGGGTCACCTGAAATGAACAAAGGCTACAATCCCCAGAATTCATTAGGTTGTCAAAAGATACCCAAGGGCTGGAAAATTGTGTCCTTGTTGACATGGAGTCAGCCATCTGGTAATCTTAAAATTAGGAACGTTATAGATTCTTCTGCTGTTCTTCTGTTGCCCTTGTACTGAAGACTGCAGAGGCTAATGCAGAACTGCAGAAAGGGACCATTTGGTGGTTTGTGGAAGTTTATTAAGTGTTCCATCTGAGATGCCACCACGTTAATGTGCTTGACATGATGGCAAACAAATCGGGAACCAGTCAGAGTGAAACAAGCACTCCTTTTGGTGGCAGTACACTTCTTTTGATTAATCAAATCTTGGACTCAAAATAGTCAACATGTGGGCGGAACCAAAGCCCCTAGTTCTCTTTTCCTTACTCCTGTAAGCTCTTTTTTATGTTGATCACATATGATCTGGCGACAGCTGCACTGTCAAGCCAGACCGAAAAAAAGTGAAGTTCCAAAATACAAGTGGATAAAAAAGACAGTGTTTGCCCAAGAGCACACAAATGGCCATTGTTTTTTATTACTTATTAGAACAATAAAGTGTTTGACGTTTGCAGCAGCTGGAGAAGGGGAAAGAAATAGGTTTCCTCCAGTGCTAATCCTTTCCCCAGTGGTCTGACGTGAGGAAAGACCAACAAGAAAATAATCTGATATTCCTTTTGGCTGAATGACGAAACGGTGTTGGTCTGAAAAGCATGCTCTGTTGGCTGAAAGTATTCCAGGAACAAAAGTTGTAAACAAGTGACTTGCACAACCCTGCACCAGGGATTGGGTGACACTGGACTTTGAAAACCTTGTGCCTTCTACTATTCAGCCTTACTCTTTACAGCTTACTCAAGCTGTGAGATAATAAAAGCAAGCATTGGCAAAGCCAATAGGTTTCACTTAGGATAGATCTATTAGTTTTGTCAATTTTTTTAGACATGTTGCACAGCAGCATGAGCTGCTGGGGAAAATGGTTCAAGGTTAATTAAAAAGTACAAAGAGGTAGCCAACATTGACCGTACTTTTTTTAATAAACCAATCGCGAGATGTGCAATCCATAGGAGGGAGGTGCAGGGAGGGGAGAGGGAGCTCCCCTGGCTTCTGCGGGCTTGGTTCCCTTGGAGTGAAGAAGTCACTTCCCTGCATCTGCAGGCACAAACTGCAATGACGACTGGCTGCATGTATCTCCTCTCAGGGTGGGCTGCATGGATCCTGCATTACGGGTGGTTTTCTGGAGTGGTCTTTGTGGTTCTCTCTGCCAGCTGTCCAACTTTGGGGAAGGTAAGCCCTTGCCTTCCCATGCAGGACAGTACCCCCAGGTTCTGCGCCCCTTGCAGCTACCAAGGCTTGTTGCCATCTCCTCCAAGGGATTTTCAGGCTCCATGTAACTGTAACCCCCAGCACTCTTCCCTGTGACGCACAGCCCTCTGCATGCTTCTCCTGCTGGGTGGAACCCTTCCTCAGTTTTGCTGTGTGGACTGCTCTGCGACTCCTAGGTCCTCTTCCAGTGGGTTTTCTGTGGGGGCTGCCTTTTCTTTTGTGGACTCTTTGCATTGCTGAAGGTCCCCTGAGACACCCCCCGTGGGTTGAATCCTCCTGGACCTTGCTTGTCCCCAGCAGCACCACTTTTCCTCTACCGGGACTCTTGCCTTTGCCAAGGCTTGTCGGTGGCTTTTCCACACCATAGACAGACTGCAGTCTTCCATCCGGCGTGGAAAGTTGACTGCATCCTCCAGGAACTATTCACCGGTCCAGGACTGCATTACTGACCGTCTTAGTCCTATGGTCAACCAATTCCTGCAACCACAGATGGGTAGGTAGTGGCTCCTATCACCAACAGTCACTCCTGGGACTTCTGGACTTGGTCCCCTTCTTTTCCAGGTCTTCCTCTCTAGGAATCCACTACAGGTTTCTCGCAGTCTTGTCTGGTTGTTGCATTATATTCATTTTCAGTCATTTTGGTAGTTTGGGGAAAATCCAGTAACTTACTCCTTTCTTCCTGGTCGCTGGGGGCACTCTGTTTCTTACCTTTGGGGTGTTCTTGTTCTTGTTCCTCCAGCTCCCTTCTACAGATTTCACTTAACTAGGTGGGGGTCCTAAATTTGAATTCCATTTCTTTAGTATATGGTTTGGGCTCCCACTAAGTTCACTTTTGGTTATTGCTTATGCACTGTTTTTTATTGCTAATCATGCCTATTTCTGATTACTAGTGTACATATTTTGTGTGTTTACTTACCTCCTGTAGGGGTAATTGCCTATGTAGTATTTATGTTAATTGTGAAACCAAAATAAAGGACCTTTATTTTTGTAACACTGAGGCCCTCATTATATCATTGGCGGTAATGACCCCCTACCGCCGTGGTGACGGCCACCAAAACACAGTCGCTGCGGCTACCTACCGTCCGCCATATTATGACCGTAGCCGGAATTTCGCCAGAAGGCTGGTGGAATTCCGGCTACGTGGATGGCGGTAAGGTGGCGCTGCTGCCATGACACATGATACAGCCTGGGGGTGTTTTGCTGGCGGACGCTGCTGCTGGCAGCAGCCCCACGTTCCGTCTCCTGCCGGAGGACCCACTGCAAGCAGGAAAGTCGGGTGCTCCAACAGGGGAGGGGGGTGTGGTGTGTGTGTGTGTCTGTGTGTGTGTGTGTGTGTGCGGGTGTGGGTGTATGTGTCTGTGTACGTGCATGCGGGTGTGTGGCGTGTGGAATGCATGTGTACATGAATGGGTGTGAGTGCGTGTATGTGGTGTCTGGATGCGTGGGTGCTTGTGTGTATGTCAGTGTGTGTGGATGTGTGTGTGAATGTACGTATGCATGCGTGGGTGAATGTGGGTATGAGTGTGTGTATGTGTGTGTATGTTGGTGCATGAATATGGGTGTAGGGGAATCAGGAGGGGGAGGGGTTAGGGTGGGGGGAGGTCTCTGGGGAGGGGGGTGAAGAACTCCCTGCCACTGATAGTGCCTACCGCCATGGTTTTCGTGGCGGTACGAAAGCCACGAAAACCATGGCGTAGGTGGGGCCATAATCCTGGGGGTGGGACAGTGACGGCAGCCTGGCTGGAGACTCATGTCTCCAGCCCGGCGGCTGTTACCGCCCTAGGGGACGGAGTGGTACATTGGCGGTTTTAATGTTGTATTTTGGGGAGAGATACAGCCAGCCTGTTGGCAGTACCTTTCTCCAAAATACCGCCGTCCGCCACGGTTGTAATGAGGACCTGAGTGTTTTCTTTCATGTATGTAAGTGCTGTGTGACTACAGAGGTATTGCATGAGCTTTGCATGTCTCCTAGATAAGCCTTGGCTGCTCATCCACAGCTACCTCTAGATAGCGTGACCAGACGTCCCAGATTTCACCGGACAGTCCCGGTTTATAGAGGACTGTCCCGGTGTCCCGACACGTCTCCTAATTTTAAATAAATGTCCCAGTTTTTGGGACAAAGGTCAGATCATTTAAGGAAGCATAAGTTAAAGTGGCTTACAAAGTATGAAATAGTTAAAGTATTTTATATGTTACTGTCAGGCAACACAGTCCCCTGTCTGCTCACAGCACAGAGAGGGAGTGGGGAGCAGAGAGTGGTGGGTGGGGGCGGGTTGGAGGTGCAGGGTGGGAGGTCAAGCCATAGCTAATTTTATATATGTAGTCTTGTAAATGTGTGTGTGTGTATATATTTATATTTGATATATATTTGTGTGTGTGTATATGTATATACACACACACACACGCACATGTATAGGCACACATTCACAAAGCTACGCAAAAAAACAGGACAGGCCAGATATAAAAGTGAGAGTAATGTCTTTAGTCCTTCTTTTATGCCTGACCTGTCCCGGTTTTTGCTCCTCAAAATCTGGTCACCCTACCTCTAGAGAGCCTGGCTTCTAACACTGCCTATGCTTCAGTAATAGGGGAACCCTGGACCTGTTATAAGGTGTAAGTACCTTAGGTACACTACACTACACACTATTTTAAAATAACAACTCTAGTGGTTGTGCCAGAGATTTTATCATTATTTGTCAAGGAGGCAAGAAGAGACCCCCCCCCATCCCAAGCACTCCAATCACAGGGAGCGCAAAGTTACAGCTCACTTTATAACACCAACCTCACAAAGGAACTGAAAATTGATAACCCTCTAGCTCACACTGGATGTGCAGACTACATATATGAGCAGTGCTCAAACGGTGAAATAAACCTGCGTAGGCAAAGCCAATGGGTCTCGCCTATGGGGACCTATTGACTTTGTCAGTGGGGTGGGGGTGGTGAGTGGAAGTGGATGTTGGGGTTAGTGAAAGGACGGGAGGTTGGGGGTGGCTAGCACCACTATGAAAAATAAGGTGCTATGATGCAGCCAGCGTTGCCCGTAGGGCCGGCTCTATGGAAGTGCGGCTGGTGCAGTCGCACTGGGCGCTGACCTGGAAGCGGACACAGACCTCAGGGGGCGCTGTGTTTAGCAATAACATCATTTAAAACCACCTGCTGCAGAGTTCCTTGTGCGTCCAGCGTTCAGGCAGCAATAAAAATGCCGAGATAACTCATGATTAATGTTCCTGCTATAGAGACCAGAGTTTTGTCTAGTGGGAGTTTTGACTCGCCATTAACTAGTGCAGAGGGTTAATACACCTGCTGAAAAGAACCGATCTGTATTGAATGTGGATAGCTGAGTGGATTACTGCTTTTGTCATAGAGATTCTTCCACAGTTCATAAAATGCATCTCTAATATAGGACCGTGACTGTTACAAACTCTCATCAAAGAGCGGCATGCAAACTGCATAAAATATGTTAGGAAGTTGTGTTTTTCCCCCAGTCTCTCATTATCTATTCCTAATGTTGCTTAAAAAAGATTCTTATTAAAAAGCCAGACTTCACCAGCGCTTTAAAACAAATGAAATGTATGTGAGAGAGGGCTATGGAGAGATGAGGGGCACCTTTGCCGGGTGGTAGTGAGGGAATCCGAGGAGGAGGTCAATGAGAGGGCCAAAGAAAGGTTTTTGCAGCGCTAAAGCCTGCCCTAGTGACCCTCAGTCGCATGTAAAAAAAACACAAAAAAGCGCTCCACGGAAATGATTTTGGTGAAGTGACTTGGTCACTTTCCCTCTGGTCTGTGGTGAGACACTGCTGTTCATCCTGTGCCCTGACTGAGTCTGGGTGAAGAGAAAACACCCCTCCCCTATTAACTGGCTGCTGTTTCTTGTTTTATTTCAGTGCATGCAAATATTGTGCTTGGATAGAAGGTTGGGAAGCAAAGCTGGCAGCATATTGCTCTTCCTGTTGTTTCTTAGGGCTGCCAATAAGGGATACAACTCAATTTAAAGCTAATCAATTTATCAACCTTTGTGAAAATGCTATTCGGCAAGTTAGATACAAATGATACAAAATATATAGGGCACTGGGGATGTCTGACCTCTGATTTCAGCGGTAGCTGGCTCAGTGAGGTCAAATGTGATGCGAGGTAGGGACCTAAATAAAAATACAGATGCTGACACCTAGCAACATTAAGAAATGCACGGCAAGTGAATGTCACAAAAGCGAGGAATATTCGGAAGCAATCTAATAAACTTTGCTGCATGAACTAGTATTGTTTCCTCGTGAGCTGTGATAGAGAAAACGTTGATCGTATGGCTACCAAGCCACCTGCTTGCAGGGTGGCACCAACTGCTCTAGGGAAAGCACACTGGAGGTCATTTTGGTTGATGGCCGCACGCCTACCAACCCCCACGAGCCTGCTGCTCCACCGACCTCCTTCTCTTCCCTCGCATGAGATAACGAGGATATTGGGGGTTGCGACCACGAGCAAGGTGGTAGTGCAAGGCGACTGACAGGCAGACGTTAGGCCACGAGTCGCGTCGTCCCGGGTCGTCCGTTTGACCTTAAACCTGGACAAGAGGGCTCCTTAAATGCCCCCCCTCACCCCCTTGAGCTTTGTTGCCCCGTTTCTCATTGGGAGGTTTGAATGCCTCAAACCCTCCCCATTGGTCCATAAGTTACTCGCCCCTTCTCCCCCACCTTGCTGTTATGGGGAGGAGGGAGGCCCCCTCTGGGCGAGCGCCAAATTCCAGAAAAAACGGTTAGACCGGTCCCTTCCGGGTCCAAGGTGGGCGTTATGGCGCCGGCCCGTAATGCCCCCTCTGGGGGGGGCCTTTGCTCCTCCTTCTCTTCCCTCGCATGAGACAACGAGGATATTGGGGGCTGCGGCCATGAGGAAGGTGGCAGCGCAAGGCGACTGACCAGCAGACGTTAGGCCACGAGGCGGCAGACAGCAGACCCAAGAGGCCGCGGGAATCCGAGGCAAGGGCAAGCCAGGTCAACGTGAGTGTGGGGGCCGTAGGCAGCTGCCGCTGAGCGTGTGCCCCAGCCTCCCCACAGAATCGGCCTCGCTAGGACTGGGTGTGGCTTGTGGGCGAACTGGTGAGACCCGCTCGCCTTTTGCCCCCCGGAAAGCATAAAGCCGCTCTGCGCTACACCAAGTGCGCTTATTGCACACAGTGCAATTTAAGGAAATGTAGAAAACTTAAAAACGTAATTATAGTTGCTTTGGGACCCATCCAGCTGCAACCACTGAAGCGCCTAACGAGTGAGTAAGTGAGATAACAAGTGAGATAAAAAATGATATAACAAGTGAGATAATAGACCACAACGCAACGTTATGTAACGTAACTTACTGCGTATGCTGCTAGAATTGCCTTGAAGACTTCGACTTTTCCTACAACAGCAGCACCTCTCCGGGACACTCTCAGGAAGGTGGCGGGAGCTTTATTTGAACTAGATCAAGCGTCCTCACTCCACACGGAGAGGCAAGGCTCCATTTGCCCCGGCGCACCCTAGCAGGCCCTAGTGTGCCTCGTGGGGGTGAGCTGGCGTGTGATGCAAAATCAGGAGCCAGGAATTAGAACATTGATGCATGCTACATGTTGTGGGTAGCTTGTTGTGGGTTGATGTGGCTGATGTGCCGCCTCTACAATTGCTTTAATAATCCTATATCCTTGGTTATCCACCGCAGAGGGAAAAGAGTTATATTGAAATACCTGAGCCCGGATAAGAGCGTCTTCTATGCCCATTGTAATAGCCATTGGAAAAGCGCTATTTTAGACCCTGCTGAACTGCTGAATTGCCAAGCCACCTAAGACATTCGAAAATCCAGAGTACCTCTGGTTTTCTTGCTTATCTGCGAAGACTGAGATCGGGCAAAATAAGAGGCAAAGCCCCAAACTCTAATAAGAGGAGAAGGGAGCCAGCATTAAATGAAATGACATAAAAAGGACGGCTAATAGCGCAGCCCAGACACCAAGGCTATCTAGGACATGGAGTATAAACTGCATGATTATTAGGAGTCCACCAACACAACATACCAATGTTAATATGGGGAATGTAAAAGGAGTGGGACAGGTGTTGAAACTGAGGAACCCCAAGAGCTGTCAAGGAACACCAGCTCTAAGCTTTATACCTTCCTAGCTTTTAGATCAAACAATAAGGAGCTGGAGCCGGTCAATACAAGATTGCTTGATCTAAGTAGGGGGCCTGGTGTGGGGGATAGGCTTTAGACAGAAAGAGGTGACTGGGAAACTCCAAAACCAAAGGACACACTCCATGATAAAGGTAGACCCTCCAGCTATAAACACTGTGACTGATATGTGGGTTGCAATCTTGAACTCGATGCAGGCGCCAGTAACAGACCTTCAGTTGTACTCTAATAAAATGGATATCCAGGTGGACTTGCTCAACACGCTAGCTGTGTTCGTTCTTCTTGATAACAAGGTCACAAACAATTCAGCTCAATGACTTTACTACCTGTTCATGTAAGGAGGTAGTGGACAGATTAGCTCAATTACTGACAATCCTGGAAGGAATACTGAGAGAGGTTCGTACCACCTGCGTAAAGGAGTGCACACATGTCAATTTGCCGTCGGGTGTTATCAGCAGCTCCATCCGTGGAGAGCACGGAGCATAGCCGGTATATTGAACAAGAATGCTCGGCTGGAAGAATAACTCCCAAAGAGGAAAGTGATAAAATGACAGTTTCCAAAGAAAAACAAGAAAGTGCCATTGAAGTACTTGAAGCTTTGGCTTGCATACCAGATCCAAGGGAACTAGGAAGGCATCCCCCCACAATTGAAAAAGAGGGAGCGGAAACGTGTAAGTAATGGTAGGAAGAATGCCCAGCTTGGCCACACAGGTGCCATACAGGCCACAGTGGCAATATTAGAGGAAGGTAACGAGGAAAGCAAAACACTAAGGATAGTGCAAAAGCCAGATGGTACCCCCCCAGCATTTTATTGCAGCACCAGTGATCAATGTGCCCGAGTTATATTGTATCCCAGTACAGCTCAGGCACTGCAAGCATACAGGCCATCATCACCTACAAAAGTGCCCTCAGAGGTAAATGGTGGTTCTATCAGTGGACAATGAAGCCCCATAGCCTGGAGCCTAGTGGCAGGAGGTTATGGTCCCATAACTCGGAATAGCCCCACGACACTAAGATGGCTCTGTAGCAGTTGAATGCTGTAAACCGTCAAAACCCGATTAACCTGGAGCAGCGACATCAGTTACTTTGGATCCCTGAATTTAAATTGGGAGGCCCCAGATTATGCTTAACCACTCTAGTATTCTAGAACTAATACAGGCACTTCCTGGCTTAGGCCACAAGTCCTCTGAAGATATTGCTACTATAAAATGTATTCAAGCAAGATGGAGTGAGTAATCGGATCCAATTTAGTTATATTTGTGACTCCGGAACTCCCTAATCTAATCCTGGAAAGGAAAAAGCTTTTGAAAGCTTGGGGCATTGAGGTAACTGTATACCAAGGAGATAGATATCCTTTCCAATTACTAGTGGAGCATAGCCCCAGTAAGAAAATAGATGTGTCTTGGTCTGTTTTACGAGCAACAAACAGGAAATCCAATGCCAGAGAAGTCAACAAAGGAGCTGCAGGCCAGTCAAATGTGAGAGTCCAAATTTTGAGAGAGGAGGGGCAAAGAAAGATTCTAACAAGATGTGACCCTCAGGACAACTGGAGCTGGTTACCTAAAGCGTTATCATATTGAATGCCCCTTAAAGGTTGAATAGCAACTCAACAGACCCCACTTCCACAGGGAGTATTGTGCAACTGTTCATGGAATATAGGGGGTCTGCAGGCAAAAATGGAAGGTCCACCAGTTACTCAATTGCTAGCCTCATTTGATATCATAATGATCCAAAAATCCTGGGCGCAAGCGAGTATACCCCTTATTGGGTATGAAGAATATAATAAACCGGCAGAGAAAACCAGAATATTTGGAAGGGCAAAAAGTGGCCTAGCGATTTATATTAATACTAATATTTTCATCAAGACTTCAGAACTCCATATGGATGATCAGCCCTTCCTGACTGTCCATCTTGATGGTTGGGCAAAGAACATACGCAAACCCCCATTCTAATTAATGTATATGTTAATCCAAAAAGAAAAGTTGTTGAAGCTAATAATTTTGTAGAACATTTGCTTCATTTAAAATAAATTAATTAGTCCGGCATATTGACTAGTTTCAGGTGGCTTCAATCTTAACCTATTTCATCGCCCGAGCAAGGATCTTGTACAAACAGTGGTATTGGTGCCAAGTCAAAGCATGCCATTGCATGTAAAGAAAGATAAGAATGGTGAGACGTAAATAAAGACCTGTGAGTTATCTGATCTATGTACCCTGAAAGGGCGGAATCCGTCTGATACACCAACTGCAAGAACAAGAGCCTGGGGAGAGGTAGTTTCATATCTAGACTACACGCTGATAAATTTCTTATTGTACAAGCACATGAGTGAGTTCAAAGGCCTAGATCAAGTGGAAGTTGAACATAATTCCCAGACAATTAAGGTACAGACTACTGTGTGTAAACAGGAGACAGCAACAGTCCTTAAGGGGGAGACTGACACTGAAAACTTAAAGCAATTTAAGTGGAGGTCCCATTCAGTTAAGGTCCAAGCAGAAGAGGCAGTGGCCAGCCTGGAGTGCATGGCCACTGGAAATACAAATTTGACATCCGTATGGGAGGCTTTCACCAAAGTATTAACAAGCCAAGGCTCATCTAAGAGAGTGAATAAAGGAGCTCATCTGGGTCGATGTAATGGCATATCTATGCCACGCTCAGTGCGTATGAGAAAATCAGCAGTAGGTAAGCTGCTGAGGCAACTGCGTGAATTCCCAGAGGATGAAACATTATTAAGTAACATTTTTGAACAAAGAAAGCTATTAAAAAAGGAAATATGGGCCCTCATAATGGCATTGGCGGTAAATGCTGCTTACCGCCATGCTGACTGCCGCCAACATACCGCAGCGGTATACCGCTATGGGTATTATGACCCACACATAGAAATCCGCCACTATACAGACACACACACAAGTCCGCCAGCTCAAAGGTCAGTGGTAAACTGGCGGTACCAAACTCCACAACATTACGCCAATAGAAATACACCCACAGTATCATGACTCACGAATCACTGCGGCGGTCATTGGCAGTACAGACCGCCGCGCTTAAAATACACACACACATACAAAACAACACCACATTGGACAATTCAAACTACACACACCTGACACACATACACACACCACACCCACACACCCACACCACTCTAAAACACACACCCACAATACCCACAGCCCGTTATGACCCAAAGAATTTGACAACTGAGAGAGAGACAAGCCAGGAGCACCCACTGAATCTGAGCCACAAAACACCATCACCCATACACCATCCACACACCTCACAGCACACACCCCAACACATCACCCCACACACACTCACACACACCACTCACACTACACCCATGGCACCACAACGACACCCCAGATTCTCTGAGGAGGAGCTAAGGGTCATGGTGGAGGAAATCATCCGGGTAGAGCCACAGCTATTCGGATCACAGGTGCAGCAGACATCCATTGCTAGGAAGATGGAGCTATGGCGGAAAGTCATGGACAGGGTCAACGCCGTGGGAAAGCACCCAAGAACCGGGGATGACGTCAGGAAGAGGTGGAACGACCTACGGGGGAATGTACGTTCCGTGGTTGCAAGACACCAGATAGCAGTACAGAGGACTGGCCGTGGACCCCTACCTCCTCCCCACCACTACTGACAACATGGGAGGAGCAAGTCTTGACAATCATGCATCCTGAGGGCCTGGCAGAAGTAGCAGGAGGACTGGACTCTGGTAAGTCAAATCTTTACTACTTTCACCCCCTACCCGCATGCCATCACATACCCCCACCCCTACCCTCACCCCATCACCCCACCACCTCACATACACCCCACCATCACAACCCACCCATCCCAGTACCCCGCACTGCATGCAACAACAATGCATGGACAACACTCACAGCCCTGCATGGACACCCATCACCACAGCATGCACAGTAATGGCAATCACTTAGCCAACCAAATTTCAACTCACACAAGCCAAAGCTGCCTTGGTAATAACAATCATAGAGGGAAACACACCCATGCACAATATGTCACATGCAGTAACAATAACACTGCATTTTCATACCCACAGGACCCCCACACAACATCACCAGAGAGGAGGTGCCAGCAACATCCAGTCCACCCCCAGAAGAGGCCCACAGTGATGACAGCAGCTCTGCACGCCTGGATCAGGATGACCAACCTGGCCCATCAGGGACCTCTGGACAGTCGGTGACCCTGCCACATTCCCAAACCACCACAGAGCCTCCCCCTCAGGAAACACCAGCACAGCACCCACCCAGCGGGCCCATCCCTCTGTCCCCAGGGCACGTCAATCAGCAGTGTGCCCACCACTACAGGGACCCCAGGGCAACGCACAAACCCAAGACAATCAGGGACCTGGGGTCAGTGGCAGCGGGCACACGGTTCAGGGGACAGAGGCACAAGACAACAGGGAAGGTGGGAGGACTGCTGTGTGACAGGGGGAGAACTGGCCCAGGGAACTGAGTCTCCACGAGGCACTCACCAACATCCTGGTAGCATACCACCATTCTCAGGAGGCCATGGGCAAGATACTGGCCAAGCTGCAGGAGACCCAGCGGCTGCAGGAGGGACAGTCCCTGGGGATCAGGGAGGACTTGAGGGACATCCACACCACCCTGGTCACCATTACAGGGGTGCTGACAGACATGGCCAACACCATGAGGGAGGCAGTGACACACCAACGGGCCCGACACTAGCCAAACCGTTGAACAGCCCTCCACCTCCGCCGATGCTAGTGGACAGGAGGACCCACCAGCACCCCACCCCCTACAGAAGGAGAACCACCACGCAAAAGGTCCCTGCGATCCAGGCAGAAGCCAGAGAACATTGCCAAGACCCCTGCCAGGAAATAGGACTCACCTGATTGTCACCCTTGTGTCCCACTCTGTCACCCTGTCCACCTTTAACTGACATTGCTCCACTTCCTATGCCCCCTTGGACAATGCACCTGTGAATAGAATGGACTCTATCCTGGACATTTTTCCACCATCAACCCAGCCCATTGCAGTACCCCCTACATTTATTATCACAGAAATAAACACCCTTGGAAGAAATACAAGGATGGAGTCTGTCAATTGAATGAAATATATATTCGTTTAACAAGCTGTAAACATTGCAATTCAAATGTACAGTTATATTTACATAGGTACGACCTGTAGTGGGCAGCAGTAAACACACCAGGAGCCAGAGTGGGGCACAGATGTCTGGAAATACAGATGCCAAAGGGTACAGTAAGTGGCCATAGAAGTAGGGAAATCAGGCTGCCATGTACAATGTCCAACACAAAACTGCAATGAAAGGTGAAGTTACCTGTGTGTCAGTGGAAGTACTGTTGGGTTATTGTAGTTCTGTTGTCCACATCCTCTTCCTCTGCCTCCTCTTCGTCACTGTCCACAGGCTCTACCGCTTCCACACGACCATCCCCAGGCTCATCCTCCTGCAGAAAAGGCACCTGGCGTCTCAAGGCCAGGTTGTGCAACATGCAACATGCAATGATGATCTGGCACACCTTCTTGGGTGAGTAGTACAGGGATCCACCTGTCAGATGGAGGCACCTGAATCTGGCCTTCAGGAGGCCAAAGGTTTGCTCAATGATCCTCCTTGTTCGCCCATGTGCCTCATTGTAACGTTCCTCTGCCCTTGTCCTGGCATTCCTCACGGGGGTCAGTAGCCATGAGAGGTTGGGGTAACCAGAGTCACCTGTAATTATCGAGGGATACCTGTTAGCCACACACTCACCCTTAGGGACAACCCCACACCCATATAACTACATCAACTGGGTGGGGACCATGGGCTCACCTATTAGCCACACCAGTGCCTCTGGAGTTGAGACATCACAAATGGGATGCTGCTATTCCTCAAGATAAAGGCATCATGCACAGAGCCAGGATACTTTGCATTCACATGGGAGATGTACTGGTCCGCCAAACACACCATCTGCACATTCAGAGAGTGAAAGCTCTTTCGATTTCTGAGCACCTGTTCATTTCTCCGCGGGGGGGACAAAAACAATATGTGTACCATCAATGGCACCAATGATGTTGGGGATATGTCCCAGTGCATAGAAGTCAGCCTTCACTATGGCCAAATCCTCCACCTGGGGGAATACGATGTAGCTGCGCATGTGTTTCATCAGGGTAGACAACACTCTGGTCAGCACGTTTGAGAACATTGGCTGTGACATCCCTGATGCCATGGCCACTGTCGCTTGGAAGGAACCACTTGCCAAGAAATGGAGCACTGACAGGACCTGCACTAGAGAGTGGATACCTGTGGGGTGGGGCATAGCTGAAATCAGGTCTGGCTCCAATTGGGCACACAGCTCTTGGATTGTGGCCCTATCAAGTTTGTAGGTTAGGATAATGTCCCTGTCCTTCATTGTCGCCAGGTCCAACAGGGGCCTGTACACGGGGGATGTCTCCATCTTCAGTGGTTGAACTCTAGGTTGAAAAATGGTGAGCAGAAGGTCATATTCAAACATATACTCAGATTAATATGCAATTTTTGTTTTACAGAAACAGTATGTGAACTTGTAAGTCAGTTGATGTGCCTATGTCTGCTGTGACACAGTTAGGTGCTGTGGCCTGTGCCCCCCTGAAATGGTGGCTGCCTGACCTGTGAGGAGCGACAAGTGGAAATGAGGTAATTCCGCTGGTGTTGTGCGCCGCTGCGGTCGGCGGTTGACGACTGCCGTGCAACACTGCATTGGTTATCATTGGGGCCTATGGGTTCCAGGAGCCAATGGTGATGTACGCTGGTGGTGACGGTATGCACCGCCGTGGATGTGACTGCCATTTTCTTTCTTTACACTCATTTGCTACCTGACCTTCAACAGGAGAGGACCTACACTGCTGCTGTGACCTGTGTCTGGAAGCGACCATGGCTCGAGTGTCTGGGGAAAGGGCCCTGCCTTCACTTCCGAGGAGTTGGAGAGTCTGTTGCATGGGGTCCTACCCCATTACTGTTTACTTTATGGTCTTCCAGACCAACAGGTGAGTACACTGTGAGCATGATGCGTGGGGTATGAATGTATGGAGTGCTGTGCCTGTAAGCCTCGTGTGGGGGGCGGGGGGCTGAGGTGTCCTGGGCAGAGTGCTGCATGTATGGTGGTCAATGTCTGTGCATAAGGGGATGGGAGGGATATGGTGGGCCATGAGTATGACAGCCTGGACGGTATGACTAATACCTTTTCTGCTGTATTTTTCCTGCAGGTCAGCACACATCAGAAAAAGGGTATTTGGCGTGCCATCACCAAGGAGGTGCGGAGCCTGGGGGTCTTTGACAGGCGGAGCACCCACTGCCGCAAACGGTGGGAGAACCTGCGCCGCTGGGCAAGGAAGATGGCGGAGGCCCAGCTGGGGCTGGTCTCCCAACGAGGAAGGGGTGCCTGTCGTACCCTGAACCCCCTGATGTTTCGCATCCTGGCGGTGGCCTATCCGGAGCTGGATGGGCGCTTGAAGGCATCACAACAGCCACAAGGGGGTGAGTACAGATTCAGATTCTTGGCTTTGTGCGCATTAAGGTGTTACCTGGGTAGGGGATGTGGGCTGCGGGTGCCCAGAGGCCAGGGCAAACATGGCAGGGTAGGTTCCATGATGGGCAAGTTCAGATGCACTCCAACCACTATAATGTTGGTGGGCATCTACTACTGGGCTGGGTCCTGTGGGTTTCAGGTGTGCAGCTAATGGTGATAGGCTTTGTACCCCACGGGCTGGTGACTAGCATTGTAACTGGTAGTGCATGGCCTAGTGCATAGGGCTGTTCCCTGTGTGTTGTGTACGCCAATGGTGGGGTTGTTGCTGTCAGTGTATTCTCTGTCTCCTGCCCCCCCTTTTTTGTTTTATCACCCTGTTCCTGTGTGCATTAGCATCATCTGGCGGAGGAGCAGAGGCACCAGTGACAGAGGGAGCTGCATCCCACATGGGCCTGGAGGCCGAATACACCGACGGTGAAGGCACCAGTGGGACGGAGGGCGAGCGGAGCACCACGACGGAGACAGGAGGGGACAGTACCGACAGCGACTCCTCCTCTGATGGAAGCTCTCTGGGCGTGGCGGACACCTCTGTGCCCACCCCAACTACAGGTTCAGCCGCCACCCTGTACCAGCACCGCCCTCCCAGAAGCCCCTCAGCGTGTTTCCCGTGCCTGCTCACCCAGGAGGGTGGGCATCTCCTTCGCCCCAGGCACCTCAGGCCCTGCCCCAGTCAGCCCTGCTGCCCTCAGTGAGGGGGCTATTGACCTTCTGAGATCCCTCTTTGTTGGGCAATCAACCAAACTGAATGCCATCCAGGGTCTAGCAGGGCAGTTGCAACAAACAAATGCATACCTGGAGGGCATTCACTCTGGCATGGCAGCCCAACAGAGAGCATTCCAGGCTCTCGCCAACTCACTGATGGCAGCCATTGTCCCTGTCTCCAGCCTCCCCCCTCCACCTTCCTCTACCCAGTCTGAATTCCCTCAACCCCAGCCTATCCCAAGCACACCTTCAGACCAGCATTCACCCAAATCAACACACAGAAGTGGCTCAGGCAAACACAAGCACCACACTTCATCCCACAGGCACTCACACAAGCACCATCCAGACGCAGACACACATCCACTGCCTCCACTGTGTTCCCCTCCTCCTCGTCCACCTCCCTCCCAGTAGCGTCTTCACTCTCACCTGCATGCACTACATCCTCATCCACTACCTCCATCACCAGCACGCCTATCACTACACGCCCCTCACTGGCGGTCACCACCCCTACATCCATGCAAACGTCCTCTGTGTCCTCTCCCACTGTGTCTGTGACTCCACCTCCCAAAGTACACAAACGCAAGCACTCAGACACCCAACAGCCATCCACCTCACAACAGCATCTAGCCCATGCACCTGCACCCAAACACAGCAGACTGACACCTTCTACAACCACTCCCTCTTCCTCCACTCCCAAACCTTCACCCTCTTCCCGCCCCAGTGTCCCTAAGAAGCTTTTCCTCGCCACCATTTACCTATTCCCTACCCCTTCCCGCCGTCCTTCACTTCAGGCCAGGGTGGCCAGAACCCAGCCCAGCACCTCAGCCACCCAGTCCACGGCCACTGTGGTGTCTGCAACTACTGCAGGTGTGAGCCAGTGTGCCAGCACCACCTGCTAAGGCCAAGAAGGGTCCGCCACCTAGCAAGGGCAAGAAGGGGACACCAGCCAGCAAGGGGAAGGAGGCACCACCAGCCAGCAAGGGGAAGGAGGCATCACCAGCCAGCAAGGGGAAGGAGGCACCACCAGCCAGCAAGGGCAAGAAAAGAACACCAGCTGGCAGAAGCAAGAAGGCACCACCATCTGCCAAGGGCAGGAAGGGGCACACAACAGCAGGCATCGCACTTCAGCCGTCCGAGGCTGCAGGGGAAAGGTTGGAGCCTCCCCCCACCACCTGCACCGCGGCCAGCACCGCCACCTGCCCTTCCACCAGCAGCACCATTGCCAGCAGCAGCAGCCCCAGTGGGCAGCTGTCCGAGGCTGCAGGGGAAGGGCTGGAGCCTCCCCCAACTACTGACAGCACCGCCATCTGCACTGCACCCAGCACCGCCACCTGCACCGCCGCCAGCAGCACCACTGCCAGCAGCAGCAGCCCCAGTGGGCAGCCATCCGAGGCTGTCGGGGAAGGGCTGGAGCCTACCCCCACCACTGACAGCACCGCCGCCTGCACCGCGGACAGCACCGCCACCTGCACCATCGCCAGTAGCACCACAGCCAGCAGCACCACTGCCAGCAGCAGCAGCCCCAGTGGGCAGCCGTCTGAGGCTTCAGGGGAAGGGTTGGAGCCTCCCCCCACCATTGACAGCACCGCCACCTGCAGCGCAACTGCCATCCACTGAGCAGTGGTCACGCCGGCGAGCAGTGTGTAGTACTGACCTAATGGGCTGCAGCACATCCTGGCCCCTGCAACCCCTGTAAGCGTGACACCTAGGTGAGAGACTGTGACCTTGCACCATCCAGGATGAAGCACACTGGGCACAAAGCCCCCTCCAGAACCAGTGAAAGAAGGCATCCACTCACCCCCTCCTTGGCAGGATGAAGCACACTGGGAACAAAGCCCCCTCTAGAACCAGTGGAGAAGCCATCCACTTGAGAGACTGTGGCTTTGCACTCCTCAGGATCAAGCAGGGGGCAAACTATCCACTAGAGAGACTGTGACTTTGCACTCCCCAAGACCAAGCAGTGGGCAAACCACCCACTTGAGAGACTGTGGACCCTCCAGGCCAGTGGTGTTTTACCATCTTCCGGCTGAGGTGCCCCCCCATTCCCCGTCCCCCTGAGGTGCCTGTGTGTTTTCGACTTGATGCCCCTGCAGTGTTCTCTCCGTATTGAGGCAGGAGCCAAGTGTGGTCTTGGCCTATGTGTTATGGCCCCATGGGCCACAGACATTTTGGAGTGGGCATTGTCCCTCTTTTTGTATATACTGTACAAACTGTTTATTGATTTAAGGACGTATTTATCCAAAATTGTACTATTGCACTCATTCTAATCCATTCCTTTTGTCCTTGCGTTATTCCTGAGGGATACAGGGTGTATATGTAATGTTGTTGCATCTGTTTGTGTGTATGGTGTTGGGGGTGAGGGTGGGGGTGGGGGTGTTTGTGTGTGTGTGTCACTCTCTTTTTCCTCCCCCCTCCCTTGTGTGATAGGTGCAGTACCCACAGTGGTCATCTTCGCCGGCGTTCGTGTTCCCGGTGTATGAGGGGGTACACCAGCATTGGAAAAATGTGCATCTCGGGCTCCATGGCATTGTTGTTATTCCTTGAGTGTCCAGAGTTGAGTCGTTTCCCTTCAGTGAACTGTTTCTGCCATGCTTTTGATGGCGTTGGTACCGCCCCTGAAAAAGTGGCTGATAGGCCTGTTGTAATGCTGTGGGCAGTACATTGTCTTCCACCTCGCTGTTGGTGGTTTCTGAGGCGGTGTTTGTTGCTACTGCCGTGGCGGTTGGTGTGTTAAAGTGGCTGTGTCTGTGTTGGCGGTTTCCGCAGTGGTCATAATTCCATTTTTCTTACCTCCGGCCTGTTGGCGGTATTACCGCCGCTTCATCACTGACCATCAGGGTTATAATGAGGGCCATGGTCTTTAAAAAAATCCAGCAGGAAACAGTATTGGCTAAAGGCAGCATGCGTCAGTATCTGCGGACTCAAAACGTTTTTGGAAACTTATTAACAATATTGAAAAAGGCCCAAGAGCCGCCTATAATGCAAACATAGGTGAGGAAGCTTAGGTTGCTCATCTGAAATCACATGTTAAAGAAAGGTCAATGGTAGAACACTTTCCAGTACAATGGGAGAAGGGTCACCGGATACATGAGGAGCAGAATACTTCTGTATTTACATCATCAGAAATAAATAAGATCATTGGAAAATCACAATCCGATTGCACGCCTAGCCCCAATGGGTTACCACAAGCACTGTTTAAACAGTCAACGTAAAGATGGGAAACCTTCCTTACAGCAATGTTTAACCACATCTTGTCAACTGGAATCTTTCCTGCTAGTTGGAAGGGATCAGTAATTCATTCTATTTATAAGGAAGGCAAGGCCTCCTTGCCAAGTAATTATCGATTAATAGCACTCTTGGATGTGGATCTTAAATACTTCTCTATGCATCTATTGCAAGATCTAGAGTCATGGGCCGTATATAATGGCAGACTTCCCATTAATCAAACTGACTTTATTAAGAATCAAGGCACATTAACTAATCTTTTGGCGCTGGGTTTGACAGTTAATAGAGCAGAGGCAACTGGGATCCCGCTCTACATGTGTTTTGTTGCTTTTAAAGCAGATTTTGACTATGTCCTGTGACAATCTCTGGGCAAAATTACAGCAATGGGGGCTGCCATCAAATATTTTGAATGCTATTAGACTACTTTATTCTGATACATGGGTTAAAATTAAGCTCAGGGAGGGCTCCCAGCTATCCAAGACAGTCAAAACAACAGCTGGCCTAAAACAAGGCTGTGTTTTAGCACAACTTCTTTTTAATCTATATATTGCAGACCGTTCTACAGTGTTAGACAGTCAATCAGCACATCCTTCCACCCTTGACGGCTGCCAGCTGTCCAGCATGCTGTATGCAGATGACCTGCTATTGCTTAGCAATTCCAGAATAGTTTTACAAAGACTGTTGAACAGCTTAGGAGGGTATACTAAGACCAATGATTTGAGAATAAATCAAAGTAAAACAAAAGTGATTGCCCTTAACTGTAGACCCTCTAATCAGTGTATGCAGCATGTAAATGGAAAGCTAATTGAGGAGGCGGCCACTTATACTTATTTATGGGTCAAGATAGACTCGAAAGGCACGTATGCACACCAGAGGGACGCGATAAAGGACGAAGCTCAAGCCCTAAAATATGCCTTTGGAACCCTAGCAAGAACTATCTGTGGCATACCCTCACTCCGTTGCCATCAGTTATGAGAGCTAAACTATAACCCACGCTTTCCAATGGTACAGAAATAAAGAAGGGGCGGAGAAAATCCTTTTAGATAAACTAATGGTAAAATTATACAAGCAAGTCTTACGGTTACCCAGGTCCACATCACCTGCTCAAGTCGGACTGGAATTTTCTCTAGTAAGGCAGTTTCTTGCTAGACCTGCAGATTTTATAAAATGTTGTCACAAATTGCGGCATTCTTCGGAAGGAATGCTACCTAATTTAGTATGGCTGGAATTTAATCTTGAGAGGGGCAATAGCAATTATAAGAAATATCTTGAAACAAGTATGAAACACTTGGATCTGGGCGACCTGTGGGACTGCAATATGTCTGGTCCAGCATTGAGGAAAGCAGTTAATAATTCAATCAAGCTCCAAAGCTGGCTAGAAGACATGGAAGAACTATCCAAATGGGCACATGGGTGGCTGGTACTAAAATCGTATAAAGCATACAAAGAATCACCCATCTTGTCTGCCCCTTACTCCTTGAAAATTAAGCAAAGTTTTTTAAGGCTAAGACTTTGAGACATTCCAATGTTATATTTCCTACCCAAATGAAAGAAGGATGCTCAAAAAGGGAACCAGGAATGTCGCTTATACCATCTGGTTGTGGAAATATTGTTACATGTGGTCTGTATCTGCCCAGCCCGGGTTAACCCCTGCGCTGCCAGGTCTATTCCTCCTCAGGTGCTAGGCCTTTTTTTTGGCTATTTGGAGCAGTTCATGCTTAGGACCTCATAACTTTTTGTCCACATAGGCTACCCACACCAAATTTGCGTCCTTTTTTTCAACATCCTAGGAATTCTAGAGGTACCCAGAGTTTGTGGGTTCCCCTGGAGGAGACCAAGAAATTAGCCAAAATACAGTGAAAATTTCGAATGGGAAAAAAAGGCTGCAAAAGAAGGCTTATGGTTTTTTCTCTGAAAATGGAATCAACAAAATATTTTTGGTGCTAAAATCACCATCTTCCCAGCTTTCAGGAACAGGCAGACTTGAATCAGAAAACCAAATCTTTCAACTCAGTTTTGGCGTTTTACTGGGACATAACCCAGTTTTACTATTTTTGTGCTTTTAGCCTCCTTCCAGTTAGTGACAGAAATAGGTGTGAACCCAATGCTGGATCCCGGACAGCTAAACATTTCTGAAAAGTAGACAACATTCTGAACTCAGCAAGGGTTCATTTGTGTAGATCCTACAAGGTTTTCCTACAGAAAATAACAGCTGAAATAAAAAATAAATATTGAAATTCTGTGATGTCAGATTTTCAAAAGAAATATACTGGTATGTCTGCTTGACTCTTCTAGTTGCAGGGTTAAATAGGGTTGTAGGTTAATCAAGAACCCTAGGTACCCAGAGCCAATAAAGGAGCTGCACCGTGCAAAGGTTTTTCATTGTATACGGGGTATACAGCAATTCCTTTGGTGAAATATAAAGAGTGAAAAATAGGTATCAAGGAATCTTTTGTATTTCCAAAATGGGCACAATTGAAGGTATTGAGAAGCAGTGGTTATTTGCACATCTCTGAATTCCGGGGTGCCCAACTAGCATGTGAATTACGGGGCATTTCTCATAGAGACGTCTTTTTTACACACTATTTTACATTTGGAAGGAACAAATGTAAAGAAAGACAAGGGGCAGTAACACTTGTTTTGCTATTCTGTGTTCCCCCAAGTCTCCAGATAAAAATGGTACCACACTTGCGTGGGTAGGCTTAATGCCCGCGACAGGAAACACAACATTGGACACATCACATTTTTACGTTGAAAACTGCTGTGTTTTTGGAAAGTGCCTAGCTGTGGATTTTTATCTCTAGTTCAGCCGGCATCTAGGAAAAGCTACCAAACCTGTGCATTTTTTAAAACTAGACACCTAGGGGAATCCAAGATGGGGTGACTTGTGGGGCTCCCACCAGGTTCTGTTACCCAGAATCCTTTGCAAACCTTAAAATTTGGCCAAAAAACACCTTTTCCTCACATTTCGGTGACAGAAAGTTCTGGAATCTGAGAGGAGCCACAAATTTCCTTTTACCCAGCGTTCCCCCAAGTCTCCTGATAAAAATGGTACCTCCCTTGTGTGGGTATGCCTAGTGCCCGCGAAAGAAATGCCCCAAAACTCTATGTGGGCATATCTAAATTATCAAATACAAAGCCACCTTTTTTTTGGAGGGTGGGTTCACCTGCGTTTTTTGTCCTGGACTCAGCAACCATCTAGGGAAACCTACCAAACCCAAACATTTCTGAAAACTAGACACCTGAGGAAGTCCAGGGAGGTGTGACTTGCGTGGATCCCCCAGTGTTTTCTTACCCAGAATCCTCAGCAAACCTCAAATTTAGCTAAAAAATCTAATTTTTCCCACATTTCTGTGTGGAATCACCGCACCGGGACAAATTTCCTACCACCCAACATTTCCCTCAGTCTTCCGGTAAAAATGATACCTCACTTGTGTAGGTGGGCCAAGTGTCTGTGACAGGGAAGAGCCAAAAACATGTCGAAATTGAGGGGGAAACAAAGCGGGTCCAAAAGGGCAGTTTGAAAAAGAACATTTTTAGGCTGACAAGTGGGGCAGAATTTTTATCGGTATAGATGTGACAATGCTGGGTGGTTGGAATTTTGTGGATTTGTGCAGATTCCAGAAGGTTCCATCATAAAAATGTGGGGAAAATGTGTGATTTCCAGCAAAGTTGGAGGTTTGCAGGTCATAATGGGTAATAAAATGGTGCGGGTGCATGTGAAGCACACCACCCTGGACTCACCCAGATGTTTAGTTTTCAGATGTGTCAAGGTCTTGTAGATTTTCTACATGGCAGCATCTCAAAGTCCAAAAAGTGCAGCCCTCACCACTCCAAGTGGGAGGATTTTGAGAGTTAGACAAGCTCTCATGGCCCTAATGTAAAACCAAAACCCAAAATAATCAAATGTCCTCTTGCTTGCCGTGGGATAAGATGTTTTTGTGTGCACGGGAGAGCTGAAAGACTGTTATCACCTTCAATTGGGATGGGGGCATAACCATGCCCGTACTGGTTGGTAGCCACCACTCCACTATATATATTTTTTTAATTCCCTGTCATCTAGTAGGTTTTCTGCCTCACCCCGGGGAGTGGATCTGGGGTAAAAGCCCTATCTGCCTACCGGTGGGCAGAACAACTTTGGCCCCATTTATTTGGGGTTGGGGTATGGCCATACCCCCACCCTCTTTTAAAAAAAACAAAATCTTCTCTGGTCTCTGGTGGGCTTTCTGCACCTCTTGGGGGCAGATGGGCCTTCCAAAAGAGGCCAATCTGCCTCCAAGGGAGGCAGATATGGATGTGCCCCCATGGGGTGCGACCCTTGCCCAAGGGGCTGCTCCCCCAAACAAAACACACACATACACACACAACAGTCCCTGGTGCCTAAGTGGTTTCTGCGCCCCCGGGGGCAGATCGGCCTAATAGAAATAGGCCGATCTGCCCCCTAATTTCTATTAGGCTGATCTGCCCCCAAGGGGGGCAGAAATGGCCTAAAAAGATTTACCCCCTCTAGGGGATCGACCCTTGCCTAAGGGGTCACTCCAGATGTCTAAAAGAATTTAAAAAAAAAAAATTATCTCTGGTGCCTAGAGCTTTCTGCCCCCCCCGGGGGCAGATCGGCCTAATTACAATAGGCTGATCTGCCCCCAAGGGGGGCAGAAATGGCCTAAAAAAATGTGCCCCCCATCGAAGCGACCCTTGCCTAAGGAGTCGCTCGCCTTGCGTGAAATTGACAAAACAAATCCCTGGTGTCTGGTGGTTTCTGCCCCCCTTGAGGGCAGATTGCCCTAAGAAAAATAGGCCAATCTGCCCCCAAGGGGGACAGGATTGGCCTAAAATAAAATTGCTCCCTCAGAGGAGAGACCCTTGCCTAAAGGGTCACTCCCCATCTGTAAAAAAAATAAAAAAGTAAAAATTGACGGTGCCTAGTGGTTTCTACCCCCCTTCGGAGCAGATCGGCCTAATTACAGTAGACCGATCTGCCCCCGGGAGGGGCGGAAAAGGCCTTTAAAAAATGTCCCCCCTAGGGAGCGACCCTTGCCCAAGGGGTCGCTCCCCTTATTCACATATATATATATATATATATATATATACATATATATATATATATATATATATATAAAAACAATCTCTGGTGTCTAGTGGTTTCTGCCCCCCTTGGGGTCAGATTGGCCTAAAAAAAATAGGCTGATCTGCCCAAACGGGGGCAGAAATGGCCTAAAAATATTTTGCCCCCCAGGGGAGCGACCCTTGCATAAGGGGTCGCTCCCCTCCTGCAAAAAAAAAAAAATATATCTGAAGTCTAGAGGTTTGTGCCCCGCTGGGGGCAGATTGGCCTAAGGAAAATAGGCCGATCTGCCCCCAAAGGGGACAGGCTTGCCTAAAATAAAATTGCTCCCCCAGAGGAGAGACCCTTGCCTAAGGGGTCACTCCCCATCTGTAAAAAAAATAGAAATTGCCGGTGCCTAGTGGTTTCTACCCCCCTTCGTGGCAGATCGGCCTAATTACAGTAGACCGATCTGCCCCCGGGAGGGGGAGGGGCAGAAAAGGCCTTAAAAAAAGGCCCCCCTTAGGGAGCGACCCTTGCCCAAGGGGTCGCTCCCCTTATTCATACATATATATGTATATGAAAAAAATCCCTGGTGTCTAGTGGTTTCTGCCACCATTGGGGTCAGATTGGCCTAAAAAAAATAGGCTGATCTGCCCAAAGGGGGGCAGAAATGGGCTAAAAAACAGTTGCCCCCCAGGTGAGCCACCCTTGCCTAAGGGGTCGCTCCCCTCCTGCAAAAAAAATAAAGGTTTGTGCCCCGCTGGGGGCAGATCGGCCTAATAACAATAGCCCGATCAAAAAAAATTGCCCCCCTAGGGAGCGACCTTTGCCCAAGGGGCTGCTCCCCTTATTGAAATATATAATCCCTGGTGTCTAGTGGGCATTTCTGCTGCCCGATCGCAAAAAATGCTGAGAGAGACATGAAAGGAAAGGCCTTTTCTTTCCTTTCATGCCTCTCCCGCCCCACCTCCCGGTCGGAAGAGAAATGCTTTTGCATTTCTTTTCTGGGATCACGCTGGAAGCTGATGAGGTCAGCGCGTGATTTGCAGGGGGGGTGCAGGGGTTGGGGGTGGAAGAGGAAGCGATTCCCCTTCCATCCCTGCCCGGTAGGGGCGGGTGGGAGGCTCATGGTTGGAGCGTGAGCGCTCCCCCCGGGGGCCCAGTGCAGGATGAACTGGCCCATCCCTGGCACACGGGAACCTTTTGCGAGGACGAGACCAGCTCGTACCGGTACACCATAGGGGTTAATCAGAGAAGAAAATTGTTGACAAAGGAATTTAATGCACTAGGGATTAGAGCTTGTAGACCAGCCCTCATTGAGTCATGCGACCCAAGGACTGAAATCTTCAACATCAGATTGCTTCAGTTTCTGGAAAGCTTTACCTCACTTGTCGCTTTAACTAGTTCCTAGCGAAAATTGAAACTGGGCGAGTACCAGGGTATACTGAAAATGGATTCTGTGCTTGTTTTTCAACCTCTTTGATGCCTGCCTTCTTTGAGTCCTGTTATATGGTTGATTTGATTTGGATTACGAAGTTTAAATTGTCCCCTGCACATCGTATCAGTTAGGGAAAACACTAGTATTGGTTATTGGAGTTGGGCTAATATCAGGGCATGTTGGCGAATATAACTTACTCTTATGTTGCTGGAATGAGATGCACTGTTTTGATTCGTTTTGCACATCATACCTGTTAGTAAACGTGCTTGTTGTTTCCGGGGCAGAGCACCGACACTTATTTCTAGAGGCCGGCACGTATTTTTCTGCCTCAAGCATTTACTGTGAGCAAAAGACATATATAGGAAAGACGGAGGAAGAGAAAAATGAAAAAGCGTCACAACTGAAGAAAGCAGAAAGCTGCACGAGTAAGCTGAAGGGGGCAAGGAGTGGCTGTAAATGGATTAAAGAGGCCCGAGATGGCTTCAGGATTACGCTGCCTCACTATTCAGTTTTTCATTTAAATGCAACAGCCATGTGTTTAGGAGGAGGACTTTGGGCATCAGCACATTTTATTTACAAATAAAGCACTGGAACATCCCACTATTTGGCTCCTATAAGGTTGAATTATTAGGCATTTTTTGCACATATTGCATATTAGCGGTTGCATTAACATGGAATCTTGAAGTTGGGTTAGTACCTGGGCAACAGGACCAGCGTTAGTTTGCTCATACTCAGCTGCTTAGGCACTTGCATCTTTGTCCAAACTGAGCGATATGCCCTTTTTGCCTAACTTTGCGCATGATACTTGCCTGTATAGAAAGTAAAGATGGTCCAGTGTTGGGATATTATACTAAGGATTAACTACTTAAAATGTAACTGCCATTTACCTGTCATGCAGATGGAATGATATGCACTTCTTCCTAAATTTTGCACATTATAAATGTTAGTATCTGAAAAAAGATGATAGACCAGTGTCGGGACACTCTCATAAGGGCAAAAAATGTTTTTTAATGTTCAACTGTTTTGATATTTTGCCTCCCAGGAGCAATATGTACCCTTTGGCATAATTCTTTCATCATGATGACTACCTGGTATGCTAGAATCATCTTAACGTAAATTTGCACATTGGTTTGGCCAAGGATTATTTTAAAAAATAGTTTGCTGGATTGATCTGAATTTTAATTATGGTGGATTGCGAATGGCTGAGGGTGGGTTATTTCGCATTTATAATTTGTCTATACTCCTGTTTAAACATGATCTGTTGCTTCACTGAAAAATAAATTATTGGGGTTAAATGTTTTTATTGTATTGACTATAGTCTGATCTATCTTTTATTATTCTCTTGGAATGATTTATGGGTTTTATTAACTAATAAAATAAATGTATCAAATGACCTTGGTTCGATGCATTATGTTATCAGCAGGGCCACTGGAATTATGCTGGATTAGAGAGCCAAATCATGCGGCAAGGTGGAGCAAATTATGCAGCAAGAAAAGGAAAATTATGCGGCATATTGTGGCACATTTTGAAATAGTATTACTTCATTATTTCATCATTTTTAAACTTGGTAACACTGTATGGGCATTGGTTGCACCTCATTAGTACCAGTTTAACACCCAAATATAGCAATAAGCAACAGAAATATGACGGGTCCAGCTTTGCAAAGGGCCCTCCACTGCACAGCAATACGTTTTGCTGCATTTTTAGTAACTTTTGAGTCATTTGAACTAGAAACAATTTTTTTTGTTAAAATCTGCATATTATGTGACAAATGATGGAATGTGTGTCAAATGTGGCAAATCTATAATTATGTGAAAATTGCAGCAGCAATACAATCGCATAGTTCCAATGCACGCAGTTGTACCATGCACGCAGTTCAACAAAACTTGCTAAGACTGTGACATTCCCACAGTATAAGGATTAAGGCAGTTTTGGTGCCTCTCCCTTTTGAAGAGATTACCTGTTCACAACCACTTAAGTTTGACTCTGTTTTCAAAAATCTGCGTTGTTTGATATATATATATTTTTTTTAAGAAGTGCTGTGCAACACTACACAATGGCTAAGTTGCTTCAGTGCGCAAAAAAACATCCAAAGCACAACAGTAAGATTGACAAAAAAATTAAGTAAAATTGAATAAGAGTCCCGTCTGCTATAATGGACTCTGTCTATTCTCACACTTCTTCAACGCTTCATGCTTAAGCGCATCATGTTGGGGACGTGTTTCTCAACTTTAGGTACCTCACCAACATCTCAACAAAAAAAAAAAAACTCCAAAAGGGTAGGTGATGCTATTTTGCAGACTCGTCAGGGTGTAAAGCACTGGAGAAAAGTTGCTCTACGATCCAACAGAAAGCCACGCAACATTGGAAGGATCTGCAGCCTGTGGTTAGACATTTATTTGTTCTGGAGACTGAAAAGTTTGATTTCCCGCATTTAAAGTACTGAGGTTTTGCACAGAGAAGAAACAGTATCTCAATCACAGCACGAGCAGCGAATGGCCAGCAGAGGGACACTAATCAAGGGTTATTAATTTGCACTTGGTCTGTGCGCCACAGAAAGAAAAAGAAATGAGGCATGGCAAGAGCTGCCCAGTGAGAAGGCAGCAAAGAAGAGTGACAATGATGCCAATAAATGGTAAGCAGTGGGCAACCTTCAAGCCCATCATTAAACAGAAGAGTCTCGCAAGCGAGAGTGCATTCTCTTGCAGCCTCGACATAACAATGAAAGGAAACATGCTTTTGAACCAGCTTTGTCACGAAGAGTAAGGAACTATTTTTAGGAAGATGTGAACATTGCGCACTGGCTTTGTGCTCTCGCTCAAACTAAGTGGTAAAGTGGGCTGACCCATTGCTCCATCCCGTATGTTGTGGTGATAAGAAGCAAAACGTGGATGGTAATTAAATAGACCAATTAATGAAGCTCGCTGACCAAAATCACTTCTTTGTTCATCTTGTACAGATATTTTTGAAAAAAACAATATTCTGGCAAAACACTTAAAACTGTCTCAAAGGCCAGATGTAAAAATGGGGCACACTACCTGGTTCACTAGTAAAAGATAGTCATATTTGGGGTCTGGGGAGTTCTAGGAACCCTGCACCTTGGTGCCGCTGGACCTGGTGTCCCAATGCCAACTAAGCCCCAGAAATGCTGCATTGTGAATTTTGATGACGGCAGGACAGAGACTAGCACTTGCTGCTCAGAGTGCACCTCCCTTTCCCTTACTGTTTTTGCAAGATTGACCAGCATTTGAGGTGTCTGTCTCTCATCATGTAAGAGCTAGTGTGGGATGCTAAATGTTTTCATTGCAGGAGGACACAGCCTGGGAAGCAGCCTATGAAGCCTGGAGACTGGAGCAGAACCTCCTCAAAGCAGGTCATACATCCAGAGACGTTTCAGCCCTGCGACAGACAGGCGAGTGTAGTTGAATTTCTTATCAATAATAAAGAAGTGACTCAATTCTAGTAATAATTGAGTATTTATGAGCAAAATAAAATATGGCTGGGAGTACAGCACAGTTCTGCAACTGAAGCCACACCCAACTCAGCTCTTACACATGGTGATTTTTATACACTTGGTGGGCACTTAAAATCCACCTCCTTCACAACACTTAAAATTAACAAAACAATAATTATTTAAACGCTATCTGACTGCTTGTTACAAAAATAAATTCATGCAGATATATTACGTACATATTATCTAACATACACAATGTCCTTCGATCCTGCCCTGTGTCCTCTACCAATATGTTCTCCCTACACGTCTACTAGTCACTGAAGTTTTTACTGCCTGTCTCCTCATCTCTGCCAGCCTTGAAACACAAACATCTAACGCCGCTGTGTCTCCCTTTCAAGTCTGTCATGATTTACCCTTCTCCTTTCCTGATATCAGAAAGTAGCTCAGACTCTCCCTTGTGTGTGTGTGTCCTTCTAAGTTATCTGTGGTATGCTAAGCTGGATCGTAACTGCTTTACCCTGCACCTGGCCTCTCTTCTTATTCTCCTTTCTGTCCCTGTGTTCCTTATTGACCATTATGTTCAAGCCGAGGCCTGTACTTTTCTCGTACAATATAGACTTCTGTACGTTTGTTTTCTAATTCGTGTGTTGACCAGAGTAGGCCCTCTGCAATTTTCTTAATGCCTATTACACTGGCAGGGAGCCTTCAGCAGGCTGCGCAGTCCCATCCCTGACACTGTGAACAAAAGCTGTGCAGCGGAGGTGTCAGCGGCCAGCGTTTGTTAACATGGTAACAGGTGGAAGAGCTGCAGCCAGAAGTTGTCAGCACAATGCTGCCTTAGCAACACATTTAGCTTTACACGCACCGACATATAGGAGGAATGTGAGTACCTGCAGGGAAGAGGTCGAATACAGCAGGGACTCTGTGTAAATAGGGCAACCACCTCACTCCCGTTCAGTACAGACACTGACTCTAGGCCTAAACTTCTCAGCTACTAATCATTTATTCCAGGTGTGCCACTTTAATTAATTCAGATCATCACAAACAAGAGTACAACACCCAGAATGCATCAGGGTGTACAAGAGTCTAGGGCTAGACACAAAGGGGGTCATTCTAACCCTGGCGGTCCAAGACCGCCAGGGCTAAAATGACGGGGGCACCGCCAACAGGCTGGCGGTGCCCCGCTGGGCATTCTGCCAGAAAGGGATAACCGGCGGTCTCCCGCAGGTTTTCCGCTGCCCAATTGAATCCTCCATGGCGGCGCAGCGGGATTCTGACAGCCCATACCGCCGTCCTGTTCAATGGCATGGGCACTGCAGGGGCCCCCATAAGAGGGCCCCACAAAGAATTTCACTGTCTGCATTGCAGAGAGTGAAATTCGCGACGGGTGCCACTGCACCCGTCGCACCTTCCCACTCCGCCGGCTCAATTCTGAGCCGGCGTCCTCGTGGGAAGGGTGTTTTGCACTGGGCTGGCGGGCGGCCTTTTGGCGGTCGCCCGCCAGCCCAGTGCAAAACCCAAAATACCCTCAGCGGTCTTTCGACCGCGGAGCGGTATTTTGGAGGGGGGAAGTCTGGCGGGCGGCCTCTGCCGCCCGCCAGACTCAGAATCACCACCAAAGTCTGTAATAACCTCTAAGGAGGTGGTCACCCTAGCCATAAACCAGCAGAGGAATAGACTTAAACCAACACAGGAGGGACCCCGGCAGGTGCTTGCCCTAAAGCATTTGCCAGACCAACTGAGTGCCTGAAAAGGTGCATAGCGCAAACACGATTTGCCCAGGGTCAAACAATGTGGTCAAGCAAAGGAGTAGCCGGAAAAATAAAATACCCCCCAACACACACACACACTTTGAGCTACGTGGAACGAAATGTCCTTGCAAAGTGAACGATCCTGACCCTTTCTATTAAGGAGCCGGGGACATTGTTGTGATTTGTATAGAATGTGGCCAAAAACTGCAACAACTTCTTTGTTTGATTTACTCTTTCCTTTTTCCATCTCCATTTTTCTTCTCTAGTTTCTATTCATTTATTTCCTCCCTTTTCTTTCTCCTCTCATTTCATGTTCTCATCTTTATTTTGTTCTCTTCTTGCAGGTGTCTTTCGAGTTTTCTGTCCTTGTTTATATTCATGTTTAATTTTCCTTCCTGCTTTCTGTCTTTCCTTTCCTTAGTTCCATTCTCACATTCTAGTTCCTTTCTTTCTTCCTATCATCCTCCTGCCCTTCCTTTGCCCCTTCTATGATCTCTCTTTCTTCTTGAATTCCTCCCATTTCCTAATTCTTTATTTCCTTTCCCCGCCTTTCCACCAGTCTCTCATTTCTTCTTTCCATTATTTCATTCTATTTTCTGCTTTCCTTTCTCTCCTCCCATTCTTATTTCGTTGTTTCTTCCTTTTTTCTTCCTGCTGCCCTTTTTTCCAAGTTTCATTCTTTTATCCTTTCTGTCCTTCTCTCATTCTTTCCATTCCCTTTTTGTGTTTACGTCCCATCCTGCTCCCTTTTATGTTTCCTTCTTTTCTTATTTGCATTCTTCTTCCCTTCCTTCAAGCTAATTTATTATATTTGCTCTAATTTTTGTCTTTTATATTCAAATCATTTCTTTTCCCTTCTGTCTCAATTTTAAGCTTTTCATAATTCCTCCCCCCACGCCCGCAGTCACCGTAATTCATTCTTCTGGAGTTTATAGGTCTTTCCTTCTGCAAGTACCTAAAGACCGAGATGAAAGTTGGGAGGGGCTATAAAACGATTTCATCTGCGCTAGGCACCCCGCTTAAACTGCCATGGGGGGCTTCGCTATGCCCTTGTGGCGGGTGGCCAGGCGGCCCGGATTTGCTGGGACAGTCCCAGTTTTTCACCAGCTGTTCCGGCAGATTTTGGGACATTTAGCTCATGTCTCGGTTTTTAGAGAGGGTCGACTGGAAGCGCTGGGAGATGGATTGTTGTAGTTTTCCAAAGCAGAGCTGGTGTTATAGCTAGGGTGACCAGACGTCCCGGATTTCCCGGGACAGTCCCGGTTTTTTAGAGGACTGTCCCGGTGTCCCGACGCTTCTCTTAATTTTAAGCTAATGTCCCGGTTTTTGGGACAAAGGTCAGATCATTACATAAATGTCCCGGTTTTGAGGACAAAGGTCAGATTATCTAGGGAAGCATAAATTCAAGGTATGCTCTCCTTTGACAGACGCTTATGATGACGCAGAAAAAGAAGGACTAACCAATATTCATATATCAAGTAACTAAAATCGTATAAGGTAGTGTGATTTTAGCAAAGAAAAATAATATACGTGGGAAATTGTGCCCACAGGGTAGTTCGCCATTATTATAAACGGGCTTAATTAATCATGAAGAATTGACAAATGTAGTAATCCGTCATATTCGCGAATGTATTCCATGATTTTCTTGTTGAAACTGTTATATGCTTAGCTTAAATTTAGCAGAGGCTTTGGCCTAGTTGCCTGGTCTCAAATTTTAACTGCGTGGTTTTTTCTTGCATTAACAAAGACATTATTTTATTTTAAGGCTGTATTTTTCCAGTAGAGATGACTAGTACACTTATCTCAGGGTTTCGTGCTAGGCTGGTTTCATCCTCTCTGAGGCAAGGTCAGCTCCTGCAGGTGCAGACAATAAAGGCACTAAGATAAAATTAATTGGCAAACTTTGTTGCAACTTGTGTTCCAAGGCTCCAAAGACAATGTATGTAAAAATGAGTACTAGGAGAAAGACACTATTCATTGGTCAAATTGAAGCCACCCTATGAACCCTCCAATGGAAGACCCTGAAGAATTTGGAATGTTTCTTACCTAAACCCACCGGACAAAGAGAAGTCAGCCATTTTCTTTGATGCCATTTTGAAGCCTGATTCAAGAAGCCATCTTGAACGACCCTCCGATGCCTTTTCTCTGTCGCAGAGAAAGAGACTTTAAAGAATTCTCACCCTAGAGACTTTAACTTTGATTTTGCCCCGTCTTGCCCATGCAGTAACTTTTGCCCCATTCTCCTTGCTGCCGCAAGGAAAACTTGCCCTTAACTTTGCCCCTCCGAAATCTGTCCCATGCTGATCGAACCGATACCTGAAGGACGAAGACTTTTCTTGAATGCTGATTGTATTTGGTAAATATGAAAGGATAATTGTATTATGCATTGTGTTTTCCTTCCTAGGTACCAACTGCTTATTTTGATAGGGCCCAAGCTAGAAGTTTCCTAAATTTGTGTTGACTAAATTAGTTTTGCATGAAGCCCCACATGCCAATGCTAATTAGAGGTTAGTTGAGATATTCACGTGATGGACCATGTTGAATTGAAATCTTGTTATGCTGACCGATGTATGCAATTAGTCAAATTCAATTGCTTATATTAGTGATTTGCATTGCTATAACCGAGTGCATTATAATCCAGATTTTGCGTAGATTGCGTTTCTTCCGCCGCTATGGACAGCTAGTAATGTTCGTATACATATATCATTTGATTTTGAGACTCACATATATTGTGTTAGCTTTATTAATATTGGGAAATAAATTCATTAACTTCTAACAAACTGGTGTGGTTATTCATGACTGAAAGGTCATGGTGCATCAAAATACTGATTGTTATTGATTTCTAATGTGTCGCTTGGTCTATTGATTAAGTATTGGATATTGATTACAATGGTTATTGATTATTGATTTGAGTGATCCGACTATTCTTGGATGAGGAGAGCCCAACTCGGTTAAAAGGTTCACCGACCTCTGGCGTGTCCAAGTCCAAGTAATTTATAAGGGCTGGACGCGCTATCAGTAGATGGTAGCAGAGATTGATGGTTTCACCCTTTGGGACCCCATCCGAACAATAGGCGAATTCAAGTTAGAATTTTCTTTGATAAAACAAGTTGGAGAGATGATGATGCCCTAAATCCCCAATGACTTTCCCGGAATCTCGGAGCTTGCGAATTAAGGAAATGGAGGTGTGAGAATGTTTTTGGCGTTTCTAGTGACGGTATGAATGAAGTTAGGGTTTTGCGCTTGCAAAGCTTATGCCGCAGATGAATTGTGAAGTTTGTGAGGATTTTAGGGGGTTGCAAACTCCAAGGAAAATTTTAGAGGAGTGACACTCCAAAGTGTGAGAGTAGGGAAGTCGTCGAACTTCACATGTGTGTAGCGCTTTGAGCAGGAAAAATTGTCCACGTGGTTGTTGATGTTGAGACGGGCCCTGCGAGGTCAAGAGACTCCGGAGTATGTTGAAAAGTGTATGAGACACTTGATTGATGTTGTAATCTGTTCGGTTTAATAGGTTGATCGGGCGTGGTCAACGAGTCAGTATGAATATTGAGGAATGAAAGAACATTTTTGACTTTGAGATTTGACGAATTCTAAGGCGTGCTAGAATAGTTCATTGATCAGTTGAGAGTAAAATTTGCGGGTCAAATTTTGCTTGCGAAAGTGGGAAACCGAGAAAGATGGAATAACTACTGAGGCTAGTGAAAAATCCCTAAGGTTTCTGAAGCGATTGTATTACCCTTCCTGTAGTAAACCGACATATTTGTTTTCTTCCTTTTTGGTTAGTGCTCGCGATATGTTGCAGAAATTAGTTTTGATTGAAGCTGAATGAAGGAGGACAAGCCGCAAGACATTGTCAGCCGCAGTGTGTGGGTGTGACGTCACTAGGAGCCGCGCTGGGATAGGTTGGATGGTGAGAAGGGTCGCGCACGGATTGGACGCAGTCCGTGAAGCGCAATTGGTGGGGGAAAGGCAAGCGAAGAGTATTCCGGGAATTAAAGTCACTTATTGATTACAATTTTTTAAAGAAAATAAAAGACGGAAAGATGAAATTTTTAAAGGCATTTAAGAGTGCCTTAAGGGGAGATGTATATATTAAAGCAAATGTAGGAGAAGAAACACCGCCTGAGGGTACACCAGTTTACATCGTGATTGAAGAAAAGGGTGTTGCACCATGTCTTTGGCTAAAGCAATGGTGCAAATTAACAGAAAAGCATGGAAGTGTAGCGTTCCCTATCCATGGGTCGTTTAATTTAAGAGTTTTGGAGAAACTAAGATTCACACTATACGATATGAAAGTACCTCCAAGACCAGCACAATTTGAAGCATTAGCAATTTGGGAGCTAATAGCTAGAAGGCAACAACAGAAGAAATTTGAAACAAGAGTGAGAAAAGTAGCAAAGACACTAGCGGATGCTAGATGGGATAGTACTCAAAAGGTTTGGTGATCAGACGTATTGCAGGGAATTACATTGTTTCCAGCAATTACTGACGAAGCAGAGACGGAAGGAAGGAAAGCTACCTATAAAACAAACAGGAGTCAGTCCAGAGATAGAGAAAACAACAGAAATTCAAAAAGGTCAGACGAGTCAGATGATGAGGAGTTCATTATGCAATTGCTAAATGACCGCCCGCCACCATATGTGGAAAGTGAAAATGGCCCAAGCACCAGTACTGCCCCTCCAGAACCAATGCAGGGTACTGTAACACTGAATTTGAGAATATCGCAGAGGCAAAGTAGTCCTGACATGCCTTTTACACCACAAATACCACAAGTTCAGAGAATATATCCTTACGTGCTTAATTTGAAACCTATCAATGATTATCAGCCACAGGTTCAAAGGCGCTATTGTGTTGAGCATAATCTGGAAATGACTTCTAGTTTAATGGCGCAGTGAGGACAGGATTACCAAAGACCGACATTGATTCAAGCCGAATCAACACAAATTTTGATGCCTCAAAAGCAGATGCAAGAAGTGCCAAGGTACACTCATAGCAGAAAACCAGTTAGACATGCCAGCAATGATGAACCATAACGTGGGAATTAACATGTCACAGAATTCGGGGAGCAGACAAAATCCGCATGCAATATCTTTGCCTATCAATGTAGGTCCGCCAGTGCCATTGTATATACAGGCAAAGCCGAATGTATGCGACCAAGGGGTAATGACACAAAATGAGACAGGAAGGAGATGCATAGAAAATACTCCAGAAACAAGTCCGGTAGGAACACTGCCAAATAGATCTGGGTCCTTGTTGGAATTCAGTCCAATTCCAATTTGTGCTCCGTCAACTGTGGTAAGGTCAAGTCCACCACTAGTAGTACCGCTAGCCTCAAAAACAGAAACGTTACAGAAACCATCAGTAGCAGTCGATGTAAGCGCTACATTGATGGGACTGAACGCGCAACAGCTAACACAATGGTTGAACAGCCTGAACTCCCCAAGTACACCCAGTAGGAAGGCAGAAGAATATTTGAATAAAATAAGATTGGGCATGGAAGCAGACGAACTAGTAGAGGGAACGATGGGTTTGAACAGGTTAGAATCATACACAGAAGAAGAGCTGAGATACATGTGCCCTAGAATTACAAGAGAAGTAAGCATCATACATAAGAAGTTACAAGAAATTGCAGACAGAAACAAAGTCGACATAGGTAAAACCAAACACTTGAGCAGAAGTTACAGGTTAGACTTTGAGACAAAAGATTTTGAACACATGAGATCTGCAGGGATGAAAACACACCTTAAGGAGATACTGCAAAGCGCGCAGGTCTGGAGAGGTTTAGACAAATGGGAGAGCAGGTGGGTTAAGAAAAAGAACAAAGAGAAAGAAAGTACCCCAGATCGGAATGGGAAAGTACAACAGAATGATGATCTGATAACAATGTTGCCAGTGAGAGAAACGGCAGGGGGAAAACTTGTACATGTACCGTGGCACAGGTGCGATATTCAGTCTGTTACGGATGATTTCCCAAAATTAAGAGAGAAACCGATCGAATAGTATCAACAAACAGATAGATTTGCGAAACTCGCTAAATGTCTTTGGGAAGACCTGAATACCCTATTCGAAATTGTGGTTCCGGCAGATTTGTGGGAAGATTGTAAAAGGGCTGTAGGTTGTCCAACAAGTGAACCAGAAAGAGATAGGGAGACAGGTGCACCATCACCTACGGTAATGAGTTTATACCATAAGGTGATTGAGCATTTGAAAACAAAGGTTGCGTTGAAAAATGTCGATTGGCAGAGAATTGACAGAACGGCGCAAGAAGTTAAAGAGTCAATACATGCGTACTATGAGAGATTGTTGAAAGCATTTAAAAATTACAGTGGCACGGAAACGATTGAGCCAAAGGACATGCTCCATTTTGTGTTCAGATTTGTGGAAGGGTTGAGACCCGAGGTTAGCCAGATGATTAAAATGCATTTGATTTGTTGGCAGTCAAAGTCGATCGATGAGGTGTTGAATTATGCAAAATACTGCAGTGATGAGATTGAGACGAAGCAGAAAAAGTTGAAGGAAAAGGTGATGGTGATGCAGCTTAGAGCAGCCCAGACAGGCTTTCAAGGTTTGCAAGGTTTTCAACAACAGTTGCCGCAGCAGCAACAGCAGGGAAATGCTATGTTTCAGCCACAGATGAGAGGCAGAGGCCGAGGAGGTTTTGTGAATAATGGTCCTGATTTAAATACTGTTGTGATTGCAAATGGTATACAGGGAATGAAGAAGGTGATGCCATGTCACACGCGCGGAATCGTCGGGTATTGGAAACAGGAGTGCCCAATGTTGGCGCAGGAAGGTGTAGGTCAGCAAAACAATGATGTCAATTCATTTCAGAATATGAGAGGTCCGAAAATGAGAGGTCCAAATCCAAATTTTCGAAATAATGTGAATCAGATGCAGGGTTTACAACCCGTACAACCACAGCAGGTGCAAATGCCCCGTGTACAGATGGCTCAGTTGCAGCCAATACAACAGCAGTTTCCTATGGTACCTAATCAGCAAATGCAAATACCCTTAGCACCAATGAATCAGGAACAAGTAATGCTTCCTCAACAGGTCACGGGTCAAGGAATGAATCAAAATGACACAGTACACCAATTACAGTTACACAGTGAGAATGGAATAAACGATGTGTGGGAGATTGAAAGTTCAGATGAGTAGGGAAATTGTATGCTTACAGCATCCTTGGAAGTTGAACAAAAGGGACCGTATGTGGAAGGAAGAGTTATGGGTCACAGCGTTTCGTTCTTGGTTGACACCAGAGCTACACGCTCTACAGTCAGAAGCATCGAAGTACCAAATTTGCCACTTTCAGGGAGAACAGTTCAAGTAGTGGGAGTAGCAAATAGGTATCTGACAAACCCAATCACAGATCCAGTGCAAGTCAGAATTGGTAACTTTCAAGGGTCACATAAATTTGTGGTGTGTGACTCAAGTCCGATATCCCTATTAGGGAGAGATTTATTGTGTAAATTGGGATGTTCGATTATGTGCTCAAATGATGGAATAAAAATTCAGACGAACAGTGATGACGAAGAAGAGGACAGTTTAGGAGAGGACGAAACGGAAACTGTCGGTGAAGAGTATCCCCTGATTACTCTTTATCCTATGCTCACTGAAGCAGATATTCCTGCTGAGTTACAGGAAACAGTTGAAAAAGAAGTGTGGGATATGACAGGGAAAGAGGTAGGATTGGTCAAAGGAGTAGAACCAGTGAAAGTGACCGTAAAACCCAATGTAAATTTTCCCCAGACACCACAATACCACATGCCGCAAGACACTCTCATGAAAGTTGCCCAACTCATAGACGAGTTTGTGAAACAGGGAGTACTGAAAGAAGTACTAAGTAGTCCATGTAATTCACCAATCATGGGATTAATAAAATCGAGTGGAAAAGTCCGAATTGTTCAGTATTTGAGAAAAATAAATGACATAATATTCAAATGCTGTCCTGTGGTGCCAAATCCAGCTGTGATAATGGTTCAAATTCCATGTGATGCAGAGTGGTTCTCAGGCATCGACTTGTCACAAGCATTCTTTTCTGTGCCCCTTCATGAGGACAGCCAATTTCTCTTTTGTTTCAAATTCCTGGACAGTCTAAAGTTGGTGTCGAATTCCTCAAGGGTTTTCGGAGTCACCATCAATTTTCAATCAGATTCTGAAGAAAGATTTGGAATCATTGGAATTACCCTTTGAATCAACCTTGGTACATTATATTGACGATTTACTGATCGCATCCAAGACAGAAAATGACTGTATGGTTGACACTATTGCTCTGTTGAACCATTTGGGAAGAAATGGACACAAAGTGTCCCCTTCGAAATTACAATTCTGCCAGAAGAAAGTGAAATATTTGGGTCACCAAATAGAAAAAGGGTCGAGAAGAATCATGAAAGAAAGAATAACAAGTGTACTTCAAATGAGTCCACCCAAAACGAGAAAAGAGGTGAGAAAGTTTTTGGGAATGGTGAGTTACTGTCGCCAATGGATTCCCAATTTCTCAACTCTAGCAAAACCTTTATTGAAACTGACCCAGAAAGATGCGCTGGATGAAATAGTGCTGAAAATGGATGAGATGGATGCTTTTATTGAATTAAAAGAATGCATGTGCAGAGCTCCAGCTTTAGGTATGCCTGATTACACAAAGCCTTTCACATTGTTTTGTCATGAACATGATGCATGTTCTTTGTCCGTCTTGACTCAAGCCCATGGTGGCGTAAACAGACCAGTAGCGTATTTTTCAGCTACTTTGGATCCAGTCGCAGCAGCCTTGCCAGGATGCCTGCGTGCTGTAGCAGCAGTTGGTATGAGCCTAAATCAGAGTGAAGGAATAGTGATGGGACATCCTTTAACAGTTATGGTCCCTCACTCAGTCGAAATACTTTTGACACGTTCCCGAACACAGCACATGACCGGTGCTAGGCTTACAAGGTATGAGATAATAATTTTGGGTTCACCCAATGTGCAGCTGAAAAGGTGCACTACGTTGAATCCAGCAACCTTGTTCCCCAGTGAAAATGTCGAAATTGAGAACGCTGAAGACATCGAGCATGACTGTCTTCAGGTGACTGAATTTTGTACAAAACCAAGACCTGATATCAAAGACACCCGATTGGAAGAAAACGATCAAGTTATTTTTGTTGATGGTTGTAGGAGGCTGGACTGGCTTGTAGTGAGTACCTAGGGGTACTTGCACCTTGCACCAGGCCCAGTTATCCCTTATTAGTGTATAGGGTGTCTAGCAGCTTAGGCTGATAGATAATGGTAGCTTAGCAGAGCAGCTTAGGCTGAACTAGGAGACGTGTGAAGCTACTACAGTACCACTTAGTGTCATATGCACAATATTATAAGAAAACACAATACACAGTTATACTAAAAGGTACTTTATTTTTATGACAATATGCCAAAGTATCTCAGAGTGTACCCTCAGTGAGAGGATAGGAAATATACACAGGATATATATACACAATAGCAAAAATATGCAGTATAGTCTTAGAAAACAGTGCAAACAATGTATAGTTACAATAGGATGCAATGGAGACACATAGGGATAGGGGCAACACAAACCATATACTCCAGAAGTGGAATGTGAACCACGAATGGACCCCAAACCTATGTGACCTTGTAGAGGGTCGCTGGGACTATTAGAAAATAGTGAGGGTTAGAAAAATAGCCCACCCCAAGACCCTGAAAAGTGAGTGCAAAGTGCACTAAAGTTCCCCAAAGGACAAAGAAGTCGTGATAGGGGAATAAGGCAGGAAAGACACAAACCAACAATGCAACAACGCTGGATTTCCAATCTGGGATACCTGTGGAACAAGGGGACCAAGTCCAAAAGTCACAAGCAAGTCGGAGATGGGCAGATGCCCAGGAAATGCCAGCTGTGGGTGCAAAGAAGCTTCGACTGGACTGAAGAAGCTGCGGTTTCTGCAGGAACGCAAAGGGCTAGAGACTTCCCCTTTGGAGGACGGATCCCTCTGGCCTTGTAGAGTCGTGCAAAAGTGTTTTCCCGCTGAAAAAACGCCAACAAGCCTTGCTAGCTGCAATTCGCGCGGTTAGCGTTTTTGGACGCTGCTGTGGCCCAGGAGAGACCAGGAGGTCGCAAATTGGACCAGGAGGTAGAGGGGACGTCGAGCAAGACAAGGAGCCCTCTTAGCAGCAGGTAGCACCCGGAGAAGTGCCAGAAACAGGCACTACGAGGATGCGTGAAACGGTGCTCACCCGAAGTCGCACAAAGGAGTCCCACGTCGCCGGAGACCAACTTAGAAAGTCGTGCAATGCAGGTTAGAGTGCCGTGGACCCAGGCTTGGCTGTGCACGAAGGATTTCCGCCGGAAGTGCACAGGGGCCGGAGTAGCTGCAAAAGTTGCAGTTCCCAGCAATGCAGTCTAGCGAGGTGAGGCAAGGACTTACCTCCACCAAACTTGGACTGAAGAGTCACTGGACTGTGGGAGTCACTTGGACAGAGTTGCTGGATTCGAGGGGCCTCGCTCGTCATGCTGAGAGGAGACCCAAGGGACCGGTAATGCAGCTTTTTGGTGCCTGCGGTTGCAGGGGGACGATTCCGTCGACCCACGGGAGATTTCTTCTGAGCTTCTAGTGCAGAGAGGAGGCAGACTACCCCCACAGCATGCACCACCAGGAAAACAGTTGAGAAGGCGGCAGGATCAGCGTTACAGAGTTGCAGTAGTCGTCTTTGCTACTATGTTGCAGGTTTGCAGGCTTCCAGCGCGGTCAGCAGTCGATTCCTTGGCAGAAGGTGAAGAGAGAGATGCAGAGGAACTCGGATGAGCTCTTGCATTCGTTATCTAAGGAATCCCAAGAGACAGAGACCCTAAATAGCCAGAAAAGAGGGTTTGGCTACCTAGGAGAGAGGATAGGCTAGCAACACCTGAAGGAGCCTATCACAAGGAGTCTCTGACGTCACCTGGTGGCACTGGCCACTCAGAGCAGTCCAGTGTGCCAGCAGCACCTCTGTTTCCAAGATGGCAGAGGTCTGGAGCACACTGGAGGAGCTCTGGACACCTCCCAAGGGAGGTGCAGGTCAGGGGAGTGGTCACTCCCCTTTCCTTTGTCCAGTTTCGCGCCAGAGCAGGGCTAAGGGGTCCCCTGAACCGGTGTAGACTGGCTTATGCAGAATTGGGCACATCTGTGCCCAAGAAAGCATTTCCGGAGGCTGGGGGAGGCTACTCCTCCCCTGCCTTCACACCATTTTCCAAAGGGATAGGGTGTAACACCCTCTCTCAGAGGAAGTCCTTTGTTCTGCCATCCTGGGCCAGGCCTGGCTGGACCCCAGGAGGGCAGATGCCTGTCTGAGGGGTTGGCAGCAGCAGCAGCTGCAGTGAAACCCCGGGAAAGGCAGTTTGGCTGTACCAGGGTCTGTGCTACAGACCACTGGGATCATGGGATTGTGCCAACTATGCCAGGATGGTATAGAGGGGGCGATTCCATGATCATAGACATATTACATGGCCATATTCGGAGTTACCATTGTGAAGCTACATATAGGTAGTGACCTATATGTAGTGCACGCGTGTAATGGTGTCCCCGCACTCACAAAGTCCGGGGAATTGGCCCTGAACAATGTGGGGGCACCTTGGCTAGTGCCAGGGTGCCCTCACACTAAGTAACTTAGCACCCAACCTTTACCAGGTAAAGGTTAGACATATAGGTGACTTATAAGTTACTTAAGTGCAGTGTAAAATGGCTGTGAAATAACGTGGACGTTATTTCACTCAGGCTGCAGTGGCAGGCCTGTGTAAGAATTGTCAGAACTCCCTATGGGTGGCAAAAGAAATGCTGCAGCCCATAGGGATCTCCTGGAACCCCAATACCCTGGGTACCTCAGTACCATATACTAGGGAATTATAAGGGTGTTCCAGTAAGCCAATGTAAATTGGTAAAATTGGTCACTAGCCTGTTAGTGACAATTTGTAAAGAGAGAGCATAACCACTGAGGTTCTGGTTAGCAGAGCCTCAGTGAGACAGTTAGGCATCACACAGGGAACACATACCTATAGGTCACAAACTTATGAGCACTGGGGTCCTGACTAGCAGGGTCCCAGTGACACATAACAAACATACTGAAAACATAGGGTTTTCACTATGAGCACTGGGCCCTGGCAAGCAGGATACCAGTGAGACAGTGAAAACACCCTGACATACACTCACAAACAGGCCCAAAGTGGGGGTAACAAGGCTAGAAAGAGGCTACTTTCTCACACAACCCCCCCCCCCAAACAAAGGACAATAAGGCTAACCTTGGCCAGTTGAGACTTTATTGTCTAAGTGGTGATAAGTAGAGAGTAGCTCTGCAATAGACTGGTTACTCCCTTTATCATCCACTATATGGTTACTTCCCTGTGGGGATGTAAACCACCCTGTTTGAAGTTTTTTAGCTAAGCAACAATGTGAAGATGTATTTTCAGAGTTTCTATCAGTAAGTTTTAGTTTAGAGCAGTGGGAATTGCCCACTGAACCTATTTGTAGTGATGGAAATGCCAGACAGGGATGCTGTCTCAGAAAAGCCATAGCTGGGCAAAAACTTTGTCCATATGGCTGGAAGAGAGAACAGGGATGCTGTTTTTCTTGGGTTGGAGCAGGGCAGGGATGCTGTCCTATCAGCTCCACACTAGGGCAGGGATGCTGTCCTAAGTGTTGTGAGGCAGTGCAGAGTTTCTGCACTAAAGTTTCTCTGGGAGGGTTGGAGGGATGCTCCATGTTAACTAAAATGGTGCTCTTTTTCTCACCAATGTTAGTTATCCAACAGAGAGGTACTTCTACCTCAGGGAGTACAGCTTTGCCAGCTGATGCTTCCCTTGGAACAGGTGCCACCCCAGGAGAGGTTTCTCCCACCACAGGAATGGTATCCTGAATGGCAGGGTGGTTAGGGGATACTGTGATACCCTTTTTACCTGTTGGTGGAGAGGGATCCTGAGTTTTCAGGCCTTCTCTCCTTTGCTTTTTCATTTCAGTAGAAATGAGAGGGAACAATTCCTCAGGGATGCCCAGCATGGCTGCATGGGCATAAAACTCTACATCAGCCCAACCTGAGGCCTCTAGGTCATTACCTAAGAGACAGTCTACAGGTAAGCTAGGTGATACCACCACCTGCTTAGGGCCAGTAACTCCACCCCAACTAAACTGAATTATAGCTAAGGGAAGAAACGTAGTGGAGTTATGGACATCAATAATCTTATACTGTTGTCCAATGATGTGTTGTTCAGGAGCCACTAGGTTGTCAGTCACCAAAGTGATACTGGCACCTGTGTCCCTGTAGGCTAAAGCCTCAACACCATTTATTGAAACTGTCTGCCTGTACTTATCCATTGTAAGGGGACAAGCAGCCAGTGTGGCAAGGCCAATGCCACTAGGTGTGACATAAACAGTCTTGGGACTGACTACCCCAGTTTCTACTATGGACCCATAAGTGAACCCAACTACACCTTTAACTTGACTGTTGCCAGCAGTCCCACCACTAGTACTACTACTGCTAGGGGCACTAGAGCTTGATGTATTAGTGGTGGTAGGCTCAGGGGGTTTACCTGGACAGGACTTATCCCCTGGCCTATGGCCTCTGTTTTTACACACAAAGCACCAAGGCTTTTTAAATTGTGTAGGTTGAGAAGAAGAGGAAGAATTAGTTTTATCCCCACCCCCTGAAGGGTGTTTAAGATTTGAAGTGGGATCTTTGGTTTTACCCTTATCCCCATGCTTATCTTGAGATTTTTCACCATCTTTCTTCTTAGTGTTCTCTTTGTCACCCCCTGTATGAACTTTTCTGTTCACCCTTGTTCTGACCCATTTGTCTGCCTTCTTTCCCAATTCTTGGGGAGAGGTCAGATCAGAGTCCACCAAGTACTGGTGCAACAAATCAGACACACAATTATTAAGAATATGCTCTCTCAGGATCAAGTTATACAGGCTGTCATAATCAGTACCTTTACTGCCATGTAACCACCCCTCCAAGGCCTTCACTGAATGGTCAATGAAATCAACCCAGTCTTGTGAAGACTCCTTTTTGGTCTCTCTGAACTTTATCCTGTACTGTTCAGTGGTTAAGCCATAACCATCCAGGAGTGCATTCTTAAGAACTGTAAAATTATTGGCATCACTTTCTTTCACAGTAAGGAGCCTATCCCTACCTTTTCCACTAAATGATAGCCATAGGATAGCAGCCCACTGCCTTTGAGGGACATCCTGTACAACACAGGCCCTCTCAAGTGCAGCAAACCACTTGTTAATGTCATCCCCCTCCTTATAAGGGGGAACTATCTTATGCAGATTCCTGGAATTATGCTCTTTTGCAGGATGGCTATGGGGAATACTGCTGCTGCCGCCATGGGTTTCTAAACCCAGTTTCTGTCTCTCCTTCTCTACTTCTAAAGTCTGTCTATCCAAATCCAGCTGTTGCTTTTTGAGCTTCAGTCTGGTTTGTTCCACTCTCAATCTATTGAGCTCCCTTTCTAACAATCTGTCATCAGGGTGGGTGGGAGGGACATGCCTTGAAACAGAAGTATGGTGAGAATGGACAGAAGGAGACCTGTCCCTTACAGAGGGCACCCTAACAGCTTGGCTAACAGTATAATGTGAGAGCACACCATCTGTATGGTGTGATTCAACCTCTGTACCAACTATGCTAGACTGTCTAGTAATGGGCAGGCTGAGAAGTTTCTTTCCTGAATCTTTTCCTGGGGGAGTCCCTGGATCAGATTGGGAACCATTAGCTACTTTTTCAACAGATGGGGCACTTTTAGCCTTATCTTGTTCTCTAAGCATGTTAAGTAAGAATTCCAAGGAAGGATTCTTCCCTACACTCAAACCTCTCTCTATACAGAGACTCCTTGCTCCTTTCCAGCTAAGGTGGTCATATGCAATCTTAGACAGGTCAACATTTTGGTCTGTGCCAGACATTTTTAGAGAGAGTTAAAGTGATAGAAAAAGAGAAAAAAGTTTGTCAGAGCTTTTAGAAAGACAGAGAGAAAAAAAACTTTTTAAACTTTTTAGAACTTTTTAGCAAGTTAGAAGTACTTTTCAGCACTTAGAAAAGAGTGAAAAGAGGAAATGCAAAACTTTTTGGCTATGTGTATATACACTGAACTTGTTTTGTATATTTTTCTCTTATGAAAAGTACAATGACAAGAGTGGTAAGTAGTCTCAAAGCACTTATCCCACCGCTGCACAACCAATGTAGAAGGCTGGACTGGCTTGTAGTAAGTACCTAGGGGTACTTGCACCTTGCACCAGGCCCAGTTATCCCTTATTAGTGTATAGGGTGTCTAGCAGCTTAGGCTGATAGATAATGGTAGCTTAGCAGAGCAGCTTAGGCTGAACTAGGAGACGTGTGAAGCTACTACAGTACCACTTAGTGTCATATGCACAATATCATAAGAAAACACAATACACAGTTATACTAAAAATAAAGGTACTTTATTTTTATGACAATATGCCAAAGTATCTCAGAGTGTACCCTCAGTGAGAGGATAGGAAATATACACAGGATATATATACACAATAGCAAAAATATGCAGTATAGTCTTAGAAAACAGTGCAAACAATGTATAGTTACAATAGGATGCAATGGAGACACATAGGGATAGGGGCAACACAAACCATATACTCCAGAAGTGGAATGTGAATCACGAATGGACCCCAAACCTATGTGACCTTGTAGAGGGTCGCTGGGACTATTAGAAAATAGTGAGGGTTAGAAAAATAGCCCACCCCAAGACCCTGAAAAGTGAGTGCAAAGTGCACTAAAGTTCCCCAAAGGACAAAGAAGTCGTGATAGGGGAATAAGGCAGGAAAGACACAAACCAACAATGCAACAACGCTGGATTTCCAATCTGGGGTACCTGTGGAACAAGGGGACCAAGTCCAAAAGTCACAAGCAAGTCGGAGATGGGCAGATGCCCAGGAAATGCCAGCTGCGGGTGCAAAGAAGCTTTGACTGGACTGAAGAAGCTGCGGTTTCTGCAGGAACGCAAAGGGCTAGAGACTTCCCCTTTGGAGGACGGATCCCTCTCGCCTTGTAGAGTCGTGCAGAAGTGTTTTCCCGCTGAAAGAACGCCAACAAGCCTTGCTAGCTGCAATTCGTGCGGTTAGCGTTTTTGGACGCTGCTGTGGCCCAGGAGGTCGCAAATTGGACCAGGAGGTAGAGGGGACGTCGAGCAAGACAAGGAGCCCTCTTAGCAGCAGGTAGCACCCGGAGAAGTGCCAGAAACAGGCACTACGAGGATGCGTGAAACGGTGCTCACCCGAAGTCGCACAAAGGAGTCCCACGTCGCCGGAGACCAACTTAGAAAGTCGTGCAATGCAGGTTAGAGTGCCGTGGACCCAGGCTTGGCTGTGCACAAAGGATTTCCGCCGGAAGTGCACAGGGGCTGGAGTAGCTGCAAAAGTCGCGGTTCCCAGCAATGCAGTCTAGCGAGGTGAGGCAAGGACTTACCTCCACCAAACTTGGACTGAAGAGTCACTGGACTGTGGGAGTCACTTGGACAGAGTTGCTGGATTCGAGGGACCTCGCTCGTCGTGCTGAGAGGAGACCCAAGGGACCGGTAATGCAGCTTTTTGGTGCCTGCGGTTGCAGGGGGACGATTCCGTCGACCCACGGGAGATTTCTTCTGAGCTTCTAGTGCAGAGAGGAGGCAGACTACCCCCACAGCATGCACCACCAGGAAAACAGTTGAGAAGGCGGCAGGATCAGCGTTACAGAGTTGCAGTAGTCGTCTTTGCTACTATGTTGCAGGTTTGCAGGCTTCCAGCGCGGTCAGCAGTCGATTCCTTGGCAGAAGGTGAAGAGAGAGATGCAGAGGAACTCGGATGAGCTCTTGCATTCGTTATCTAAGGAATCCCAAGAGACAGAGACCCTAAATAGCCAGAAAAGAGGGTTTGGCTACCTAGGAGAGAGGATAGGCTAGCAACACCTGAAGGAGCCTATCACAAGGAGTCTCTGACGTCACCTGGTGGCACTGGCCACTCAGAGCAGTCCAGTGTGCCAGCAGCACCTCTGTTTCCAAGATGGCAGAGGTCTGGAGCACACTGGAGGAGCTCTGGACACCTCCCAGGGGAGGTGCAGGTCAGGGGAGTGGTCACTCCCCTTTCCTTTGTCCAGTTTCGCGCCAGAGCAGGGCTAAGGGGTCCCCTGAACCGGTGTAGACTGGCTTATGCAGAATTGGGCACATCTGTGCCCAAGAAAGCATTTCCAGAGGCTGGGGGAGGCTACTCCTCCCCTGCCTTCACACCATTTTCCAAAGGGAGAGGGTGTAACACCCTCTCTCAGAGGAAGTCCTTTGTTCTGCCATCCTGGGCCAGGCCTGGCTGAACCCCAGGAGGGCAGATGCCTGTCTGAGGGGTTGGCAGCAGCAGCAGCTGCAGTGAAACCCCGGGAAAGGCAGTTTGGCAGTACCAGGGTCTGTGCTACAGACCACTGGGATCATGGGATTGTGCCAACTATGCCAGGATGGTATAGAGGGGGCAATTCCATGATCATAGACATATTACGTGGCCATATTCGGAGTTACCATTGTGAAGCTACATATAGGTAGTGACCTATATGTAGTGCACGCGTGTAATGGTGTCCCCGCACTCACAAAGTCCGGGGAATTGGCCCTGAACAATGTGGGGGCACCTTGGCTAGTGCCAGGGTGCCCTCACACTAAGTAACTTAGCACCCAACCTTTACCAGGTAAAGGTTAGACATATAGGTGACTTATAAGTTACTTAAGTGCAGTGTAGAATGGCTGTGAAATAACGTGGACGTTATTTCACTCAGGCTGCAGTGGCAGGCCTGTGTAAGAATTGTCAGAGCTCCCTATGGGTGGCAAAAGAAATACTGCAGCCCATAGGGATCTCCTGGAACCCCAATACCCTGGGTACCTCAGTACCATATACTAGGGAATTATAAGGGTGTTCCAGTAAGCCAATGTAAATTGGTAAAATTGGTCACTAGCCTGTTAGTGACAATTTGTAAAGAGAGAGCATAACCACTGAGGTTCTGGTTAGCAGAGCCTCAGTGAGACAGTTAGGCATCACACAGGGAACACATACCTATAGGTCACAAACTTATGAGCACTGGGGTCCTGACTAGCAGGGTCCCAGTGACACATAACAAACATACTGAAAACATAGGGTTTTCACTATGAGCACTGGGCCCTGGCAAGCAGGATACCAGTGAGACAGTGAAAACACCCTGACATACACTGACAAACAGGCCCACAGTGGGGGTAACAAGGCTAGAAAGAGGCTACTTTCTCACAATGGTTTATGTTTAAGAGATGCACTAGCAATATTGAAAGCAGGATATGCTGTATGTACAATAACAGGTGTTCTGGAAGCATCTTGGCTTCAAGAAGTTTACTCTGCACAAGTAGCGGAACTAGTGGCCCTTACTAGAGCCTGCCAACTTTCCGCATTAATGAAAGTCACCATTTTCACTGACAGTCAGTACGGATTTGGAATAGTGCATGATTTTGGACAATTGTGGTCACAGAGAGGCTTAATGACCTCTTCGGGATCACCAGTGAAGAATGGTGAAAGAATAAGAGAATTGTTACACGCCATCCAGTTACCAGGGGAAGTAGCAGTGGTAAAATGCAGTGCACACTCGAAATCACAAGACTTTGTTTCTTTGGGAAATGGATATGCAGATCCAGTCGCAAGGTTTTGTGCATTGAACTGTATATTGCTCAGAGACGAATGGAATTTAATAAATGAGCCAGAACCTGAACCAAGTGAAGCCTTTGCCCTAAAGGTTGTAGATAAAATTGAAGAATTGAAATTCCTACAAAATAATGTCAGTAAAGATAAGAAACTCTCATGGAGCAAACTACAATGCAGAAAAAAACCAGATGATTTGTGGGTTTCAAGTGAAGGGAGATTGGTTCTACCAGACAGTCTTTTAACACAATTGGCCAAGTTGTATCATGGACAAGCCCACCTTGGAAGGGATGCCATGATTAGACTATTCAAAATTGATTGGTTTAATCCCAAATTCCGTCAAGTTGCTGAAGCAGTTTGCCATCGTTGCGTCATTTGCCAACAAATGAACGCAGGGAAGGGAACAGTAGTAAATTTTAGCCACATTGGAAGAGCAGGTGGGCCATTCAGCAGGATGCAAATGGATTTCATTGAGATGCCTACGTATGCAGGCTTGAAGTATGTGTTGGTGATTGTTTGTATTTTTAGTCATTGGATCGAAGCATACCCTACATGCAGAAATGACAGTCTTACAGTTGCAAAACTACTCCTGAGAGAACTAATACCACGTTTCGGATTCCTGATCTCTTTAGAATCAGATAGGGGAAGTCACTTCAATAACGAAGTAATCAAATTACTGTGTGCAGCATTGAACATTGAACAAAAATTGCATTGTAGCTACCGCCCTGAAGCATCAGGACTAGTGGAGCAAATGAATGGCACATTGAAGTCGAGGATGGTGAAAATATGTGCATCAACAAACTTGAAATTGCCTGACGCATTGCCCTTGGTGTTAATGTCAATGAGAAACACACCTGATAGAAAAACTGGACTGTCACCGCATGAGATCCTCATGGGCAGAGCCATGAGACTCCCAGCAGTCCCTGCAAATGTTCTTGTAAATATTACAGATGATATGGTATTGGACTACTGCAAAGGTCTAGCTGATGTGGTCCGCTCTTTTTCTCACCAGGTGGAGGCAACCACCTTGCCACCGATCCAAGGTCCAGGACACGCCCTGAAAGCAGGTGACTGGGTCGTGGTAAAGAAACACGTGAGGAAGTCGTATCTGGAACCCCATTGGAAAGGACCTTTCCAAGTGATTCTGACAACTACCACCGCTGTGAAATGTGCGGGAGTTCCCAACTGGATTCACGCCAGTCACACGAAAAGGGTGACGTGCCCCACAGAAGAGGAAGTTGAAGCGCTAAAATCACCTGCGACTGACAAGAGAGTACCAGGCACCGAGACAGGACAAAGAGAACCTGGAGGCGAACAAGCAGAAATAGAGGAAGGGGAAATATTTTCTGAGGAAGAAACAGCTGATCCATTTGAGGAGGACCGAGGAGAAGCCTCAGGAAGTGACGAAGATCCCGAAGGTGACAAAGAGCCTGCGACAGGTGAAGGAGCAAGAGAGGCTGATCAGAGGAGGGCTTTCCCAGAAGAAGACGATACAGGAAAAGAAAAGGGAAACCTGATTGACCTCCTAGGGGGAGAAGACAAGACAGGACAGAGTGAAATTGTTCAAACTCTTCCAGAACCGGTTGCAGGTCCATCAAGTGAAAACAGTGCGAAACGGAGACAAAGCATATCGCCAGTGAAATTAAGGACTAAAGAAATATTAAACGAAAGTGAAGGGCCAAAGTTGAAAGAGAAAAGAAAAGAAGTGTCTGTCGCAATAACAACACCAAGTGAAGGGAAAGACCCAGCCAAGGAACAAGGCACCAGCGAGAGAGAATCAAAAGGAGATGCAAAATTGAAAATTAAAAGAATACTGAGCAGAAGATATTCTGGTCCGGAGTGGGCATTCATAGCCACTAACGATTGGTCAGACGAATTCCTATCTCTCAGTCTTGAGAACGAAGAAGCAGAACGACACTTTGGTACCTGAAAAGTAAAATTCCATGAACATTACCGAATAAGACATTGACAACCTGATTGACTTTGAAACCAATTTTGAGACAAAGCTGCTAAACCGATAAGAGACTAAGCTGCTAAAAGAAAACAGTGTGAACAATAACTCGTTCAGTTTTATGTATATCTGCAAACTTGATTTGATAAAGTGTCTTCAACTTTCTGATTCTATATAGATCATGCCAGGCAGTACTACAAAGGGACATAAAATGAAGTGTTGTAAATACATGTGTATAGGTCTAATAACTGCATGTGTACTAATAATTATAGCAATAGTTTTTGGAATGCATGGGAAGAATGAGAGAGACGCGAATGATGCTTCTACTTCTAAACCTACTACTGAATTAACTCCTTTGCAGAAACTCGAACAAGACGAGAAGTATTTACACGACGAGAAAGAATTATCCTCTAACGTTATCTATCGCTTGCTGAATGAGTATGTTGAGACAATGGATGTGAAAGATTGTTATGTGTGCACACAAATACCTACCTCAGTAAAGGAAGGAGTGACATATCATAGCATGCCTCTTACGTATGGAATTTAATGTAGTTTATTAATGACCAGATTTTATGGCCAGGAGTATATTCACTACTTTTATTCCAATCATGATGTTGTATTTGCATATGTCCCCATAATTGAGTACCTGAGTAAAATAGAAAGAGATTATTATATAAAGTTAGTTAGGGGTTTCTTTGAGCCATTGTCACCTTTTCACACAGCTTACGCTCACAGAGAAAACCTTACATGCTTGCTTTCACCAATAGAGAAAAGTGTTTTAGATCACACTGACGATAGGAGGAAGGTGGGGAAGGAGAAATTAGAAAAGGAATTACACAAAAGGACATCTGTAGATAACTATGCTTTTGCCGCGATAAAGACACAAGGGAAACTAGCCTTAGATGCAATACACATAGGGAGGCTTTGTATATATAGACCTAAATCATATTATGACACAATCTTTGTGGGAACGAGTGAATGTAAACATACGTTTTTGTTTCAAGCTAAATGGACGTTCATGTTAAATGGCCTAGACCCAGTTATTCCAGGGGTATATTATATTTGTGGACTTAACGCCTATTATCGTCTTCCAAAGGGATGGTATGGGAGATGTTATTTGGGAATAGTATTTCCAAAGGTTTATCAATTAGATGACTTAAAGAATTTTCCAAAGCTGTCTGAATCACATCATGTTCAGAAAAGGGAGACAGCTTCTGGTGTGGTAGGAGATATTTCTGATGGATACAACTACCTGTGGATTCCTCACCTCATGAATACTCCCATGGCGCCAGCATTCGACGGAAATCTTCTTACTAGTCTCTGCACGTCGACGAGGACGTCACTGTCTCGCACGCGACGCCGTCTGACGTCATACAGGCAATAAGAGGTCCTCGACGACGTGCGGACGTCAGTTCCCTTTTTTCCGTGCATTCGAAACGGTTATCTTCGAGGGAGCAACTGTTACTCTTGCGGTTACAGTGTATATCTTGCTGCGTACTCTTTCTCTGTGGAAATAATGTCGCAGAGAAAGTCTGGATTTAAGCCTTGTCGTGAGTGGAGGCAAGATGTCGGTGACGGATCCTCATTCCGATTGCCTTTGGTGTTTGAGCTCCGACCACGACGTCTCGACTTGTGATTCGTGTCAGCACATGAATCCGAAGGCCATTAAAGAACGCGAGGCGAAGCTGTTTATGGCCAAGTCAAAGGAGAAGCATCACAAGAAAAAGTCTTCTCCAAGACATCGGCGTCATCGAGACTCCCGGCGCCGTAGAGAATCTCGGCGTCATTCAAGGGAGGCTCGTTCCAGGTCTCCGGATCGGCGCCGGAGGACATGGGAGGTCAGCCCCACGGTGACGCCGCATCCTTCGACGCCGTTGCTCTCTCCGACGTCTCCAACTTCGCCTGGACAGGCGTCGGTGATTGAGGTATTGGAGCCTCAGGTGTTTTCTCCGGCGCAGACGCCGAGGCCGGCGTCTGGGTCGCCTCCGAGTCAGGCACCCCAGTATCCGGCTTTTCCCACCCCTGGAGCCGATAGTTCCGCATTCTTGAATGCGATGTATGCCATCTTCCAACAGATGGCTCCAGGGGGTGCTCCGGCTGGGCCTTTGGCCTTTTCTTTGGGTGATCCTGCGCCTCTTCGGCCGGCACCCTTTATGCCCTTTCTCCCGTTTGGGAACGTGGGCTCGGCGCCAGTGTCGGCGCCGGTGGCCGCTCCGATGGCTTCGGAGGGATTGGCCCCAGGGATTTCCATCCCGTCGACGTCGAGATTTCGGCCTGTGACTCCGGTGGGTCCATCCGTTTCATCTGCTCTTCAGTCGGCGCCGAAGTTACCTGTGGCGCCGGATGCGGCGTCGGTGGCTTCGGAAGATCGGCGCCGATCTCCGACTTCGGCGGAGGTGTTGTCGACTCCGCGGATTGAGCAACGACTGCATTCAAGGAGGCGTGGTCTCCGGGTACTAGAGGAGCAGGAGTACCAACGAGCCCTAGAGGAAGGAGAGCTAGAGGACTCGGGTGATGGGCTGCGTGGACTGGAGTCGGCCAGTGGGCTGGACACTTCCCCTGAGTGGGACCTTTCGTCCCCGGGGGAATATACCGAGGAAGCTGCTTCCTTTCATACAGTGGTACGGAAGGCAGCTAGTTTTTTGGACCTGCCTTTGCCGGTGGTGGAGGCGAAACAAAACCTTTTGACAGAGGTGTTGCATCCGGCCTCAGCCGCGGCGGAGCCTCTATTACCTTTTAATGACGCTCTGCTGGATCCGGTTTTAGAGGTGTGGAAGAAGCCGGCATCTTCCCCAGCAGTTCACAGAGCCGTGGCCAGGAGGTATCGGACGGCTCCAACTGTTCCTGGTTTCCTATCTAGGCACCCTACGCCGGAGAGCTTGGTTGTGCAGGCCTCCTGTTCGTCCAAATCAGCGCCTGGTTCTTTCCCGACGGTGCCTGGGGACAGAGACTCAAAAAAGCTAGAGGCGCAGTCGAAGAAGATTTTTTCGTCCTGCAGTCTGGCGTTAAAAGCCACTAATGCGACCTGTATCCTGGGGAGGTATATTCATGCTCTGATGGATGACATCTCCTCTTCGTTTACAGAGCTTCCCCAGGGTCTTTTGGATCTTGTCTCTGATGCCCAGGCTGCTGCGACCCAAATTATCCAGACGGGACTGGATACCACCGACTCGGTAGCCAGAGCAATGGGCACAACTGTGGTGGAAAGGAGACAGGCCTGGCTACGTAACTCGGGCTTTTCGGCAGATGTACAGTCCACATTGTTGGATCTCCCGTTTGATGGGGACAAACTGTTTGGGGCTAAGGCTGATTCGGCCTTGGAACGTTTTAAGGAGAGCAGGGCCACGGCTAAGTCGTTGGGACTCCAAGCTCCTTCTTCCACGGCCTCTTCCAGATTCTTCAGGAGGTTTCGTGGATTTGGGCGTGGCTCTTCCTCCTCTTCCTTTCGGGGAAGATATCAGCAACCTGCCTCTTCCCATCCCTATAGATCTTTTAGGGGGAGGGGTAGGGTCCGCACCAGGGGAGCCTCTCAGCAGCACTCTGCCTCTTCCTCATCCTCTGGCGGGGTGCAGCAGGGGAAGCAGCCTTAGGCTTCCACCATTTCCCACTCACTCCTCTCCTGTAGGGGGAAGATTACAGCATTTTCTCACCAAATGGGAGACTGTTACGTCGGACACTTGGGTTCTCAGTGTTGTGGGAAAAGGCTACACCCTTCCCTTTCGGGAGTTTCCGCCCCTCATCCCGCCCCGCCCTTCGTATTGTTCACAAGAACACCTCCTGTTGCTAGAACAGGAGGTAGAAGTCCTCCTTTTAAAGGGCGCGGTGGAGTTGGTCCCGGAGCAGGAAAGGGGTCAAGGAGTTTACTCAAGGTATTTCCTGATTCCCAAGAAGGATGGTCGTTTGAGACCAATTCTGGACCTGAGGATCTTGAATTGGTTCCTCAAGCAGGAAAAGTTCAAGATGCTGACCCTAGCACAGGTGCTTTTGGCGTTGAACATGGAAGACTGGATGGTGTCTGTCGACTTGCAGGATGCTTACTTTCATATCCCGATACTCAAGTCACACAGGAAGTATCTCCGGTTTGTGGTGGGATCGCAACACTACCAGTTTGCGGTCCTTCCGTTTGGTCTTACTTCAGCACCTCGAGTCTTCACGAAGGTGATGTCGGTGGTTGCGGCAGAGCTCAGAAGGAAGGGGATAGCAGTATTCCCTTACTTGGACGATTGGTTGATCAAAGCCAAGTCCCCGGAGCTTGTGTTGCGTCATCTGCAGTCAACAACCCAGTTGTTGTTCGACCTGGGCTTTTCGGTGAATGAGCCCAAATCTCACCTGGAGCCCTCTCAGCGCCTCCTGTTCATAGGGGCAGTACTGGATACGACATTGGGTCGGGCCTTTCCTCCGCCTCAGCGGATTCAAGATATTCAGGATTTGGTTCCAATGTTTCGAAATGGAGCGGTAGTTCCAGTCCTCAAGGTCCTTCGTCTGCTCGGTCTTTTTGCCTCCTGCATTCTGTTGGTCACGCATGCTCGCTGGCACATGAGGGCTCTTCAGTGGTACCTCCGAAGGCAGTGGTCTCAACACAGAGGGGATCTAGAGGGTACTGTCAAGATCTCCAGAGATGCTGCTGTGGATTTGAAGTGGTGGATTGCAAGCAACAATCTTTCACAAGGAAAACCGTTCCAGCAGTCGCCACCAGTGGCCACAGTCATAACGGATGCTTCCACTCTAGGGTGGGGAGCTCATCTGGGGGATCTGGAGATCAAAGGTCTTTGGTCTCCAGAGGAACAGATTTTTCACATCAATCTGTTAGAGTTACGGGCTGTACGTCTGGCTCTCAAGGCCTTCCTCCCTTCCCTTCGTGGTCAGTCGGTACAGGTCCTAACGGACAATACTACCACGATGTGGTACATAAACAAGCAGGGAGGAGTGGGGTCGTACCTTCTCTGCAGAGAAGCTCTTCGACTATGGTCCTGGGCAAAGGACCATCGGATTTGCTTGATAGCAAACCATCTGGCCGGAGTCTTGAACGTGCGTGCGGACAGTCTCAGTCGCCACTTCTCGGCAGACCACGAGTGGCGTCTCCATCCAGATCAAGTCCGTTTAATCTTCCAGAAGTGGGGGTTTCCTCGGGTAGATCTGTTCGCCACTCGAGAGAACGCGCATTGTCCGTTGTTCTGCAGCCTTCAGTATCCGATGCAGGAAGCGTTGGGGGACGCGTTTCAAATGACCTGGTGCGGCCAGTTGCTTTACGCGTTTCCTCCCATACCCTTGATTCCTCGAGTATTGAGGAAGATTCGCCAAGACCGGGCTCTAGTAATCGTAATAGCTCCGGATTGGCCAAGGAGGGTGTGGTACTCCGACCTTCTCCAACTCTCAACGTGCCCGCCGCTCCGTCTCCCTTTCAGGGCAGACCTCCTCTCGCAGTCGCAGGGGCAGGTTCTACACCCCAACCTCCAGAGTCTGCACCTACATGCCTGGAGATTGAACGGGGCAACCTGAGTTCCTTCTCTCTCCCGCCTGAGGTAGTGGATGTTATATTAGCGGCCAGGCGACACTCCACTAAATCTATCTACGCTAATAGGTGGTCTAAATTTGTTGCGTGGTGTGGAGAGAGGCAGATTGATCCTTTACAAGCTCATCTATCGGACGTTTTGTCTTTTGCTCTATCTCTGGCGCAGAAAGGTTGTGCAGTGGCTACCATTAAAGGTTATTTATCGGCCTTGTCAGCCTTCATATGTCTTCCAGACCAACCATCTTTATTTAAATCCCCTATTGTTATCAGATTCTTGAAAGGTCTTCTAAATCAATATCCTCCAAAGCCATTCGTTATGCCGCAATGGGATTTGTCCTTAGTCCTGACTTTCCTTATGGGGTCCCCTTTTGAACCTATGCATTCTTGCCCCTTGAGGTATTTGGTTTTAAAAACAGTCTTCCTGATAGCTATAACATCAGCAAGGAGAGTGAGTGAGTTGCATGCCTTATCAGTAAAACCCCCTTATACAACTTTTTATGGGGATAAGGTGGTGTTGAGGACCAAGGCTGCTTTCCTCCCGAAGGTTGTTTCACCCTTCCATTTGGCTCAGGCAATTACTTTGTCCACGTTCTATCCTCCGCCTCATCCTTTCAAAGAGGAAGAAAGACTGCACCGTCTGGATCCAAAGAGAGCGTTGAGCTTCTTTATCGATAGAACAAAGGATTTCAGGCTGGAGGATCAGCTGTTTATTGGATACGTGGGCAAGAGGAGAGGAAAGGCAGTCCACAAGAGAACACTATCCAGGTGGGTTGTTCTTTGCATTAAAATATGTTACTCTTTGGCAAAGAAGGATCCTCCTGAGGGCATTAGAGCTCATTCCACCAGAGCTAAGTCGGCCACTTCGGCCTTAGCCAGAGGTGTTCCTGTGGTCGACATCTGCAAGGCCGCAACTTGGTCGTCCCTTCACACTTTTGCAAAACATTACTGTTTAGATTCTGAGGTTAGAAGGGACGGCCATTTTGCACGGTCAGTGCTGCAGGATTTCTTGGTTTGACCATTTAGGCACCCACCGCCGGGCGTGGTACTGCTTTGGGACTCTATTCATGAGGTGAGGAATCCACAGGTAGTTGTATCCATCAGAAGAACGAGTTACTTACCTTCGGTAACGACTTTTCTGGTGGATACATTAGCTACCTGTGGATTCCTCACGGTCCCACCCGCCTCCCCGTTGCCTTTATGGTCTTGCCAAGTAATCCTTGAGTGCGCTCCTCTTGATCTTTGAGGGTGCAATAGATGTATATATATAATATATTTATATATATATAGGTATATGTGTATATATCTTTATGTATATACTTGGTGTGTGTATATATTTTTAAAAGAAAGAGTTTTATATATATATATATATATATGTACATAAAAAAGATTTACAGTTATTCATACAATGTGGTGTATTTTTACAATATAATGGATGTTGCTTTGTTCTTTCATTGCATTGCCTGGTTGTTCTCATGCACGTAAAAAATGATTGGTACTGACGTCCGCACGTCGTCGAGGACCTCTTATTGCCTGTATGACGTCAGACGGCGTCGCGTGCGAGACAGTGACGTCCTCGTCGACGTGCAGAGACTAGTAAGAAGATTTCCGTCGAATGCTGGCGCCATGGGAGTATTCATGAGGTGAGGAATCCACAGGTAGCTAATGTATCCACCAGAAAAGTCGTTACCGAAGGTAAGTAACTCGTTCATTTGGAGCAATGATTCCTTCAGTAGGAGTCATATTGAATTCAATTAAAATACGAAAATTGTCTACTATTGTGGATAACATGTTGACAAAGTTCTCAGGAGCTATAATCCTGATGGATGCTGAACTTGCTGCAGAAAGAGCTATGACTCTTCAAAATCGGCTTGCTTTAGACATTCTTTTAGCAAAGGATGGCGGCGTTTGCAAAATGCTTAGTGCACGTCACTGTTGTTCTTATATTCTAGACAACAGTGGGCAAATTAGAAAAATGCTTACAAATTTAACTAACGAGAGTACAGGTTTGAAAGAATTGAAAGAACCAGGAGTATGGGAGAAGGTTGGAAAAGGATTTGCTTCTGTGGGAAATTGGCTCAGCAACATTTGGAACGGACTATTGCTGAAAATAGTAAAAGGAATATTAATAACATTAATTTGCTTATTAGGTATTTGGGGAATATGGAAAGCTATTAAAATATTGAAAACAAGAAACAAAAGGAAAAGAGAAGAGAAAGAACAAAATAAAATTATAGAAATATACAGAGAAAAATCAAAGGGAACAAAAAGGAAGAAGGAATTGACTGAAGTGCCAAATTACTAAAACAGAATTTTAATGGAATAAAATTTGTGGGAAGATTTGATGTGATGACATAATTAGTCATCAGAGGAGGGATTGATGACGCAGAAAAAGAAGGACTAACAAATATTCATATATCAAGTAACCAAAATCATATAAGGTAGTGTGATTTTAGCAAAGAAAAATAATATATGTGGGAAATTGTGCCCACGGGGTAGTTCGCTATTATTATAAACGGGCTTAATTAATCATGAAGAATTGACAAATGTAGTAATCCGTCATAATTGCAAATGTATTCCATGATTTTCTTGTTGAAACTGTTATATGCTTAGCTTAAATTTAGCAGAGGCTTTGGCCTAGTTGCCTGGTCTCAAATTTTAACTGCGTGTTTTTTTCTTGCATTAACAAATACATTATTTTATTTTAAGGCTGTATTTTTCCAGTAGAGATGACTAATACACTTATCTCAGGGTTTCATGCTAGGCTGGTTTCATCCTCTTTGATGCAAGGTCAGCTCCTGCAGGTGCAGACAATAAAGGCACTAAGATAAAATTAATTGGCAAACTTTGTTGCAACTTGTGTTCCAAGGCTCCAAGGACAATGTATGTAAAAATGAGTATTAGGAGAAAGACACTATTCATTGGTCAAATTGAAGCCACCCTATGAACCCTCCAATGGAAGACCCTGAAGAATTTGGAATGTTTCTTACTTAAGCCCACCGGACAAAGAGAAGTCAGCCATTTTCTTTGATGCCATTTTGAAGCCTGATTCAAGAAGCCATCTTGAACGAGCCTCCGATGCCTTTTCTCTGTCGCAGAGAAAGAGACTTTAAAGAATTCTCACCCTAGAGACTTTAACTTTGATTTTGCCCCGTCTTGCCCATGCAGTAACATTTGCCCCATTCTCCTTGCTGCTGCAAGGAAAACTTGCCATTAACTTTGCCCCTCTGAAATCTGCCCCATGCTGATCGAACCGATACCCGAAGGACGAAGACTTTTCTTTAATGCTGATTGTATTTGGTAAATATGAAAGGATAATTGTATTATGCATTGTGTTTTCCGTCCTAGGTACCAACAGCTTATTTTGATAGGGCCCAAGCTAGAAGTTTCCTAAATTTGTGTTGACTAAATTCGTTTTGCATGAAGCCCCACATGCCAATGCTAATTAGAGGTTAGTTGAGATATTCACGTGATGCACCATGTTGAATTGAAATCTTGTTATGCTGACCGATGTATGCAATTAGTCAAATTCAATTGCTTATATTAGTGATTTGCATTGCTATAACCGAGTGCATTATAATCCAGATTTTGCGTAGATTGCGTTTCTTCCACCGCTATGGACAGCTAGTAATGTTCGTATACATATATCATTTGATTTTGAGACTCACATATTGTGTTAGCTTTGTTAATATGGGGAAATAAATTCATTAACTTCTAACAAACTGTTGTGGTTATTCATGACTGAAAGGTCATGGTGCGTCAAAATACTGATTGTTATTGATTTCTAATGTGTTGCTTGGTCTATTGATTAAGTATTGGATATTGATTACAATGGTTATTGATTATTGATTTGAGTGATCCGACTATTCTTGGATGAGGAGAGCCCAACTTGGTTAAAAGGTTCACCGACCTCCAGCGTGTCCAAGTACAAGTAATTTTTAAGGGCTGGATGCGCTATCTCCTACAAAGTATGCAATAATTAAAGTAATTTATATATTACTGTCAGGCAACACAGTCCCCTGTATGCTCCCAGCAGAGAGATGGACTGGGGAGCAGAGAGAGGTGGGTGGGGGCAGGTTGCAGGGTGGGAGGTCAAGCCATAGCTAATTTTATATGTGTAGTCTTGTAAATGTGTGTGTGTGTGTATATATATATATATATATGTGTATGTATGTAAAGGCACACATTCTCAAAGCTGTGCAAAAAACGGGACAGGCCAGATATAACAGTGAGTGTAAAGTTGTTAGCCCTTCTTTTATGTCTGACCTGTGCCGGTTTTTGCTCTTCAAAATCTGGTCACCCTAGTTATAGCCGGCATTATACTGGTGAGAGGATGTGGGAACAACCAGAGCTGCGACTTTGGAGCTAGGGAATCAAGTTCGAGTCTGGGCATCTGCTGAACACCCTGTGATTCTGGGTCAATCACTGAACTCCCAGTGGCAGGAAAAGATATACATACTGGCCTTAAAACTGCATTTCATTTACGTTCTTAGTGTCTCCTCTGTAATTTTCTGCTGATGAGCGAGTCTGTGCGCGATGGGCTGAAGTAAAATTGTAGTCCGTCTTCTGTTTTTGAGAAATGTCCCGGTCTTTGGCTTTAAAATTCATTGCACAAAATGGGAAGATTTTTGGAGTTGATCGCAAAACGTGGGAACAATTTCTTAATTCAACACACGACACGACGAATTGTAACGCAGGTAGTCACTCCTTCGACATTGAGATGTCACGCACAGGTGCATCGAAAACTAGAGGCGGAGGAGCCACTGAAAGCTAAAGCCGGCTCCAGCTGATTTCGAGGTCTATTTGGAGCACAACTGTGCGGGCGCTACATACCAGAAAAACCGGTTTGACCGTTTGACCGGTCCCTTCTGGGTCCAAGGCGGCCGTTATGCCCCCTTCCAGACTACTTTGCTTGAACGGCTTAAAACGATCTCTTTTAATCAGTACTTCACGAGTGGCGCTATAAAGCGCTATAAAGTGACCTATTAATGTCAACGCTTCCAGGTGGGAAAGAAATACACTTGTTTTCAGTTTTGAAGAGCCTTTGACATTTGTTGCACGATTTGCACAGCAAAAATGTTCAGGGCTCTGCTCGCACGGGCTCTAAGAGCCAAGCCAGACCTTTAGTTCGCCCTGTTCGGGGTCTCCCAGTGAATTTGTGGGCTCACCCACTCTAGTGGTAACTAACATCAGTGCTTTATTTGTCAAATAAAAAAACTACTGGTGGTCAAAGCGCTGCTCAGTCACCCATGACTGGCGCTATATAATGTCAGAGCACAAATAGTAGAGGTGCGCATTCCCGCAGCCACTCCAGGCCTCTTCAGTTCACTGCCAAGCACTCCCTGCCCCTTATTTCACTCTTACAGGTTTCTTTCTCCATCGGGGACGCATATTCTGTATTTCTCTTCTACAGTCTTTTTTGTTTTTCCCTATGTTGGTCTCTGGAGATGTGTAATGTGCAGAAATAAGTGCCTGTACCCCTCCTCCTCCGGCTCAAATTAAGCCCTGGGTAGGGCGCGCAGAGGAGTGGACACACTCGGCTGACAGGTGCGCTTCTGAGGTACTCACCGTTGTCTGTCACTCGCCAGCGCTCACGAGGAGAGGCCGCTGTCACTAGCAGATCACAAGCGAAGGAGAAACACGGGCTTTGCTGCTGTGGCCGGTGGCATCTGGGCATCACCCTGCCCTTGTCAGAGGTACAAAGGACACAGCAGAGACGACGCCTTTGCGCCTCCTCCCCCACCCCGGGCACCTTGCTTCCTCGTGCAGGCCATCGTGTAAAAAAAAAAAAAAAAAATGCTTCCTTTTCCCGATACTAAGCAATGGGTTTGGTGTGGGAGACCTCGGTGCCCGGCTGCTGCTAGGTGCTAGGAATGAGTGACACAGCAGATATTCAGCAGAGAAGTCCCCACAGCCCCCTCCCGAGGAATGACTTGAAGCCAGGAGCATCACATCTTTGCATGAAACGTCCAGGACTGCGAGGTTTCCCCGGCAAATCCGAAGGGCGGTCACTGACTCATGCAAATACCGCATGTCTGCTGCCAGGCACTGGCGCCCTCCTCCACCGGATTCTGCAGTTTTATATCGGTGAACGCGACACGAAGGTATCGAGGCGCTTTACACGAGCACCGGTTACATTACTCAAGGATCCATTCATTTTTGGTAGCAAGGGAAGTGATTTGCCCAGAATCACAGGGTGTTGAGCCGACGCCGAGACTCAGCTCGGTCCGGGGCTCCAAAAAGCTCTGGCCGGTGTGGCACGTCCTCTCTCAGGGGCTTAGCTTCAAGAAGGGGTGGGGGTGGTACACCCCCCAATAAATGAATTTCTGATAAATAGTTGGGTCCAGATGCTTTCAGTTCAGATATGATGAGATGTGTGCTGGATTTCACCAGGAATATTTACATACACTCAGACAGAGACGCACACACTCTCACTCTGTTTTTAAAGTCGTCAAAAATATTGGTAATTTTGAAAAATATAGTTTTTCCCCACTAAGCACCCACGCCAGTCCGCACTCCCCTCCCTTTCCACTGCCCCTTCTGCCCCACCCTGCTTGTTGTATAATGAATTTAAACCTCACCCCCCAATCTTGCTGACCAAGCTACGCCCCGGCCCCCCCCCACGTTCTTTCCCATAGGATATCTGCTGGGATTTATATCCACATCCCCAGAGAACATTTTTAACAGTAAAGGAACAAATAATGCTTCATTCAGCAAGATTTCATTTTTTTTTTAATGGATCACTGAGTTAAATCCACTGCCTGCATAGGTAATTCTGTAACTGAGGTAATACCACTGCCTGCACAGAGAATTCAGTCTGCATAGACTATTCTGTTAGAGATAATACCACTGTCTAGATACACAAATCTGTAACTGAGATAATACCACTGTTTGCATAGGTAATTCTGTAACTAGATAATACCACTGCTTGCATACGTAATTCTGTAACTGAGGTAATGCCACTGTCTGCATCAAGAATTCTGTAACTGAGGTAACACCACTGTCTACATAGGTAATACAACTGTCTGCGTAGGTAATTCTGTAACTGAGATAAAGCCACAGCCCGCATAGACAATTCTGTAACTGAGGTAATGTCACTGTCTGCGTAGGTAATTCTGTAACTGAGGCAATGCCACAGCCTGCGTAGCTAATTCTGTAACTGAGATAAAGCCACAGCCCGCATAGGTAATTCTGTAACTGAGGTAGTGCCACTGTCTGCATAGGTAATTCTGTAACTGAGGTAATGCCACTGTCTGCACAGAGAATTCTGTAGCGGAGGTAATGCCTCAGTTTACAGTGGATTACAAGTGCGTTACTGCAGATGCAGCTCAAGGGCTCTGCCACTCATGAGACCAGGGGCACTCACAAACATTTTCCCAAGGGCCACAACCGTTAATCTGTGATGTGATTGAGGACCGCATTGATGCCAGCGGGATGGCGTTCATGGACTGGGAGGAAGGGGGAATTGGTGGTAAGGCGGGTATAGGGGAAACAAAGCATTATATCTGGCGTCTGAATGGCACAATGTGAAACCAGAATTTTAGGTTTTATCCCGGCTTCTCCTCTTAACGAAATTGTGTGATCCTAGGCAATCGTTTTATTTCACTTTCCCTCCTTTTTTTCATGATCACATATGAGGACCTCGAAAATGAATGACTTCATGTTGTGCGCTGTACAAAACCTTCTCCTGGGTTTGATTTAACACACTGTAATGTTGTTCATGTATATTAGAAACCAACGTCAACCGAAGAGTGCACATACCTGAATACATCTTAGTTCACTAGTGGCATTGTTGTCAGGGTTGGGGGGCTCAGGGGGAGAATGAGTGTTTCTAAATTCGCGTTTGAAAACTAACACTTTTAAAATAATACTTCTCAATGTACTGATACATTTCATGTACTAAGATTAAACAGTTCAGCATGTTAATTAAATACACTTTTTGAATTCAGACTGTCATACTTTTACAGTTTTCCCGCAAATATTTTTTTTAAAATGGAGCAGTTTCTTAAGTTAAGGGGGACATCCAAGTTATTTCACTTTTTTAACCTAATAAATGCTTGCCTGTTTATTTATCAACTTTTTAATGTTCTGCTGAGTTGAGCCCAGTGCTGATGCTTACCAGGGGGCGCATTTAAAGTGTAGGAGGGCCGCATGCGCCCCCTGGGCTGTACTTTGAGTGTCACTGCATTAGGCAATCAATTTACAGTAATTTAGGGGATTAGAAAACGCTCTGTTCTGGGGCTGCAATGCATATCCACACAGAATGGGCAGAAGAGCTGCTAAGCCACTGTAATAGACTCAAAACACATATGTAATAAACATGACCTGCTAAGCAGGTGAATATGAACCAAGTACAAACCCGTACAAGATGGAGCAGGGCATTTACAACACTGCTATCAACAGTGTGCTGCTGACAAGTGCAAAACTGCACGTCCCATCTGCTGGCAGACAACAATCCAGGAGGAGTTGAGCCCCTGCTATATATGTACTACTAGGGGTGGCTTTATGGCAGTGCCACCGTGCAGCCCCACTGGGCGCTGACCTGAAAGGGGGGACACAGACCTCAGTGGGTGCGCTGTGTTTAGTAATAAAGTACCATTCAAAAGCACCTGCTGCAGAGTTCCCTGGTCCCAGCTTTCAGGCAGCAATAAAAATGTAAAGATAACAATTATGATTAATGTTCCTGCTAGAGAGAGAGATCAGAGTTTGTCTAGTGGCAGTATTGACTCACCATAAACTAGCACAGAGGGTTAATGTGCCTGCTGCAAAGAACCGATCTGTATTTTATGTGGATAGCTGAGTGGATTAGTCAAGCCAGCCTTTAGCGCTTTAAAGCAAATTAAATGTATGTGAGAGAGAAGGTCATGGCATGGGGGCGCCAAAAAGTATTGTCACACTGGGCGCCACCATGTATAGAGCTGGTCCTGTGTTCTGCACCTTGAGTACACATGGTAGACCTCTTCAAGTGAATGTGATTTTGTTGACATGCTTGGGCCGGGTTAAACATATCACAAATGTCTGTTTCAATTGGAGTCTGTGACTGCATTTTTTTCTGGTGGCATAGGAGGCGTGTTTCTTAACAAATATAAAAATCAGTCCATAGTGTTTCCACTTCAGTGGTACCTCTTGCCCGTGCCTTTCTTTGTTGTGATCTGTACGTGGATCGTCAGGCTTGTACCCTATCTGTGTCATTGTTGGGTGAAGAGCAACATTGACAGCGAGGAGAGGGAGGGAAACAATAAGCAACAGGAACAGCTAGAGGGTTCAAGAAGCAACACAGAGAATGGAGGGTGGGAGGGAAAAAGGAAAACAAGTAAGAAGAAAAAGAAAATAATAGCTCAATCACAACAGCAGCAGTGAAAGGACCGTAATCAAGATAAAGCAATCAGCACTTGGTCAATGCTCCAGACGAAAAAAGAGGAAGTGAAGCCAGCACGCGATGGCCAATCTGAAGCAGCAAATAAGATTGACAGTGAAGCCAATGAATGGAAAGTAGTGGGCTTGCTCCATATCCCTTGTAGAACACAATGGGCCTCATTATGACCCTGGCGGGCGGCGGAGGCCGCCCGCCAGGATCCCGCCCTCCAAATTACCGCGCCGCGGTCAAAAGACCGCGGCGGGTATTACGAGTTTTCCCCTGGGCTGGCGGGCGGTTCCAGTAAAACCGCCCGCCAGCCCAGGGGAAAACGACCTTCCCACGAGGATGCCGGCTCGTAATCGAGCCGGCGGAGTGGGAAGGTGCGACGGGTGCTACTGCACCCGTCGCGTATTTCACTGTCTGCAAGGCAGACAGTGAAATACATTTTGGGGCCCTCTTACGGGGGCCCCTGCCGTGCCCATGCCATTGGCATGGGCACGGCAGGGGCCCCCAGGGGCCCCGCGACCCCCCCCTACCGCCATCCTGTTCATGGCGGCTTTCCCGCCATGAACTGGATGGCGGTAGGGGGGGTCAGAATCCTCATGGCTGCGGAGCGCGCTCCGCAGCCATGGAGGATTCCAATGAGCAGCGGAAAGTCAGCGGGAGACCGCTGACTTTCCGCTTCTGACCGCGGCTGAACCGCCGCGGTCAGAATGCTCATTGGAGCACTGCCAGCCTGTCGGCGGTGCTCCCGTGGTCGGTGGCCCTGGCGGCCACCGGCCGCCAGGGTCAGAATGACCCTCAGTATCTCTTGCAAGCACAGGTGAGACCTAAAAATAATGCTTACTGGTGAGGAGAACTCATAAAGATATTTAAAAGTGCAGGGGAACTGGAAAGATGTTGTGAACATGAAGCGACCCCCTTTCTTTCCCAAAAGGATCCCTTTCAGAGGCAGAGGTCTCCGCGTCTGCCATGTGAACGACCCTACCTCAGCTCCAATGGCCGTTCAGCAGCACAGGCTTTTCCACCTTTCATGTGATTGTTTCTTGTGAGATGGACTCACCTGGTGTGACATGTGACTGACTCTGCCCCCATTGTCTTTGAGAGGCACCAGCCTGCCCAGAGTGACATGTGATTGACAATGCCACCATGACCTTTCAGAGGCGCCTGCCCAGACTGACATGCGACAAACTGTCCCCGTGGCCTTTCAAAGGACCACTCTGCCCAGACTGACGTGGCTGACTCTGCCCCGTGTCCTCTTTGAGGCGCCACCTGCGATTTTTCCTTCTTGACCTGAAACATGGTTGACTTTCCCCAGCCCTGATGGCAGCATGAGAGCCTTACATTTCACCGGCAGTCTCACCGGCCTACCTTCCTGACACCTGACTGTCTCTGCTTCAGAAGGCACCCCCTGGCCTGTCTGCCCCTGGCCCGCTGCCGACTGCCCATACTGGAGATGTCAACAGAGGCCGGGCATCGCCCAGTTTGACTGGTGTTTGAAGCCAAAACAAAATGCCCCCACTCACCTCTTACCCTAGCTCTTGGTTGAGTCTGGACACCTTTCCCTTGGGTGGGGGGAGGGTGGGTGTTGCTGGCTTGGGCTGATCATTTGTTGAGTAGATGCCATCTGTCCGCTTCAAGCGGAGAGGATGTGGTGTAATGGCCAGAGCAGCCGCCCTTGCAACTGGGAAGCCAGGTTTGAGTCTTGGCATCTGCGCAATATCCTGTTATTCTGGGCAAATCACTTTATCTTGTGTAATGTAACTACTGCTCATCTAAAGCACTCCAATACCTTCGTCTTGAGTTCTTGCAATATAAAACTGCAAAAAAAAAAAAGCGTGGCATGACATGCAGTCCTGCCAAGAGCCAAGCATGTCACGTTAGCCTAACACGATTTAAGTTAAATTCCTGCATTACCTCATGATCGGTAATTTGTCACGCAAACAAGATGAAGAGAAACCTATGTGGGATATCCATAATTCCCTGCCTTGTTGTAAATGGCTCTACACGTTTCAGTTAGCTGCCAGACAATGACACCTAGTGGCAGCCCACTCTGTTAGTCAAAACAGCCATAAAAGTGCGCCTGCCACATGGGCAAGCTTACATTGGTACCTCAGAAGAGGTGTGGTTACCCGAACAGGCCTGAGAGTGTTCCAGGGCTATGTTGCAGCTGTTGGTAAAAGTACTATGGCCTAGTAGGTGGGGCGGCTGAATACTTGCTGACTGTAGTGCATTGGTGGAAAAATACATCCAATACCGTCTCATTGTGCTGATCGCTGCAGGCTTGTGAGTGCCACCAGTACCTTTTCCAATCCTTATTTAATTTAGTTTGAGGGTGCTTTGATAATGGGCCTACGTAAACTAGGCACTAGGTTACCTCCCTTCCATTTCTGGTGCTTTGTGGCAGTTGTAAGATCTTGGAGTTTCTGGTTGCTCAAATGGTTGTAATTCTTGATGTTTATATGTTTCAATGTACTTCATTGCTTGATTTTGCTGTCGAGAAAGTGTCATTCATAGTCGTTGAATGTCAGTCATATTACACTGAAATGATGAAAATGTCACACATAGCAATCTGAAACCTTGTCAGCTATGGGCATGTTGTAGCCAAGACTAACCCCTGGGGTTCTTGCTGCATATTGAGGGCTCGTCCTAACTTTATGTGGCGGGGGATGCAGTAGGTAGGGTGCTCATGTGACTGCTTGGCAGCAGAGTGGCTGATCCCTGTGCCTTTGAAGTGCGGTGTGTACTGGTGGCCATCTTGGATTGTAGCTGGCAGTGTAATCCCAGCTCACCCTCCTGGCTCGCTGTGTCATTCTTGGACAGATCATAGATTTGTGGTGTTAAACTCCCATCGACCAGATGGTAGTGTCCACCCCCAACAAGTAATGAGCTCGACCAGTGTATGAAAGTACCTACTTGCTTGGCATGTTACCCCCATTTTTACATGTATGTAAGTTTGTTTCTGCCTGTCTCACTGGGATCCTGCTAGCCAGGACCCCAGTGCTCATAGTTTGTGGCCTGAATGTGTGTACCTGTGTAGTGACTAACTGTGTCACTGAGGCTCTGCTAACCAGAACCTCAGTGCTTATGCTTTCTCTGCCTTTAAAATTGTCACTATAGGCTAGTGACCCTTTTCACCAATTCTAATTGGCACACTGGAACACCCTTATAATTCCCTAGTATATGGTACCTAGGTACCCAGGGTATTGGGGTTCCAGGTGATCCCTATGGGCTGCAGCATTTCTTTTGCCACCCCATAGGGAGCTCAGACAAATCTTACACAGGACTGCCACTGCAGCCTGAGTGAAATAATGCACACGTTATTTCACATCCATTTTACACTGCGCTTAAGTAACTTATAAGTCACCTATATGTCTAACCCTCACTTAGTGAAGGTTAGGTACAAAGTTACAAAGTGTGAAAGCACCCTTGCACTAGCAAAGGTGCCCCCACATAATTCAGGGCAATTTCCCTGGAATTTGTGAGTGTGGAGACACCATTACAAGCGTGCACTACATATAGGTCAATACCTATATGTAGCTTCACAATGGTAACTCCGAATATGGCCATGTAACATGCCTAAGATCATGGAATTATCCCCCCATGCCAACTGCTGTTGTTGGGGTGCCAATCCCATGCATCCCCGGAGCTTCACTATGGACCCCGGGTACTGCCAAACCAGCTCTCTGGGGTTTTCTCTGAAGCTACCGCTGCTGCCACCCCAAAGACAGGGTTCTGCCCTCCTGGGGTCTGGGCAGCCCAGTCCCAGGAAGGCAGAACAAAGGATTCCCTCTGAGAGAGGGTGTTACACCCTCTCCCTTTGGAAATAGGTGTTAAAGGCCAGGGAGGGGTAGCTTCTCCCAGCCTCTGGAAATGCTTTGAAGGGCACAGATAGTGCCCTCCTTGCATAAGCCAGTAGACACCAGTTTAGGGAACCCCCAGTCCCTGCTCTGGCGTGAAACTGGACAAGAAAAAGGGGAGTGACCTCTCCCCTGTCCATCACCACCCCAGGGGTGGTGCCCAGAGGTCCTCCAGTGTGTCCCAGACCTCTGCCATCTTGAATCAGAGGTGTGAGGGCACAATGGAGGCCTCGGAGTGGCCAGTGCCAGCAGGCGACCTCAGAGACCCCTCCTGATAGGTGCTTACCTGACTAGGTGGCTAATCCTCCTCTGAGGGCTATTTAGGGTCTCTCCAGTGGGCTTTTCCTCAGATAATGACTTGCAAGAATTCACCAGAGTTCCTCTGCACATCTCTCTTCGGCTTCTGCCAGGGATTGACCGCTGACTGCTCCAGGACGCCTGCAAAACTGCAACAAAGTAGCAAGAAGACTACAAGCGACATTGTAGCGCCTAATCCTGCCAGCTTTTTCAACTGTTTCCTGGTGGTGATACTCTGAGGGCTGTCTGCCTTCACCCTGCACTGGAAGACACGAAAAAATCTCCAGTGGGTCGACAGAATCTTCCCCCTGCTCCAGCAGGCACCAAACTTCAGCATCACTGGTACTCTGGGACCCCTCTCATCCTGACGAGCGTGGCCCCTGGAACACAGGTGGTGGACCCAAGTGACCCAGACTGTCCAGTGGTCCAACTGTCTAAATTTGGAGGAGGTAAGTCCTTGCCTTCCCTCTACAGACAGTAATCCTGTACACTGAGTGAACTGCAGCTGCTAGAGCTTCTGTGCACTTTTGCAAGGAATCCTTCGTGCACAGCCAAGCCCAGGTCCCCAGCACTCTGTCCTGCATTGCTCAACTCCCTGAGTTGACTTCCGGCTTCGTGGGACCCTCTTTTGTAGTGTTGAGACGACTGCTGTGCTCAGTGTTCAAGGACTTCTGCTGGTGCTACCTTCTTGTGCATGGGCTCTCTGTTGCTGAGGGCCCCCTCTGTCTCCTCTCCCAAGTGGCAACATCCTGGTCCTTCCTGGGCCTGGGCAGCAACCTTTTTCTTCAACTGTGACCTTTGCAGCTAGCAAGGCCTGTTTGCGGTCTTTCTTCAAAGAAACAACTCTGCATCCTCCAGCACTCCGTGGGGCATCTTCTGCACGAAGGAGAAGTTCCTGGCACCTTTCGTTGTTGTAGAATCTTCAGCTTCTTCCATCCGGGTGCAGACATTTTGTACCTTCATCTGGGGTTTAGTGGGCTCCTTCCTTTGCAGGTCCTCAGGTCCAGGAATCCGTCTTCAGTGCTTTGCAGTCTGTTGTGGTCTTCGCAGAATCCTCTATCACGAGTTTAGTGTGTTTCTGGGGAAATAGTAGTACTTTACTACCACTTTTCAGGGTCCAGGGGTGGGGTATCTTGGACACCCTTAGTGTTTTCTTACACTCCCAGTGACCCTCTACACACTACACTAGCCTAGGGGTCCATTCGTGGTTCGCATTCCACTTTCTTAGTATATGGTTTGTGTTGCCCCTAGGCCTATTGCATCCTATTGTATTCTACAGTGTTTGCACTACTTTCTGACTGTTTTACTTATCTGATTTTGGTTTTTGTGTATATTTTGTGTATTTTACTTACCTCCTAAGGGAGTATATCCTCTGAGATATTTTTGGCACATTGTCACTAAAATAAAGTACCTTTATTTTTAGTAACCCTGAGTATTGTGTTTCTTATGATATAGTACCTAAATGATATAAGTGGTATGGGAGGAGCTTTGCATGTCTCCTAGTTCAGCCTAAGCTGCTCTGCTATAGCTACCTCTATCAGCCTAAGCTGCCAGAACACTACTAATCTACTAATAAGGGACAACTGGACCTGGCACAAGGTGTAAGTACCCTCAGGTACCCACTATAAGCCGGGCCAGCCTTCTACATTGATGGTACAGCGGTGGGATAAGTACTTGTAACTGCTTTACCACTTTGTCATTGGTGCTTTTCATAAGAAAGACATATTCCAAATACTTAAAAATATACACAGTCAACCTTAACAGTCTAACTCACTTTCTAAAAAGTTTTGAAAAGTTTGAAAAAGTTTTTCTCTTTTCTTTAACAGTTTCTAAACTTTTTTCTCTCTATCCTAAACTCTTTCTTGCAACTATGTGTGTAGTAGAGGCCAGTCCCAAAGTTGTCCAGACAACTTATGGCAATTTAAACTTTAAAAGTTTGAGGGGTCTCTGCATAGAAAGAAGTTTAAGTATTGCTAAGAAACCTACCAAAGATCTTCTCCTTAGCCTTCTCCTAGAAAGTGACCAGAACCAGTCTGACCCATCCCAGGATCAGGAGGTAGAGGAGGAGGGTACCGAGGTTGAATCAGGGTAGGGCCCTGAGGATTCTGGGGAGGGTTCCTCCAAAGACCTGTCAGCTAAGAGGCCATCTAGTGAAGCTGGCAGTGGGAGGGGGTCACACATCAGTAGGGCACCTTTCACTCCAAAAGGCCAGGTAACTAGAGTTCAGGCAGTTAGAGACAGGTCCACTTCTGCCAATTTCAACATCACCTCTGTGTCAGAGAATTCCCAAGCCTCCCACCCTGAGGATAACACCCTAGACAGGGAACTCAGAAAGCTGAGGTTAGAAGAGGCCAGACTGAAGCTGAGCCAGCGGCAGTTGTCCTTAGACAGGGAGTCTCTAGATATAGAGAGGGAAAGACAGAAGTTGGGGTTAGTTCCCCATGGTAGCAGCAGCAGTGTTCTTGACAGTCATCCTGTAAGAGAAACAGATTCAAGAAACCTGCACAAAACTGTCCCCCTTTACAAAGAGGGGGGTGACATAAACAAGTGGTTTGCTGCAATTGAGAGGGCCTGTATGGTACAGTTGGTCCCTCAAAGGCAGTGGGCTGCTATCTTGTGGCTATCTTTCACTGGCAATGGTAGGGATAGGCTCTTTACTGTCAGAGAGAGTGATGCCAACAACTACAAAGTTTTGAAAGATGCACTCTTAGATGGATTTGGCTTAACCACTGAACAATACAGGATAAAGTTCAGAGATACCAGAAAGGAGTCCTCTGAAGACTGGACAGACTTTGTAGACTGTTCAGTGAAGGCCTTAGAGGGATGGTTACATGGCATTAAGGTGACTGACTATGAAAGCCTATATAATCTTATTTTGAGAGAGCATATTTTGAATATTTGTGTGTCTGACTTGTTACATCAGTACTTGGTAGACTCAGATCTGACCTCTCCCCAAGAATTGGGAAAAAAGGCAGACAAATGGGTCAGAACAAGAGTGAGCAGAAAGCTCATACAGGTGGTGACAAGGATGGCAAGAAGGAGGATGGTAAGTCTTCTGACAAGGGTGGGGACAAAGGTAAAAAGCATTCCGAGTCTTCATCAGGCCCACAAAAATCCTCTGGGGGAGGTGGGTGCAAATCCTCTTCTAACAATCAAAAGAAGCCATGGTGTTATTTGTGTAAAAGTAAAGGCCATTGGGCAAGTAATTCCACTTGTCCAAAGAAAAACACCAAGGCTCCCACTACCACAACCACTCCCAGTGGTTGGGGTGCCCTTTGAAAGGGTAGAGGTTGACATAGTTGGTCCCCTTAACCCTCCAACAGCTTCAGGAAATAGGTTTGTCCTGGTGGTAGTGGACCATGCCACTAGGTATCCTGAAGCTATACCCTTGAGGACCACTACAGCTCCTGCAGTGGCAAAAGCCCTCCTGGGAATATTTTCCAGAGTGGGTTTCCCTAAGGAAGTGATGTCAGACAGAGGTAGCAACTTCATGTCTGCATACCTCAAAGCTATGTGGAAGGAGTGTGGTGTAACGTACGAGTTCACTACTCCTTATCATCCACAAACAAATGGTCTGGTTGAGAGGTTTAATAAAACTCTCAAAGGTATGATCATGGGACTCCCTGAAAACCTCAGAAGGAGATGGGATGTCCTGTTGCCATGCCTCCTTTTTGCTTATAGGGAGGTACCCCAAAAAGGAGTGGGCTTCAGCCCCTTTGAACTCCTCTTTGGGCACCCTGTAAGAGGTCCCTCTGCTCTTGTGAAGGAGGGTTGGGAACAACCTTTAAAAGCTCCCAAGCAAGACATTGTGGACTATGTACTTGGCCTAAGATCCAGAATGGCTGAGTACATGAAAAAGGCCAGTAAAACCCTTCAGGCCAGCCAAGAGCTCCAAAAGCAATGGCATGACCCGAAAGCTGTCCTGACTCAGTACCACCCAGGACAGAAGTTGTGGTTATTGGAGCCTGTGGCCCCAAGAGCACTCCAGGACAAATGGAGTGGACCCTATGTCATAGTAGAAAAGGAAGGTGAGGTCACCTATTTGGTAGACCTGGGCACTGCCAGGAGTCCCCTTAGGGTGCTCCATGTCAATCGCCTGAAACCTTATTATGACAGGGCTGACTTAACCCTGCTCATGGCAAATGATGAGGGGCAGGAAGAAGAGAGTGACTCTCTCCCTGACCCTTTCTCCACCACTGAAGCTGATGGCTTAGTGGAGGGAGTGGTGCTTGCAGATTGCCTTACTGCTGAGCAGAAAGACAACTGCATAAATCTCCTAGACCAGTTTACTGACCTCTTCTCACTGATTCCAGGTACAACTACCTGGTGTGAGCACACAATTGACACTGGAGACAGTTTACCTGTCAAAGGTAAGATTTATAGGCAGCCTGACCATGTCAGAGATTGCATAAAACAAGAGGTACAGAAAATGTTATTTCTGATGGATACAACTACCTGTGGATTCCTCACCTAATGAATTCTCCCCATGCGCAGCATTCGACGGAAACTTCTTTCCAGCTCTGCACGTCGGCGAGGACGTCACAATTGCCCGACTCCACGCGGCTCCGTCTGACGACATCGTGGCAATAAGAGGCTCTTGCCGGTGTGCTGACGTTAGTTCCCTTTTTTCCGTGCCTTCGATAACGGTTATTTCTCCAGCTCTTGTATCATTTGCTGATTGAAAGGGATACTTTGTGATTTTTTTAGATGTCTTCCCCGAAGAAGTCAGGGTTCAAGCCTTACAGGGAATGCGGAGGTCGAATGTCAGTCACTGACCCGCATAACGACTGTCTATGGTGTCTGAGCTCGGACCACGACGTCCAGGAGTGTGGTTTGTGCCAAAAAATGAACCCCAAAGCTCTGAAGGAGCGTGAAGCGAAACTATTTTTAGCGAAAGCTAAAAAGGAGAAGAGGAGGCACCATAGGTCTTCGTCGGGGAATTCGGCGAAGAGTCATAAGAAGCGGCACCATCATGACTCCTGGTGTCATTCCAGAGGAAGCCGGTCGAGGTCTCCATCTGCCCGGTGCCATAAGTGCTGGGAGGTCAGCCCGACGGTGACTCCTCAGCCTTTGACTTCGCAATCTTCGCCGGCGCCGGCGGTCTTTGAGGTGGTGGAGCCTCAGAGTCATCACTCATCTCCAGCACATCCGGATTTTCAGGATTCGAGTTTGGCTCCGGCTCCTCAGGAGTATCCTGCCTTCCCTGCTCTGGGGACAGATCCAGTGGCATTCCTTAATGCCATGTTTGCTATGTTTCAGAGCATGGCGCCGGGAGGTGGTGCGCCGGCTGGCCCCACTGGTCCCTTGGCATTTAATTTAGGTGCTCCGGCTCCGTACAGACCAACGCCGTTCATGCCATTCTGTCTGGCAGGAGACACTAGCCCGGCGCCCGTGCCGGCGGTGCACCCGTCGACGTCGATAGAAAGACCTGGTGTCGGTGTCCATTCAGATGGAGGCGTCCCGAAGTCGGGTGGCATCGATGGGTGGAGATCGAGTGTCCACGGCGCCGATGGATCCATCACTGGCGTCCGAGGGGTCTGGAGATCGTGTGGTGATGCCTTCTCGGCGCCGTTCTCCGACGTCGGTCCACTCTTTGTCAACGCTGGGGCTGGAGGTGAAATTGCGGTCCTGGAGAAAGGCCCTCAGATTGTTGGAGGAGAGAGAATACCAAAGACAGCTCCTGGAGGCAGGGGAGATTGTGGAGCCCCTGAGTGACTTTCAGGGGTTGGACACTGCCAGTGGGCTGGATACTTCCCCGGAGAGGGATTTTGGCTCACCAGGGGAATATACTGAGGAGACAGCCTCGTTTCATTCTGTCATCAGGAAGGCTGCTGATTTCCTAGAACTCTTCATGCAGCATGGCACTAAAATCAACTAATGCCACGTGTATCCTGGGCAGATACATTCATTCAATTATGGATGCAGCTAAAGCAGCGTTGCCAGACATGCCCCAAGACTTGCAAGGACTCCTCACAGATGCCCAGTCGGCGGCGACGAAGGTCATACAATCGGGACTGGACACCACTGACTCTGTTGCTAGAGCCATGGGAACCTCCATCGCCACCAGACGTCATGCTTGGTTGCGCACGTCTGGGTTTTCCTCGGATGTCCAAGGCACTCTCTTAGACTTGCCCTTTGATGGCGCTAAATTATTTGGCACTAAAGCTGACTCTGCGTTGGAGCGCTTTAAGGAGTGTAAGGCAATAGCAAAATCCTGGGGCCTGCAGGCTGTTTCGACCCCTTTTAGGTCCTTTAGACGGCTTAGAGTATTTGGACGAGGGGCGTCCTTTCGTGGGAGATCGCAGCAGGCAGGCCAACAGCCTTCGAGCCTCCCTTATAGATCTTTTAGGGGGCGACGTCAGACGGAGCCGCGTGGAGTCGGGCAATTGTGACTTCCTCGCCGACGTGCAGAACTGGAAAGAAGTTTCCATTGAATGCTGCGCATGGGGAGAATTCATTAGGTGAGGAATCCACAGGTAGCTAGTGTATCCACCAGAAAAAGCGTTACCGAAGGTAAGTTACTTGCACTATCGGTTCACTGTTATGCCCTTCGCGTTGAAAAATTCACCTGCCACTTTTCAGTGCAGCATATTTAGATGACATAGCTGTCTTTAGCTCCACCTGGGATGATCACCTGGTCCACCTATGGAAAGTTTTGGAGGCCCTGCAAAAGGCAGGCCTCACTATCAAGGCTTGAAAGTGCCAGATAGGGCAAGGAAGGGAAAGTGGTTTATCTGGGCCACCTGGTAGGTGGGAACAGATTGCACCACTGCAAGGGAAGATCCAAACCATTATGGAAGGGGCTCCCCCTACAACTCAAACCCAGGTGAGAGACTTCCTAGGTCTCACAGGGTACTATAGGAGGTTCATTAAGAACTATGGCTCCATTGCAGCCCCTCTTAATGACCTCACCAGCAAAAAGATGCCTAAAAAGGTATTGTGGACAGCTAGCTGTCAAAAGGCTTTTGATGAGCTCAAACAGGCCATGTGCTCTGCACCTGTCCTAAAAAGCCCTTCTTGTTACTCCAAAAAAGTCATAGTCCAGACTGATGCTTCTGAATTAGGGGTTGGGGCAGTTATATCACAGCTTAACACAGGGCCAGGATCAACCTGTTGCTTTTATCAGCAGAAGGTTGACCCCTAGAGAAAAGCGTTGGTCTGCCATAGAGAGGGAGGCTTTTGCTGTGGTCTGGGCACTGAAAAAGTTGAGACCATACCTGTTTGGTACTCACTTTATTGTTCAGACAGACCACAAACCTCTATTATGACTTAAACAAGTGAAAGGTGAAAACCCTAAATTTTTGAGGTGCTCCATCTCCCTACATGGAATGGACTATACAGTGGAACATAGACCTGGGAGTACCCACTCCAAAGCAGATGGACTCTCCAGATATTTTCACTTAGACAATGAAGACTCATCTGGGCAAGGTTAGCCTTCTTGTCCCTCGTTTGGGGTGGGGTTGTGTAAGAAAGTACCATCTTGCCTGGCATGTTACCCCCATTTTTACATCTATGTAAGTTTGTTTCTGCCTGTCTCACTGAGATCCTGCCAGCCAGGACCCCAGTGCTCATAGTTTGTGGCCTGAAAGTGTTTACCTGCGTATTGACTAACTGTGTCACTGAGGCTCTGCTAACCAGAACCTCAGTGCTTAAGCTCTCTCTGCCTTTAAAATTGTCACTATAGGCTAGTGACCATTTTCACCAATTCTAATTGGCACACTGGAACACCCTTATAATTTCCTAGTACATGGTACCTAGGTACCTAGGGTATTGGGGTTCCAGGAGATCCCTATAGGCTGCATCATTTCTTTTACAACCGATAGGGAGCTCAGACAAGTCTTACACAGGACTGCCACTGCAGCCTGAGTGAAATAATGCACATGTTATTTCACAGCCATTTTACACTGCACTTAAGTAACTTATAATTCACCTGTATGTCTAACCCTCACTTAGTGAAGGTTAGGTGCAAAGTTACTAAGTGTGAGGGCACCCTGGCACTAGCAAAGGTGCACCCACATAGTACAGGGCAATTTCCCTGGACTTTGTGTTAGAGCGTCCAATTCCTCGGAGTCTACACGTTGCTGAACAAGAGGCCCACCTCCCAGCAACACCAACTCAGAATGCCTTTGTAGCGCTGAGTTATGGAGGTGCCCGAAGAGGGGAAAGGACGCAGGAAGTGAACAGCAAGGAAGGTGATCTGAAAAACAAAAGATTTAAAAGAATGCTACACAATAAGACTGTAATTACAATTGCCACTCTTTAAGATGTAACATGTTGGGTTGTCACTAAAGGAGTAATCACTGGGCACAGAAGAAAAGTCTGGATAAGATTTAGCCCAACAATCAGTTGCCAGAAACAACAAAACTAAAGCCGCTATGATTTGCTAGAAATTAGAATTAGACAGAATGTACTAGGCTTCTCAAAACAGAGGTATCCGTCGATGAATCTTGCCAATACACTCCTCACTGCACTGCACCACTGCGGTCCTCAAACTTAACAATAAAAAATATTTCTTAATAAAAATGAAACACGGTGGATCAGAGTGTCTCCTCGAAATAAAGTCTTCCACCACTAATCTCTTATAGGAGGCATTATCAACAAAGTACTTTGATGATTCGTTCGGGCTTATATACACAGCAACAAAGATCGTCTTAACAAGCGGAGTTTAAAAATAAACACGAAAGAAGCTCACATATTATTGTCAGCAGACTGTATTCCCCGAACCCTTTTTGAATTTTGCAATGTGAATGGAGAATGAAAAAACAAAGTATCCCAAATGAGAGCGTAGCCAAAAAGCGACCAAAGGGGGAAAACCCCGATGGAATGCACTCACCGTTACGAGTACGGCCTACTCGTTATTCTCTTACAACTCAGTGTTTCTTTCCTTTACCTTTAAGAAACTCGCGCTCTCCCTCTCTCTCCAACCAGGTCCTCAGAATAGTGAGCGTCTTTGTCAGGGTGTGGCTGGCATTTATAGCCCAGCCACACGCCAAGATGGCCGCCACCAAGGCATGCTGGAATTTGTAGTCCTGTCTTTTATAAAACATTATTCTTGAGACAGGCAATGAGAACGATAGTTGCAGCGCAACCACCAACGCCCACACCCCGCAGATAAATGAGCTCTTCCACACGGGAATGGTAGAGAGCGTGACTTAGCACAGGAAGGAACAAGTAGGGCGCTGCAAACATGTGCAGTGAAGGGTAAAACCCTGGATGGAGCGGGGCAGAGACCGCGCATTCTCTTATACCTGACACTTTGTGAGTGCGTGGTCAGTCCAGTGTCCAGCTCCTCCGCAGTGGCAATTTTCGGGTCTCGAGTGCAGCAGGCAGGGTTTGGCCCCTTTTCTTGTGCAGCAGGTCCACAGTTCTCTGGCTTTGGATCTTCTTTGGTGCTGTTCTTATTTGTCCTTTCGAATCTGATTTCCTGGTCTAGGGGTGCCCACTAAATACTGAGTTTAGTGGGCTTTTCAGGGGTAACCTGGTAGTGTCTAATGGGACACTTACCTTAGGGTGGCTACACCCACTATATTGACCACTTCCTATGGGAAGGGTTACTACCCTAAACCTCACTGGCTATTTTCCTCCATTCCAAGATGGAGGAAACTGAATTTGAGGGTCCACCTCGCGGGCAACACCTTAGGTGTGGTGCATGCCAGGTTAGGCCACTCCTCCTACCCTTTGTTAAGTTTCCCGCCTTTGCTCCCGCCAAAAAGTGGGTGTTTGCAAAGGGGGATGCCAGCTGCTGCTAGCAGCAGGCTTTGGGTTGACTTTCAAGGGCGGTAAGCTCTTTGAACCTCACTGCCAGGACAGAGTACATTCCTGAGGGAGGGGGTTTTAGCTCCTCCACCCAGGAAGGGCATTGTGTTACAAACTGGAGAGGCAGGCCTCTCCCCCAAGGTTTGTATATTGGCTGTCTGGAAGTGGCAGCCGGATAAGACACCACAGCAACCATGCCATGTTAAGTTAGCTTTTGTAGGGGGCACCTCTAAGGTGGCCACTGGGTACATTTAGGGATAAATCTAATACTGGCACCAGTTTGGATTTATCATTCTGAGTTGTTTGATATCAAACAGCCCAGGGTTTAGAGTGGCCATCATGTAGCTGAGAAACTCATGTTGACCAGTTTCCAGCACATGTATTAAAATGGTTGCTCTGTTCACTCATTATGTCCCAGGTTTGGCAGGGACATAGTGGGGGCATATTGCTCATGCAAGGATGCCCTTACATGTAATATTGTGCATCCTGTCTGAGGGCTATAAGGGTTGCCAGCGGGGTGTCTTACCCATAGTAAATGCAGTGTATGGTGGACAGGCACAGATACAGTGTGCCACGTCGAGTTTGAGTTTTAGGTTTGCACCAAGACACTCAGCCTGCAATGGCAGTGCTGGGTGCATCTGGAGGCATGGCCTTAGAGGGTGGCACAATCAGTGCTGCTGCCCTCCAGGGCCTATCCCTAGTACCACATGCTCTGGGTACATAGGTACCCACTTACTAGGGACTTACAGTGGTAGTTAAGGGTGTATTCAATTGTGCAATGCATCACAAGAGATTTTAGGAAGGAGCTCTTGCCCATGGAACCTGGTTATCAGGGGCCCTGGGCACTACAATTTCTAGAGCACATCAACATCAGGCAAAACATGGGGGGATAACCGTGTCAAAAAGAGGCCCTCTCTCACATGCATGCAAATATTGTGCTTGAATAGAAGATTGGGATGCAAAGCTTGCAGGAAATAGCTCTTCCCGATGTTTCTTAGCGCTGCCAATAAAGGATCCAACTCTATTTAAGGGTAATCAATTTATCAACCTTTGTGAAAATGCTATTCAGCAAGTTAGATACAAATGATACAAAATATATAGGGCACTGGGAATGTCTGACGTCTAATTTCAGCTGTAGCTGACTCAATGAGGTCAAATGTGATGTGAGTTAGGGACCTAAATAAAAATGCAGATGCTGACACCTAGCAACATTAACAAATGCAGGGCAAGTAAATGTCACAACAACGAGGAAGATTCGGAAGCAATCTAATAAAATAAAAAGTTGACCGTATGGGTACCAAGCCACTGGCACCCTGCTTGCAAGGTGGCACCAACTGCTCTAGGGAAAACGCACTGGAGGTGACCTTGGTTCGATGCAATATGTTATGAGCAGGGCCACTGGAATTATGTGGCAGGAGAGTGCCTAATTACATGCAGGGTGGAGCAAATTATGCAGCAAGAAAAGGCAAATTATGCAGCATAATGCAGCACATTTTATAATAGTATTACTTCATTATTTCGTCATTTTTAAACTTGGTAACACTGTCTGGGCATTGGTTGCACCTCATTAGTACCAGTTTAACACCCAAATATCGCAATAAGCAACAGAAATATGACTAGTCCAGCTTTGCTAAGTGCCTTCCACTGCATGGCAATACGTTTGCTGCATTATGAGTAACTTTTGAGCCGTTTGAACTAGAAACATTTTTTTGGTTAAAATCTGCAGATTATGTGGCAGATGATGTAATGTGTGGCAAATGTGGAAAATCTATAATTATGCAAAAATTGCAGTAGCAGCACAATCGCATAGTTCCAGTGGCCCTGATGATGAGGAATTGACGCAGTTGTACCATGCACTCAGTTCAACAAAACCTGCTTAGCCTGTGACTTTTCTCACAGTATTAAGATTAAGGCAGCTTTGGCGCCTCTCCCTTTCGAAGAGATTACTTGTTCTGATGGATACAACTACCTGTGGATTCCTCACCTCATGAATACTCCCATGGCGCCAGCATTCTACGGAAATCTTCTTACTAGTCTCTGCACGTCGACGAGGACGTCACTGTCTCGCACGCGACGCCGTCTGACGTCATACAGGCAATAAGAGGTCCTCGACGACGTGCGGACGTCAGTTCCCTTTTTTCCGTGCATTCGAAACGGTTATCTTCGAGGGAGTTACTGTTACCTTCGTGGTTACAGTGTATTGTCTGCTGCGTAGTCTTCTCTGCGGTAACAATGTCTCAGAGGAAGTCGGGTTTCAAGCCCTGTCGAGAGTGTGGGGGCAAGATGTCAGTTACAGATCCTCACTCCGACTGTCTATGGTGTTTGAGCTCCGACCACGACGTCTCGACTTGCGATTCATGTCAACACATGAATCCGAAGGCCCTCAAAGAGCGCGAGGCCAAGTTATTCATGGCAAAGTCAAAGAAGAAGGAGAAACATCATAAGAAGTCTTCTTCGCCAAGGTCTCACCGGCGTCATCGAGACTCCCGGCGCCGTAGAGACTCACGACGTCACTCCAGCAAGGAGTCTCGTTCGAGGTCACCTTCGGCTCGGCGTCGGAGGACTTGGGAGGTCAGCCCCACGGTCACGCCGCATCCATCGACGCCGTTGCCCTCTCCGGCGTCACCGACTTCACCTGGTCAGGCGTCAGTGATTGAGGTGGTGCAGCCTCTTGTGTTTTCTCCGGCGTCGCAGACGTCGAGGCCGGCGTCGGGGTCGCCCTCGATCCAGGCACCCCAGTATCCGGCTTTTCCCACTCCTGGAGCCGATAGTACCGCGTTTCTTAATGCGATGTATACCATCTTTCAGCAGATGGCTCCAGGAGCTGCTCCGGCTGGTCCTTCGGGGCCCTTGGCCTTTTCGTTGGGTGATCCTGCGCCTCTTCGGCCGGCACCCTTTATGCCCTTTCTCCCTTTTGGGAATGTGGGCTCGGCGCCGGTGCCGGCGTCGGTGGCCGCTCCGGTGGCTTCGGATGTTTCGGCCCCGGAGGTTGCCCCTCCGTCGAAGTCAGGATTTTGCCCTGTGACTCCGGTTGGTCCATCGGCTCCAAGACCTCGTCCTCCGGCTCCTGCCTCGGCGCCGAAGCTGCCTGTGGCGCCGGACGTGGCGTCAGAGGCTTCTGGAGATCGGCGCCGTTCTTCGACGTCGGCGGAGGCCATGTCGACTCCGCGTATCGAGGAGAGACTTCATTCGAGGAGGCGTGCTCTCCGTCTTTTAGAAGAGCAAGAGTACCAGCGAGTCCTAGAGGAGGGAGAGATTGAGGACTCTGGAGACGGACTGCATGGTCTGGATACAGCCAGTGGGCTGGACACTTCCCCTGAGTGGGACCTTTCATCTCCAGGGGAATATACGGAGGAGGCTGCTTCCTTTCATGCTGTGGTGAGGAAGGCAGCGAGCTTTTTGGACCTGCCTTTGCCGGTGGCAGAGGCAAAGCAGAATTTGCTGACAGAGGTATTGCATCCGGCCTCTGCTGCAGCTGAGACTCTCTTGCCATTTAATGAGGCTTTGCTGGATCCGGTGTTGGAGGTGTGGAAGAAGCCGGTGTCTTCCTCGGCCGTTCATAGGGCTGTGGCCAGGAGGTATCGAGCTGCACCATCTGACCCTGGCTTTCTCTCTAGACACCCTACGCCGGAGAGCTTGGTGGTGCAAGCCTCCTGTTCCTCAAAGTCAGCGCCTGGTTCCTTCCCGACGGTGCCTGGAGACAGAGACTCCAAGAAACTGGATGCGCAGTCCAAGAAAATATTTTCGTCATGCAGTTTGGCGTTGAAGGCCACCAACGCCACGTGCATTCTGGGGAGGTACATCCATGCGCTGATGGATGATATTTCGTCTTCATTCACGGAGCTTCCCCAGGGTCTTTTGGATGTGGTCTCGGACGCCCAGGCTGCCGCGACCCAGATTATCCAGTCTGGGCTGGACACGACCGACTCGGTGGCCAGGGCGATGGGCACGGCTGTGGTGGCAAGAAGACAGGCCTGGCTCCGAAACTCAGGGTTCTCTGCGGATGTGCAGTCGACCCTGCTGGACCTCCCGTTTGATGGGGACAGACTGTTTGGAGCCAAGGCAGATTCAGCCTTGGAACGATTTAAGGAGAGCAGAGCCACAGCCAAATCGTTAGGACTGCAAGCTCCTTCTTCCTCTGCCTCTTCTAGAATTTTCAGGAGGTTTCGGGGATTTGGGCGTGGCTCTTATTCCTCTTCCTTTCGGGGGAGGTTCCAGCAACCCGCCTCTTCCCTCCCCTATAGGTCATTTAGAGGGAGGGGGAGGGGTGGGGTCCGTACCAGAGGAGCCTCTCTACAGCACTCTGCCTCTTCCTCGTCCTCTGGAGGGGTGCAGCAGGGGAAGCAGCCTTAGGCTTCCACCGTTTCCCACTCACTCCTCTCCTGTAGGGGGAAGATTACAGCGTTTTCTCCACAAGTGGAAGTCTATCACAACGGACACTTGGGTTCTCGGCATTGTGGGAAAAGGCTACGCCCTTCCCTTTCGGGAGTTCCCGCCCCTCATCCCGCCCCGCCCATCTTATTGTTCAGAAGAACACCTCCTGTTGCTAGAACAGGAGGTTCAAGTCCTCCTTTCAAAGGGCGCGGTAGAGTTGGTCCCAGAGCAGGAAAAAGGTCGAGGTTGTTACTCAAGATACTTCCTGATTCCCAAAAAGGATGGTCAGTTGAGACCAATCCTGGATCTGAGGATCTTGAATTGGTTCCTCAAACAGGAAAAGTTCAAGATGCTGACCCTAGCACAGGTGCTTTTGGCGTTGAACAAGGAAGATTGGATGGTGTCTGTCGACTTGCAGGATGCTTACTTTCATATCCCGATACTCAAGTCGCACAGGAAGTATCTCCGGTTTGTGGTGGGATTGCAACACTACCAGTTTGCGGTCCTTCCGTTTGGTCTTACTTCAGCACCTCGAGTCTTCACGAAGGTGATGTCGGTGGTTGCGGCAGAGCTCAGAAGGAAGGGGATAGCAGTATTCCCTTACTTGGACGATTGGTTGATCAAAGCCAAGTCCCCGGAGCTTGTGTTGCGTCATCTGCAGTCAACAACCCAGTTGTTGTTCGACCTGGGCTTTTCGGTGAACGAGCCCAAATCTCACCTGGAGCCCTCTCAGCGCCTCCTGTTCATAGGGGCAGTACTGGATACGACATTGGGTCGGGCCTTTCCTCCGCCTCAGCGGATTCAAGATATTCAGGATTTGGTTCCAATGTTTCGAAACGGAGCGGTAGTTCCAGTCCTCAAGGTCCTTCGTCTGCTCGGTCTTTTTGCCTCCTGCATTCTGTTGGTCACGCATGCTCGCTGGCACATGAGGGCTCTTCAGTGGTGCCTCCGAAGGCAGTGGTCTCAACACAGAGGGGATCTAGAGGGTACTGTCAAGATCTCCAGAGATGCTGCTGTGGATTTGAAGTGGTGGATTGCAAGCAACAATCTTTCACAAGGAAAACCGTTCCAGCAGTCGCCACCAGTGGCCACAGTCATAACGGATGCTTCCACTCTAGGGTGGGGAGCTCATCTGGGGGATCTGGAGATCAAAGGTCTTTGGTCTCCAGAGGAACAGATTTTTCACATCAATCTGTTAGAGTTACGGGCTGTACGTCTGGCTCTCAAGGCCTTCCTCCCTTCCCTTCGTGGTCAGTCGGTACAGGTCCTAACGGACAATACTACCACGATGTGGTACATAAACAAGCAGGGAGGAGTGGGGTCGTACCTTCTCTGCAGAGAAGCTCTTCGACTATGGTCCTGGGCAAAGGACCATCGGATTTGCTTGATAGCAAACCATCTGGCCGGAGTCTTGAACGTGCGTGCGGACAGTCTCAGTCGCCACTTCTCGGCAGACCACGAGTGGCGTCTCCATCCAGATCAAGTCCGTTTAATCTTCCAGAAGTGGGGGTTTCCTCGGGTAGATCTGTTCGCCACTCGAGAGAACGCGCATTGTCCGTTGTTCTGCAGCCTTCAGTATCCGATGCAGGAAGCATTGGGGGACGCGTTTCAAATGACCTGGTGCGGCCAGTTGCTTTACGCGTTTCCTCCCATACCCTTGATTCCTTGAGTATTGAGGAAGATTCGCCAAGACCGGGCTCTAGTAATCGTAATAGCTCCGGATTGGCCAAGGAGGGTGTGGTACTCCGACCTTCTCCAACTCTCAACGTGCCCGCCGCTCCGTCTCCCTTTCAGGGCAGACCTCCTCTCGCAGTCGCAGGGGCAGGTTCTACACCCCAACCTCCAGAGTCTGCACCTACATGCCTGGAGATTGAACGGGGCAACCTGAGTTCCTTCTCTCTCCCGCCTGAGGTAGTGGATGTTATATTAGCGGCCAGGCGACACTCCACTAAATCTATCTACGCTAATAGGTGGTCTAAATTTGTTGCGTGGTGTGGAGAGAGGCAGATTGATCCTTTACAAGCTCATCTATCGGACGTTTTGTCTTTTGCTCTATCTCTGGCGCAGAAAGGTTGTGCAGTGGCTACCATTAAAGGTTATTTATCGGCCTTGTCAGCCTTCATATGTCTTCCAGACCAACCATCTTTATTTAAATCCCCTATTGTTATCAGATTCTTGAAAGGTCTTCTAAATCAATATCCTCCAAAGCCATTCGTTATGCCGCAATGGGATTTGTCCTTAGTCCTGACTTTCCTTATGGGGTCCCCTTTTGAACCTATGCATTCTTGCCCCTTAAGGTATTTGTTTTTAAAAACAGTCTTCCTGATAGCTATAACATCAGCAAGGAGAGTGAGTGAGTTGCAGGCCTTATCAGTAAAACCCCCTTATACAACTTTTTATGGGGATAAGGTGGTGTTGAGGACCAAGGCTGCTTTCCTCCCGAAGGTTGTTTCACCCTTCCATTTGGCTCAGGCAATTACTTTGTCCACGTTCTATCCTCCGCCTCATCCTTCCAAAGAGGAAGAAAGACTGCACCGTCTGGATCCAAAGAGAGCGTTGAGCTTCTTTATCAATAGAACAAAGGATTTCAGGCTGGAGGATCAGCTGTTTATTGGATACGTGGGCAAGAGGAGAGGAAAGGCAGTCCACAAGAGAACACTATCCAGGTGGGTTGTTCTTTGCATTAAAATATGTTACTCTTTGGCAAAGAAGGATCCTCCTGAGGGCATTAGAGCTCATTCCACCAGAGCTAAGTCGGCCACTTCGGCCTTAGCCAGAGGTGTTCCTGTGGTCGACATCTGCAAGGCCGCAACTTGGTCGTCCCTTCACACTTTTGCAAAACATTACTGTTTAGATTCTGAGGTTAGAAGGGACGGCCATTTTGCACGGTCAGTGCTGCAGGATTTCTTGGTTTGACCATTTAGGCACCCACCGCCGGGCGTGGTACTGCTTTGGGACTCTATTCATGAGGTGAGGAATCCACAGGTAGTTGTATCCATCAGAAGAACGAGTTACTTACCTTCGGTAACGACTTTTCTGGTGGATACATTAGCTACCTGTGGATTCCTCACGGTCCCACCCGCCTCCCCGTTGCCTTTATGGTCTTGCCAAGTAATCCTTGAGTGCGCTCCTCTTGATCTTTGAGGGTGCAATAGATGTATATATATAATATATTTATATATATATATGGGTATATGTGTATATATCTTTATGTATATACTTGGTGTGTGTATATATTTTTAAAAGAAAGAGTTTTATATATATATATATATATATATATGTACATAAAAAAAAAAAAGATTTACAGTTATTCATACAATGTGGTGTATTTTTACAATATAATGGATGTTGCTTTGTTCTTTCATTGCATTGCCTGGTTGTTCTCATGCACGTAAAAAATGATTGGTACTGACGTCCGCACGTCGTCGAGGACCTCTTATTGCCTGTATGACGTCAGACGGCGTCGCGTGCGAGACAGTGACGTCCTCGTCGACGTGCAGAGACTAGTAAGAAGATTTCCGTAGAATGCTGGCGCCATGGGAGTATTCATGAGGTGAGGAATCCACAGGTAGCTAATGTATCCACCAGAAAAGTCGTTACCGAAGGTAAGTAACTCGTTCTTCACAACCACTTCACTTTGACTCTCAGTTTTCAAAAATCTGTGTGGTTTGGTATTTATTTATTTATTTATTAAGAAGTGCTATGCAACTCTACACGATGCCTAAGTTGCTTCAGTGTGCAAGAAAACATACAAAGCACAACAGTAAGAGTGACAAACAAAATAAACTCAAATTGAATAAGAGTCAAGGCTGTTGTAATGGGCCTTGTCTATTCTCACACTTCTTCAATGCTTCATGTTGGGGACGTGTTTCTCAACTTTTGGTACCTCACCAACATCTCAACAAAAAACATCCAACACACTTTCAACCCCAAACTCTAAAGGGGTTGGTGATGCTATTTCACAGACTCGTCAGGGTGTAAAGCACTGGTGAAAAGTTGCTCTACGATCCAACAGAAAGCCACAAAACATTGGAAGGATCTTCAGTGTGAGGTTAGGCATTTATTTGTTCTGGAGACTGAAAAGTTTGATTTCCCGCAATAAAAGTACTGACGTTTTTCACAGAAAGAACAGTATCTCAATCACAGCACGAGCAACGAATGGCCAGCAGATGGACACTAATCAAAGGTCATTAATTTGCACTTGGTCAGTGCGCCACAGAAAGAAAAGGAAATGAGGCATGGCAAGAGCTGCCTAATGAGAAGGCAGCAAGGAAGAGTGACAATGATGCCAACAAATGGTAAGCGGTGGGCGGGCTCCAAGCCCATCATTAGACACAAGAGTCTCGCAAGCAAGAGTGCATTCTCTTGAAGCCTCGACATAAAAATGAAAGGAAACACACTTTTGAACCAGCTTTGTCACGAAGAGTAAAGAACTATTTTTAGGCTGATGCGAACATTGCGCACAGGCTTTTTTGTCTCGCTCAAACTAAGTGGTAAAGTGAGCTGACTCATGGCCCCGTCCCATGTGTTGTGGTGGTAAGAAGCAAAACGTGGATGATAATTAAATAGACCAATTAATGAAGCTTCCTAACCAAAATCCCTTCTTTCTTCATTTTTTGGAAAAACAATAGTCAGTCAAGACAGCTAAAACTGTCTCAAAGGCCAGACCTAAAAACGGGGCACACTCCCTGGTTGACTAGTAAAAGATAGCCATATTTGCGCTTCCTGGAGTTCTAGGAACCCTGGACCTTGGTGCCGCAGGACCTGCTGGAGCAAGGCTAGCTAAGCCCCATAAATGTTGCATTGTGAATTCTGATGAGAGCAGGAGGGAGACGAGCACTTGCTGCTCAGAGTGCACCGATCTTTTCCTTACTGTTTTTGTGAGCTTGTCCAGCATTTGAGGTGTCTGTCTCTCATCACGTAAGAGCTAGTGTGGGATGCAACATTTTTTCATTGCAGGAGGACACAGCCTGGGAAGCAGCATATGAAGCCTGGATACTGGAGCTGAAGCTTCTCAGAGCAGGTCATATATCCAGAGACGTTTCAGCCCTACAACAGACAGGCAGGAGGGAGCCTTCAGCAGGCTGCGCAGTCCCAGCCCTGACACTGTGAACAAAAGCTGTGCAGCGGAGGTGTGAGCGGCCAGCGTTTGTTAACATGGTAACAGGAGGAAGAGCTGCAGCCGGAAGGTGTCAGCACAATGCTGCCTTAGCAACACATTTACCTTTACAGGCACCGACATAGAGGAGGAATGTGAGTACCTGCAGGGAAGAGGTCAAATACAGCAGGGACTCTGTGTAAATAGAGCAACCACCTCACTCCCGTTCAGTACAGACACTGACTCTAGTCCTAAACTTCTCAGCTACTAATCATTTATTCCAGGTGTGCCACTTTAATTAATTCAGATCATCACAAGCAAGAGTACAACACCCAGAATGCATCAGGGCGTACAAGAGTCTAGGACTAGAAACAGGCCCTCATTCTGACCCTGGCGGTTTGAAACCGCCAGGGCAGAGGGCCGCGGAAGCACCGCCAACAGGCTGGCGGTGCTTCATGGGCAATTCTGACTGCGGCGGTAAAGCCGCGGTCAGAAAAGGGCAACCAGCGGTTTCCCGCCGGTTTACCCCTGGCCCAGGGAATCCTCCATGGCGGCGCTGCTTGCAGCGCCGCCATGGGGATTCCGACCCCCTTCCCGCCAGCCTGTTCCTGGCGGTTTACACCGCCAGAAAGAGGCTGGCGGGAACGGGTGTCGTGGGGCCCCTGGTGGCCCCTGCACTGCCCATGCCACTGGCATGGGCAGTGCAGGGGCCCCCTAACAGGGCCCCATAATGATTTTCAGTGTCTGCTTTGCAGACACTGAAAATCACGACGGGTGCAACTGCACCCGTCGCACCCCTGCAAATCCGCCGGCTCCATTCAGAGCCGGCTTCCTCTTTGCAGGTGCTTTCCCGCTGGGCCGGCGGGCGATCTTCTTGAGATCGCCCGCCGGCCCAGCGGGAAAGTTAGAATCACCGCGGCGGTCATTTGACCCCCACAGTGTCTGTAATAACCTCCAAGGTGGTGGTCGCCCTAGCCATAAACCAGCAGAGGAATAGACTTAAACCAGCACAGGAGGGATCCCGCAGGTGCTTGCCCTAAAGCATTTGCCAGACTGACTGAATGCCAGAAAAGGTGCATAAAGCAAACACGACTTGCCCAGGGTCTTACAATGTGGTCAAGCAAAGGAGTAGCCGGAAAAATAAAATACTACCCCCCGCACTGTGAGACTCATGGAATGAAATGTCCTTGTAAAGTGAGCGATCCCGACCGCATCTATTAAGGATCCGGGGGCATTGTTCCCCATATAAAACACTTTAGAATAATGCATTTTACAACGTGATTTGAATAGAATGTGGCCAAAAACTGCACTTACAACATCAACTTCTTTCTTTAATTTACTGTTTCCTTTTTCCCTCTCCATTTTTAATGGGCAAGCGCAGAGTGCTCCTTCCCATGCTGTAATCTCTCTTTGGGCTTCTAACCACGCCCATGTCACATCAGTCACTTACATTGGTTTGTGGGCTTACCTTTTAAAATCCGCTTGCTTTCATTTATGAAAGACGTGCGTACGGCATGCCTTTTCAGTGTTTAGCCCACCTACACAGCACCTGTAAACTACTCAAACCATACGAGGCTCGATGTTTTTAGCATGGTTTCTGGACTACTTTATCTTTTTACTTTCCACGCAGCGCAATCGCGCTGGGGTTTACATAGGACAATTGCGCTCTGTTTTTCTGTTTTCAATTTCAGTTCGATCGCGCTGCATTTTACATAGCGCGCTGCATTTTACATAGCGCAATCGCGCTGTTTTTTTTTCTTGTAATCCGTGTGGCAAGAAAAGGCCGGTTAGGAGTTTACAACGCTAATAGCTCTAACTCGAGAAAATGCGAAACCCTTTGCATTGCAAATGTTTGTTTTATTGGCCTTTAGTTTACATTTCTTATGCCTTTTAAGGCCATTGAAAAAGTTTATTTATTTGAGCCCCCACTTTTTCTTTCTTGGAATGTTCCTCCTTCACCCTGGTGACCAAGAGATCGTGTCAAACTCATCTGTTCAAACTCCAGAGCCGTAGTACTGCGCATAACAACAGCATGACAGGTGACACTTGTTAATTCAAACATATGACGGCAGTCAGTCAGCTCACATCTCTATTTGTTGTGGCGTCACGGTCAGCAAAAAAAGCATCAAGGCTGCGTTTGTGTCAGGTTCTCACATCTGGCTGAAAGAACGGACCTTGTTTGCTTTTTGTTGCCGCATCAAAGCCTAGTCCTCATTATCGCAACATTTCACATAGGAAATACAAGTTTGCAGTAGAATAACTCACATTTGCCCCAGTAAAGTCAAAGCACACGTTTCAGCACTGGGGATATCCTAGAACATTACTGATGTGCTTTACTCTAATGCATTGGAGGCTTTATTGATTTCTCACGTTATTGTTGCCTGGGCAACATTTTCTAAAAAATAAGTTCGCTTTCTTTTCATTAATAGTTATTTATGGGTTATGATTTTTTGTCAATCTCTGTGGCTCCTTGGAAATTATTTATAAGCTATACTCTGCTGCAGATGGTTTCACCAACTCCAAGTTTATCCTGGTTTACTGTTGTCAGGGGCGAGAGCAAAGCGTTCCGTCCCGTGTTGTAATCTCTCTCTGGGCTTCAAACCACGCCTATGTCACGTCAGTCTCTTTCATTGGTTCGTGGGCTTGCCTTTTAAAATCTGCTTGCTTTCATTAGTGGAAGGCACACATACGCCATGCCTTTTCTGGTGTTTAGCCCTCCTTGAGCGCAGCGACCAAGTGCTGAAAACATACGAGGCTCTACGTTTTCCGTCCACTTTCTGGACTACTTTTTCTCTTTTTTCGCTGTGCGATCTCACTTGGAAGAAGTCTAGCACCTTGCATGACTTTGGCGGTTACGTTGATAATTACACTTTTGCTAACAGCTTTTACTACAAGTGAACTTTGATTTCCCTTTGTGAGTCTGCTTTGCACTGACGGTGGCCGTCAGCTTGCTTATGTGAAACTTTTATTTTTCAATTTCTATGGCGAAAAAAGTCCAGTTAGTTATGTGAAACAGTTTTATTTTCATTTTCAATTTATGTGGCAAGAAAAGTCTGGTTAGGAGTTTACAATGCTAATTGCTCGAGCTCAAACAAACGCGAGACCCATTGCATTGCAAATGTTTGTCTTTTCCAGTTTCTATACATTTATTTCCTCCCTTTTTTTCACCACTCATTCTGTTTTTCCATCTTTATTTTGTCTGTCCATTCTTCTTGCAGGTGTATTTTGAGTTTTCTGTCCTTGTTTATATTCATGTTTACTTTTCCTTCCTTCTTTCTATCTTTCCTTTCCTTAGTTCCATTCTCACATTTTTGTTCCTTCCTTTCTTCCTATCATCCTCCTGCCCTTCCGTTGCCCCTTCCCTTATCTCTCTTTCTTTTTTAATTCCTCCCATTTGCTAATCCTTTATTTCCTTTCCCCACCCTTCCACCAGTCTCTCATTTCTTCTTTCTATTATTTAATTCTATTTTCTGCTTTTCTTTCTCTCCTCCCATTTTTATTTCGTTGTTTCTTCCTTTTTTCTTCCTGCTGCCCCTTTTTCCAAGTTTAGTTCTTTCCCCTTCCAGTTTCTTTTCCTTTCTGTCTGTAGGAGGCTTTTAGAAAACTTTTCAGAACTTTGTAAAAAGTTTAAGAGGAGAAAAGCAAAGCTTTTTGGTTAGGTGTACATACACTGAACTGTTTTGTATATTATTCTCTTATGAAAAGTACACAATGACAAAGTGGTAAGTAGTTACAAGTACTTATCCCACCGTGCCACCAATGTAGGAGGGTGGCCTGGCTTGTAGTGGGTACCAGAGGTACTTACACCTTGTGCCAGGTCCAGTTATCCCTTATTAGTGTAGAAGAGGTGTTTCTAGCAGCTTAGGCTGATAGAAGGTAGCTATGGCAAAGCATCTTAGGCTGAACTAGGAGACATGTAAAGCTCCTACTATACCACTGGTGTCATATGCACAATATCATAAGAAAACACAATACACAGAGTTACTAAAAATAAAGGTACTTTATTTTTATGACAATATGCCAAACGTATCTCAGTGAGCACCCTCAGTATGAGGATAAGTTATATACACAAGACATATGTACACAAACCAAAATTAGGTAAGTAATAGCAAGGAAAGTAATGCAAACAGTGTAGAATTACAATAGATTGCAATAGGAGCACATAGGTATAGGGGCAACACAAACCATATACTCCAAAAATGGAATGCGAACCATGAATGGACCCCAAACCTATGTGAGCTTGTAGAGGGTTGCGGGAACTGTAAGAAAACAGTGAGGGTTAGAAAAATAGCCCACCCCAAGACCCTGAAAGGTAGGTGTAAAGTGCACCTACTACCCCCAGAGAGCACAGAAGTCGTGATAGGGGGATTCTGCAGGAAGAACAAACACCAGCAATGCAACAACAGTGGATTTCCGGACCTGAGTACCTGTAAGACAAGGGAACCAAGTCCAATAGTCGCGACAGTGTCGAGAGTAGGCAGGAGCCCAGGAAATGCCAGCTGAGGGTGCAAGGAAGCTGCCACCTGTTGGAAGAAGCTTGGAGTTCTGCAAGGAAGAAGAGGACCTGGAACTTCTCCTTTGGAGGATGGATGTCCCACGTCGTGATGAAGCTTGCAGAGGTGTTCCCACGCAGAAAGACCACAAACAAGCCTTGCTAGCTGCAAGGGTTGCGGTAGAGGTTTTTGGGTGCTGCTGTGGCCCAGGAGGGACCAGGTTGTCACCCCTTGGAGTAGGAGACAGAGGGGGTGCCCAGCAACTCGGGGAGCCCTCACAGAAGCAGGCAGCACACGCAAAAGTACCTGAACAGGCACTTGGAAGGAAAGTGAACTGGAGTCCATGCGAAGTCACAAAAGGGAGTCCCACGACGCCGAAGGTCAACTCAGAAGGTTGTACACTGCAGTATAGAGTGTCGGGGACCCAGGCTTGGCTGTGCACGAAGGAAATCCTGGAAGAGTGCACAGGAGCCGGAGCAGCTGCAAATCATACGGTACCCAGCAATGCAGTTTAGCGTGGGGAGGCAAGGACTTACCTCCACCAAACCTGGACTGAAGAGTCACTGGACTGTGGGAGTCACTTGGACAGAGTTGCTGAGTTCCAGGGACCACGCTCGTCAGGATGAGAGGGGACCCAGAGGACAAGTGTTGCAGTCTTTTGGTGCCTGCGTTAGCAGGGGGAAGATTCCGTCGACCCACAGGAGATTACTTTGGAGCTTCTGGTGCAGGGTGAAGGCAGGCTACCCCCAGAGCATGCACCACCTGGAAACAGTCGAGAAAGCCGGCAGGATGAGGCGCTACAATGTTGCTAGTAGTCGTCTTGCTACTTTGTTGCGGTTTTGCAGGAGTCCTGAGCAGTCAGCGGTCGATCCTTTGGTAGAAGGTGAATAAGGATATGCAGAGGAACTCTGGTGAGCTCTTGCATTCGTTACCTGAAGAATTCCCCAAAGCAGAGACCCTAAATAGCCAGAAAAGGAGGTTTGGCTACCAAGGAAGGAGGATTGGCTACCAAGAGAGGTAAGAGCCTATCAGAAGGAGCCTCTGACGTCACCTGCTGGCACTGGCCACTCAGAGCAGTCCAGTGTGCCCCCAACACCTCTGTTTCCAAGATGGCAGAGGTCGGGACACACTGGAGGAGCTCTGGGCACCTCCCCTGGGAGGTGCAGGTCAGGGGAGTGGTCACTCCCCTTTCCTTTGTCCAGTTTCGCGCCAGAGCAGGGCTGGGGGATCCCTGAACCGGTCTAGACTGGCTTATGAAGAGATGGGCACCATCTGTGCCCATCAAAGCATTTCCAGAGGCTGGGGGAGGCTACTCCTCCCCAGCCTTCACACCTATTTCCAAAGGGAGAGGGTTTAACACCCTCTCTCAGAGGAAATCCTTTGTTCTGCCTTCCTGGGCCAGGGCTGCCTGGACCCCAGGAGGGCAGAAACCTGTCTGAGGGGTTGGCAGCAGCAGCAGCTGCAGTGGAGACCCCGGAAAGGCAGTTTGGCAGTACCCGGGTACTGTGCTAGAGACCTGGGGGATCATGGAATTGTCCCCCCAATACCAGAATGGTATTGGGGTGACAATTCCATGATTTTAGACATGTTACATGGCCATGTTCGGAGTTACTATTTTGACTTTACACATAGGTAGCGACATGTGTACTGCACGCGTGTAATGGTGTCCCCGCACTCACAAAGTCCGGGGAATTTGCCCTGAACGATGTGAGGGCACCTTGGCTAGTGCCAGGGTGCCCACACACTAAGTAACTTTGCACCCAACCTTCACCAGGTGAAGGTTAGACATATAGGTGACTTATAAGTTACTTAAGTGCAGTGGTAAATGGCTGTGAAATAACGTGGACGTTATTTCACTCAGGCTGCACTGGCAGGCCTGTGTAAGAATTGTCAGAGCTCCCTATGGGTGGCAAAAGAAATTCTGCAGCCCATATGGATCTCCTGGAACCCCAATACCCTGGGTACCTCAGTACCATATACTAGGGTACTATATGGGTGTACCAGTATGCCAATGTGAATTGGCAAATTTAGTCACGAGCCTATTAGTGACACATTTGGAAAGCAAAGAGAGCATAACCACTGAGGTTCTGGTTAGCAGAGCCTCAGTGAGACAGTTAGGCATCACACAGGGACCACATACAGGGCACATACATATGAGAACTGGGGCCCTGCCTGGCAGGGTCCCAGTGACGCGTAGACTAAAACAACATATATACAGTGAAATATGGGGGTAAAATGCCAGGCAAGATGGTACTTTCCTACACTGTCCTTCTCTCATTCTTTCCATTCCCTTTTTGTGCCTATGTTCCATCCTGCTTCCCTTTAACTTTCCCTTCGTTTGCATTCTTCTTCTCTTCCTTCAGTCTAATTCATTATATTTGCCTCTAACGTTTGTCGTTTATATTCAAATCATTTATTTTCCCTTCTGTCTCAATTTTAAGTTTTTTGGAATTCCTCCAGACTGACCCCATACCACAGTCACCATAATTCATTCTTCTAGAGTGTATAGTTCTTTCCTTCTGCCTTGCAACTATCTGAAAGCCAGAGATGAATGTTGGGAAGGGCTGTAAAACAATTTAGTCTGTCTAGTGTCTCCTCTATAATTCTGTGCTGATGAGCGATGTCTGTGCGCGATGGGCTGAAGCTAAATTTTAGTAATTCTGTTTTTGTGAAATGTCCCGGTCTTTGGCTTTAAAATTCGGGTCACCCTGCCCCTGTGTCAAGTGAGAGGCACAGAACTGCGAAGCAGGACTGCTCCTTCCAAAGCCAGAAACAAGCACACATCACTGTCTAGGGCTCTTACCGTGGGCGTGGGGCGCCTCCCACTCGGACTCACAGGCAGGGTGTGTTTTGTTCGGGTCCAGTTTCTTGTCACACACCTGCCAGCATCTCTTCACTGCCAGTGGTGTAACAAAAGCCCCCTGTGATGAGGGGGGAGAGCTCCATGGGACCCCATCAGCACAGTACCCAGGCCTGACAGCTCCTGAGTGAGTTCGGAGGGGGGCCTGTTCATGTACTTTGCAGGGGGCCCCTCAGGTTTTGTTGTGGACCTGCCACCTGTGCTCCCTTCCCCCGCCCCTTGGGCTGCCTCTTTTGAGGAGAGCTGGGTGCGTGCAGCGCCAAATAACAGAGCTCACTGAAGCACGCTGTACCAGGGTACATATGTCAAACAACACCAGTAAACTAAACTGCCAATAATGGGCTTGCACAATGCTTATTTTGGCGCTATAAATGCTTCTGAGATGGCCATGGTAGGAAGGAAAGCTGGTCAGAGAGCTTGCGGCAGCCCTTCACGGCGCTAGCCAGTGTTTAGGGCTTTTTCAGCAGGACTATTCATTGCACGAAAGGGGACATTAGAGATGTCACGAATAGGCATGCTGATAGCAGGGAAACATCACGCACAAATATATCGAAAACTAGATCCGGGAGAGACACTCAAAGCTCGAGCCTGGCTCGGGCTCCAGCTCATTTCGAGGTCTAATTGGAGCCTTGAGCATATAAGGAGAGGAGAGATCACGTGACTTCTGTCTGCCACTGTACCCAGGATGTGGCAACTTTGCAACGGGGGCTACAGCATCCATTTTAGGACATCCTCATTCCTCACTCCTCATCGCTACTTCTCATCCATCATACATCGCCCCTACTTCTCATCCATCATACATCATCCCTACTTCTCATCCATCATCACTGCTTCTCTTTGGAAAAACTAGATGTTTGCATAAGCACTTTATGTCAGAAAACAGATCCACATATTGGACATAAAACCTATCATCAACAGGAGATTCAGATCAGGATTACATGGTTCACGTGATGTCAACATGGTTTTAGAAATGAAGGGCAGGTAATAGGTAAGGGCCAGGAGGAGCTGCAATCCTTGTCCTCTAGTGCTCTGGTGGGCATCACAGCATGACTGGAGGGGAGCCAGGAAGCAAAGTCGGGGCAGTGTTGCCCACTACACAGGAGGGGAGAACAGAAGCCTCCTTTGCTTGCATCTGACAGTGCTGGAGCTCAGGTATCCAGATCCTGGTAAGCGAGCGCCCTCTTCAGTGCAGCAAGAGGCAATCCTGCATACACCCATTCAATTATATTCCTCATAACAGCCATATGAAATGACTCTAAACATGTGTGGTGACAGCACTAGCAGTGCTCAGCCAGTGGGGCTTTCTGTAAAGGAGTCTCTTTCCCTACCACCATTGTGATAGTTAAGTCTTTATGCTTTTTTGGCACCAATAAAAATCATATTTTCCTGTGATGTCAATAAAACTGAAAAATGTTTCTATCCCCATTTGAAGTACACTTGTTTGCTAGAAATGCCCGTATGATGCTAATAAAATTATATGAAATGCTTTATTTTTACATTTTTTTTTATTGCAAGTCTATGGCTGCTGCATTTAGGCACTAGCATGATACCTTTTTTTCTTTATGTGGTATTTGTTTGCAATAAAAAAATGAATCCTCGCACCGACTTGCCAAGGCAAGAGCAATTGGCTTTGCCAGTGCTTGTTTTAACAGCTGTGATTAATCTAATTGACCCAGAAACTGCACACAGAGACATATTTAGTTTTCCCCTTTCACTCCACATTGTGAGTTAGTTGAAAATTTACCTTTTCAGTGGTTCATATAAATTAAACATCACAGCATAAACAGTGACGGTTTGTGCTTAAGGGCATTGGGGCTCTGCCCCATGACCTGAGGCCCTTCTGAACGTTTGTGTTCCACAAAATCTACAGAATCTTGGGAGGACTCTTTCCTGGTCTCTCTGAACTTGATTCTGTATTGTTCAGTAATTAGACCAATCCCATCTAAAAGTGCTGTCTTGAGAAGTGTGTAGTTGCCTGCATCCTCTTCTCTGACAGTAAGGAGCAGATCCCTATCCTTGTCAGAGAAAGAGAGCCACAAAATTGATGCCCACTGCTTTGAGGGACCCTCTGTACCTTACAGGCCCTCTGCAAAGCAGTGAATCACTTTTCTTCAGGTTTGTTCAAGTTTCTGGAGTCAAAAGAATCTTCTTTGACTCTAGTGTCCCTGAAACTAAAACTGCTGCCATCATGGGGTGGTAACCCCATACCCTGCCTTTCTCTCTCCACTGCCAACGCCTCCCTGTCTAGGGCCAGCTGTTGCTGCTGTAGCCTAAGTCTTGCCTCCTCCAGTCTCGGTTGCCTGAGCTCCCTATCTAGGGAATCCCCATCTGAAGTTGAGCAGTGGGTCCCCTCAGAGACTGAGGAGACATGAAAATGGGCAGAGGAGCATCTGTTTCTGTTCTTTGAAACCTACTCAACCATCCTTCTAGGAACAAAGGTGGGTCCACTTGTATGACCCCTTCCCACTACCTGTAGTACCCCTAACAGGACTGTGAGAGCTTCCAGGCTCTGAACCTCCTTGGGTACCTCCTGACCCTCCTCAGTATCTAAGTCTACTCTCTCTAGAACTGGGGGGTTAGATACTACTCCCGCCTCCTCCTCTCCTCATCCTGTCTACCGGTATGGTCCTGGTGGTCATTCTGGAGGAGCAGGCCCAGAAGCAGATTCTTATTGGGATTTCTATCAGCACACATCTCCCTCAACTCTTGAAAAGTCAGACCCCCATATTGTGAGTCCAGGGCCTGAGAGGTGTGCTCTACTGAAGACATGTTGACTAGCTAGACTAGTGTAGGCGACCCTAACTACTCTACCTAATAGGCTCCCAAAGAAGTTTGGAGCAAGGAATAGTCTAGACCCCTAGCTTGCCCAAACTTAGGAAAATAGATCTCTGACACTAAGTGCAGAGTGTTCCTACAAGTTAGCAAATGGTCTTTCTTGTGGAAAATAACTAGTGACAGAGTGGTTAGGCAATTGCAAGTGCTTATCCCAAAGCTGCACTACCCATGTTAGAAGCTGGCCTGGTGTGTGGTGAACACCTACGGTGTTACCACCTAATACCAGGTTCAGGTATCCCCTTATTATTTAGGTGTAGTCAGTGTCTAGGAAGCCAGGCTCTCTAGAGGTAACTGCGGATGAACAGCCAAGACTTATCTGGGAGACATGCAAAGCTTTATGCAATAGTATTTTAGTCACATAGCACTTACACATGTGAAAGAACCACAGTGTTACAAAAATGAGGGTACTTTATTTTACTTACACAAATACTAAAATACTATATAGGCAATACCCCAACTGGAGGTAAGTAAACACACCATTATCTGTACAGTAGCATGTACAGTACAGTAACAGTCAGGAAAATACAATAGGAAACAATACTGAAGGCCTGGGGAGACCAAACCATATACTAAGAAAGTGGAATGAGAAAGTCGGGCCCCCACCCAAGGAAGGGGAATCAGTAGAGGTGAGCTGGAGGAACTAGGAAACCCACAACATAAGTACCAGAGTGCCCCCCAGTGACCAGGAGAAAAGAGGTAAGTAACTGATTCTCCCCAAACCCACCAGAAGGACTTCGGAGAAGGATATTGCAAGACCCAGACAAGACTGCAAAAAACCACATGTGGATCCTGGAAGGGGACGACCTGGAAAAGAAGGGGACCAAGTCCAGTTCACTTTGGAGTGTCTGGTGGTGGCAGGAGCTACTACTCACCCGCCTGTGGATGCAGGACCAGGTCGATAGTGGACGAAGACAATTTGTAGTGCAAGACTGATGCAACAGAAGAGTTCCTGGAGTTATGCAGTCAATGTCCCACGCCGGAAGAAGGTTTGCAGTCAGTGAGTGGTGTGGAAAAGCCACCAACAAGCCTTGGCAAAGACAAATGTCATTGGAGAAGAAAGCAGAGCTGCCGCGGATCAGCAAGGACAAGGGGGACTCAACCCGTGGCGAGGAGTCCTGGGTGAACCTCAAAGTGAGGAGAGTCACACGAACAGGTGGCAGCCCCCGAAGGTGACCCACAGGCAACCGGCACAGGAGTTGAGGTGAGGCCCTTGCAGCAAACGTAGAAAGGAGACCCAAGTTGCAGGAGAAGCACACAGAGGGCTGTGCATCACAGGGAAGAGTGCTGGGGGCTGGAGCTATCCGAAACATGAAGTTCCCTTGAAGGAGATGCCAACAAACCTTGATAGCTGCAAGAGACGCAGTGCATGGGGGTACTGTCCTGGAGACGCAAGGGCTTACCATCTCCCAAGTTGGATAACCGGTAGAGAGGACCAAGGGGACCACTCCGGACCACCATGCAGGATCCACGCAGCCAGTCGTCTTTCCAGTTGGTGCCTGCGGTTGCAGGGGCGTGACTCTTTCACTCCAAGGGAGATTCCTTCTTGCTTCTTGTGCAGGCTGAAGACTCGTCGCCCTCAGAGGATGCACAGAAGGGGAAATGTTGCAGTTGCTGAAAGGAGTCGGAGAAACAATGTTGCAGAGCAGAGTAGAGTCATCGCTGTAGCTGCAGATTTTAGGTTCCTCTGAAGTCCAGTTGCGGTTCCAGTGTTCAGAAGTCAGAGAAAACATTGCAGATAAGTCCTGCTGGAGTCTTTCACGTCGAATTTGAGGACCCACCCAAGATGGAGACCCTAAATAGCCCTGGAAGGGGGATTGGTCACCTAGCACCTATCAGGAGGGGTCTGTGACATCACCTGCCTGACCTGGCCACTCAGATGCTCCCCGAGACCTCTGCCTACCTTGGATTCAAGATGGCAGAATCAAGTGGCCACCTGGAGGAGCTTTGGACACCACCCCTGTGGTGGTGATGGACCGGGGACTGGTTGCTCCCCTTTCCATTGTCAAGTTTTGCACCAGAGTAGGGACTGGAGGTCCCTGAACTTGTGCAGAATGGTTTATGCAAGGAAGGCACCAAATGTGCCCTTCAAAGCATTCAATGACTTGGGAAGGATAGCTTCCCAAGCCATTTAACACTTATTTCCACATGGAGAGGCTGGTACCTTCCCCTCCCAAAGGAAATCCTTTGTTTTGCCTTTCTGGGCTTGGGCTGGTCAAGCAGCAGGAGGGCAGAAACCTGTCTGAGGGGTGGCAGCAATGTGGGGTGCCTGGAAAACCCCGGAAAGCTGGTAGGAGCAATGCTGGGAGTCCTCTAAGAATCCCCCAGAGTGCATGGGATCATGCAACCCATACTGGCAACAGTATTGGGGTAGGATTCTGACATGTTTGATACCAAACATGCCCAGGTTTGGAGTTACCATTATGTAGCTGGACATAGGTTGTGACCTATGTTCAGTGCACATGTAAAATGGCGTCCTGCACTCACGAAGTCCAGGAAAATGGAGCTGGAGTTCGTGGGGGCACCTATACTCATGCAGGGATGCCCTCACACACAGGTACCTGCACTCTGCCCTCTGGGCTAGAAGGGCCTACTATAGGGGTGATTATGGTGACTGGTGTAGTGACCTGAAGTGAAAGTGTGCATGCACCTACAATGGCAGGCGTGCATACACATTTTACATAGGCTCCCATGGGTGACATAATACATGCTGCAGCCCATGGGGACCCCTGGTGTCCCAATGCCCTGGGTACCAGAATGCCAAATGTGGGGTGTATGAAGTCCTACCAACCAAATTTAGAGGGAGAGAGCACAGTCACTGGAGTCCTGGTTAGCAGGATCCCAGTGAATACAGTCAAAACATACTAACATTAGGTAAAAAGTGGGGGTAACATGCCAAAAGAGGGTACTGTCCTACAGGCTGCAGTCCTGCTCTCTGTTCTAAAAACCCAGGCAGTTATCTACCTGCATGCTGCCACCAACAGATAGAGTCGCCACCTTGCTCAAAAAACCAAACCTGGCATTTGTTCACATTTTGGCTATTTAAGAGGGTCATGTACTGGTGTGTGAAAAATAATGTATGTAACCTTCTCAGTATTCTTTTGTAACATTGCAAGTATCCCTTTGTTTGCTTTTAATATTCCATCACTCATAATTTAGACAGCTCTTAAATACTTTTAAGAAGGTTTCTCATGAGTTTGCTGCTTTAGATTTATATTTCAAAAATGAAAAATACAGTTTCATTTTTTCCCATTTTGTTCTTGGCATGAAACTAAAATACAGACTAGGCCTATAAAATACCACATACATGGCAACACTAGCAACAGCTTTGTGATTTTAAGTCTGCTGAGCATCATTACCAGACTGTCAACTACACAAAGCGCTGAGTAATGCCTATGAATGACTTGGGGTATAGTACAGGTAGCTTGAGCTGGCAGCACCAGATTGTGTTTGATTTTATCAGCACCATAAATCATTATGGTACTACCTCTCTTTATGGACAGAAGGATCTGTAAATAGGTAAGCCCCACATAATGACAGCATCATGTCAGAGTGATTTCGGTATGTGCACAAATGCACAGAGTATTTGTGACGGTGCCTGACTGTCTGACCCTAAATCGGACCTCTACTCAAGCAGCCAGGCACGGATACAGTATAGAGAAATGTGTTTAAAACAAAGCAAAGTCAGTGATTATCAGGGCTTATACAACTTAATTCTAAGGGGGCACATTTTGAATAACTGTGTGTCTGATTTGTTGCATCAATACCTGGTGGACTCTGATCTGACCTCTCCCCAAGAACTGGGAAAGAAGGCAGACAAGTGGGTCCACACCAGAGTGAGTAGGAAGACTCACACAGGGGGTGACCACAAAAGAAGGAAGCAGGTAAGCATCAGGATAAGGATGGGGACAAACAAAAATCCAAAGATTCTTCACCAGGCCCACAAAACTCCTCTGGGGTTGGGGGCAAACTCTCTTCCTCTTTCTATAACTTCAAAAAGCCTTGGTGCTATGTTTGTAAAAACAAAGGTCATAGGCCAGGAGACAACTCCTCTCCTAAGAAAGGCACCATGCCTTCTACCACTACTAAGTCCACCCCTACTCCTAGTGCCCCTAGCAAGAGAGAATCTGGGCTCACTTTAGCGACTGTAGTGGGGTCTGGGCTGGTTAGAGAGACCACTGACGCAGTGGTAGTCTCTGATGGGGGCAATGACTTTGCCACCCTTGTTTCCTGTCCCCTTAACATGTGTAAGTACATGCTGCTTCCCCTGATAAATGGTGTTGAGACTGAGGCCTAGAAGGACACAGGTGGCAGCGTCACTTTTGTCACTGAAAAACTGGTGTCTCCTGAACAGCACCTACTTGGTCACACTTACCAAGTGACTGATGCTTATGGAGACACTTTGTGCCACCGCATGGCAGTTATTGATTTCAGCTGGGGGTGGCGGGGGTGTCCTAAAAAGTTGTGGTTTCCTCAGATCTACCTATAGAGTGTCTACTAGGGAATGACTTGGAGACCTCAGCTGGGGCTGAAGTGGAACTAGAGGCCCATGTAGAAATGTTGTGCATTCCAGGGCATATATTTGCCCTCATAAGAGCACAGGCTAAAAAAAAAAAGAAGAAGGAGTCTTGGAGCCTGGAACAATGGCCCACGAGCTTCCTAAATCAAAAAGCAGGAAGTGTAAGAAAGCACCTCCTGTTCCAGTCTCCAGTGAGGATTCTGCTCCAGAGGGAGAAGAATCCACTCCTTAGGTAGAACCTACACCAGAGGAGCTGCTAGCTGGCGCAGCTGAGGTCTTAGGTGCAGGGTGCCCACCAGGGAGGAATTCTGCAGGGAACAACAGTCTAGTCCCACACTAGAGAGCTTGAGGCAGCAAGCTGCAGCTCAAGAGGCAGGGGATATCAGTGGCACCCATAATATGTACTGGGAAGACAGTCTCATATATTTAGAGCCCAGGGACACCAAACCTGGTGCCAACAGGAGGTTGGTAGTCCCTCTGAAATATAGGGGGTTTCTGCTCACCCTAGCACATTATATTCTCCTGGAAGGTCACTAGGGGCAAAGCAAGACATGGGACAGGCTTGTCCCTCACTTTCACTGGCCCCACATGTCTGAAGATTTTTTCACTCCTATGTCACCTATCAAGCCAATGGCAAGACAGGTGGCGCCCAAAGGCCCCCTAAATCCCACTTCCAGTGGTTGGGGTACCCTTTGAGAGGGTTGGGTGGATAGTGTTAGCCCCGTGGACCCACCCACAGCCTCTGGGAACAGTGGTGGTAGTGGACCATGTCACCAGGTATTCAGAGGCTATACCTCTTAGGACCACTACAGCTCCTGCAGTGGCCAAAGCCTTTCTTGGTATCTTTTCAGGAATGGGTTTTCCTAAAGAGGTGGTATCAGACAGGGGTGCACACTTCATGTCTGCTTACCTGAAAGCCATGTGGAAGGAATGTTGTGTGACTTACAAGTTCACCACTCCTTACCACCCCAAAACAAATGGCTTAGTAGAGAGGTTTAACAAAACGCTCAATGGTATAATAATGGGACTCTCCGACAAATTCAGGAGGAGATGGGATATAATTTTACCATGCCTCCTCTTCGCCTATGGGGAAGACCTTCAGAAGGGTGTGGGCTACAGCCCATTTGAACTTCTGTTTGGGCACCCTGTTAGGGGTCCTCTTGCTCTTGTTAGAGAAGGCTAAGAGCAACCTCTTAAGCAGGACATTGAGGACTATGTGCTTGGCATCAGGTCAAGGGTGGCTGAGTATATGAAGAAGTCCACTAAAAACCTTCAGGCCAACCAGGAGTTGCGGAAACAATGGCATGACCAGAAGGCTGTAATGACTGTATACCAGTCAGGACAGAAAATGTGGGTCCTGGAGCCAGTGGCTCCCAGGGCACTCCATGATAAGTGGAGTGGTCCGCACACCATTGTGGAGAAAAAGGGTGAGGTTACCTGCCTGGTAGACCTTGGCACTCAGGGTGCTTCATGTGAACCACCTCAAGACCTACTATGGCAGGTCTGATATGACCCTGCTCATGGCAACTGATGAGGGACAGGAAGACGAGAGTGACCCTCTCCCTGATCTCTTCTCTCACACTGCAGCTGGTGGTCCAGTTGATGGGGTAATACTTGCTAACTGCCTCTCTGAGTCCCACAAAGAGGACTGCAGAAATATCCTAGGAGAGTTCTCAGAACTGTTCTCCCTGATACCTGGTCAAACCACATGGCGTGAACACACCATTGACACAGGGGACAACTTGCTTATTAAAAGTAAAATTTACAGGCAACCTGACCATGCCAGAGACTGCATCAAGATGCTAGACCTAGGAGTCATAAAGCCCTCAGACAGCCCATGGGCTAGTCCTGCAGTGCTTGTCCCAAAACCCCAGTCCCAAAATAGAAAAAGGGAGATGAGGTTTTGTGTAGACTTCAGGGGACTCAACACTGTTACAAAAACAGATGCTCATCCTATCCCTAGGGCAGATGAGCTTATAGATACACTGGCATCAGCCAAGTATCTAAGCACCTTTGATCTGACTGCTAGATATTGGCAGATCAAGTTATCAAAGGATGCTAAGCCCAAAACAGCATTTACTACCATTGGTGGGCACTATCACTTTACATGAATGCCCTTTGGGCTGAAAAATGCACCTGCCACACTCCAAGGGCTGGTGAATACAGTTCTCCAAGGACTGGAAGACTATAGTGCAGCTTATCTTGATGATACAGATGTCTTTAGCTCCACCTGGGAGGATCACCTGGTCCACCTGTGGAATGTTTTAGAGGCCCTGCAAAAAGCAGGCCTCTCTATCAAGGCCTCTAAGTGCCAGATAGGGCAGGCTAAGGTGGTATCGCTGGGCCACCTGGTAGGTGGGGGCCAGATCCAGCCACTGCAGGGGAAGATCCAAACTATTTTAGATTGGACTGACCCTACTACATAGCCTTAGATTAAAGCCTTCTTTGGCCTCACGGGGTACTACAGAAGGTTCATTAAGAACTATGGCTCCATTGTATCCTCTCTTAATGACCTCACCTTCAAAAAGATGCCCAATAATGTTTTATGGACAACTAGCTGCCAAAAAGTTTTTGATGAACTCAGACAAGCCATGTGCCCCTCTCCTATTTCAAGAAGCCCTGACTACTCCAAGCAATTCATAGTACAGATAGATGCTTGTGAGGTAGGGGTTTGGGTAGTCCTATCACAACTTAATATATAGGGCCAGGATCAACCTCTAGCTTTTACAAGCAAAAGAGAAAAACATTGGTCAGCCATAGATAGGGAGGCCAATGCTGTGGTTTGGGTTTTGAAGAAGCTGAGGTCATACTTGTTTGGCACTCACTTCCTTGTTCAAACAGACCACAAGCCCCTTCTATGATTAAAACAAATGAAAGGTGAAAATCTCAAACGTTTGAGGTGGTCCAGATCCCCACAGGGAATGGACTTTCCAGTGGAACATTCCAATGCAGATGGACTCTCCAGATATTTTGATTAGACAATTAAGACTCACCTGGACAAGGTTAGCCTTATTGTCCTTCGTTTTGGGGGGTTATGTAGGAAAGTACCCTCTTTTTGGCATGGTTACCCCCACTTTTTTCCTAATGTCAGTATGTTTTAACTGTGTTCACTGGGATCATGCTACCCAGGACCCCAGTGACTGTGCTCTCTTCCTCTACATTTGGTTGCTGGGACTTCACACACCCCACATTTGGCATATTGGTGCTCCCTTATATGTCCCTAGTATATGGTACCCAGGGCTTTGGGACACCAGAGGTCCCACATGGGCTGCAGCATGTATTATGCCACCCAGGGGAGCCTATGTAAAATGTGTATGCAGGCCTGCCATTGCAGCCTGCATGACAAGGTGCATGCACCCTTTCCCTTCAGGTCACTACACCAAGTCACTGTAAGTCACCCCTATAGTAGGCTGTCCTAGCCCAGAGGGCAGGGTGCAGGTACCTGTGTGTGAGGGCACCCCTGCATGAGAAGAGGTGCCCCCACAAACTCCAGCTCCATTTTCCTGGACTTTGAGAGTGCGGGAGGCCATTTTACGTGTGTACTGGACATAGGTCACTACCTATGTCCAGCTACATAATGGTAACTCTAAAGCTAGGCATGTTTGCTATCAAACATGTCCGAATCATACCCTAGTACTGTTACCAGTATTGATTGTATGGTTCCATGCACTCTGGGGGCTCCTTAGAGGACCCCCAGCATGGCTCCTACCAACCTTCCGGGGTTTTCCAGGCAGCCCACACTGCTGCCCCCATCAGACAGATTTCTGCTCTTCTGCTGCTTGGACAGCTCAAGCCCAGGTAGGTGGAACAAAAGGATTGCCTTTGGGAGAGGGGAGTAACACCCTCTCCCTTTGGAAATAGGTGTTATATGGCTTGGGAGGGGTAGCCTCCCAAAGCCACTGGTATGCTTTGAAGGGCACATTTGGTGCCCTCCTTGCATAAACCAGTCTGCACCAGTTCAGGGACCTCCAGTCCCTGCTCTGGTGTAAAACTGGACAATGGAAAGGGAAGTAACCACTCCCTTGTCCATCACCACTCCAGGGGTGGTGCCCAGAACTCCTCCAGGTGACCACTTGATTTTGCCATCTTAAATCCAACGTGGGCAGAGGCCTCAGAGAGCATCTAGGTAACCAATCCACCTTCCAGGGCAATTTAGAGTCTCTCTTTTGGGTGGGTCCTCAGATTTGATGTGCAAGACTCCATCAGGACTCTTCTGCAATGTTTAATTCGACTTCTGGCCACTGGAACCACAACTGGAATTCACAGGAACCTACAAACCTGCAGCTACTGCGACTACTCTGATCTGCAATATTGTTCCTCCAGCTCTTTCCAGAACCTGCAACATTTCCCCAGCTGTGCATCCTCTGAGATTGACGAGTCTTCAGCCTGCACAAAAAACAAGGAGGAATCTCCCTTGGAGTGAAGGAGTCACTCCCCTGCATTCATAGACATCAACTCTTATGATGACCGGCTGCATGGATCTATTCTCTTTCAGAGCTGCATGGATCCTGCATCATGGGTCGTAGTCTGGAGTGGTCTCCTTGTTCCTCTCTACCAGCTATCCAGTTTGGGAGATGCCTTGCCTCTCTTGTAGCTACCAAGATTTGATGGCATCTCCTCCAGGGGATCTTCATGCTCCCTGTAGCCCCAGCCCCCAGAACTCTTCCCCGCTATGCACAGCCCTCTGCGTGCTTCTCCTGCAACTTTGGACTCCTTTCTAGATGTGTTGCGTGGACCACACCTCAACTCCTGTGCTTACTACCTGTGGGTTGCCTGCGGATGCTGCCTCCTCTTGCTGTGACTCTCCTCACTGCTGAGGGTCACCCAGGACTCCCTTCCATGGGTTGAGTCCCCCTGGATCTTGCTGGTCACCGACATTTCCACTTTTCTTCTCCTAATGACATTTGTCTTTGCCAAGGCGTGTTGGTGGTTTTTCCACACCACTCACCGACTGCCATCCTTCCGGCGTGGGATGTCAACTGCATAATTCCAGGAACTCTTCAGCTGCTCCAGTGCTGCACTACAGAGTGTCTTTGTCCACTGTCGACCTGGTCCTGCATCCACAGACAGGTGGGTAGTGGGTCCTGCCACAACTGGACACTCCAATGTGAACTGACTTTTTCCCCTTCTTTTCTAGTTCTTCCCTCTCTAGGATCCACCTATGGTTTCTTGCAGTCTTGTCTGGGTCTTGCAATATCTTTCTCTGAAATCCTTCTGGTGGGTTTGGGGAGAACCAGTTACTTACCTCTTTTCTCCTGGTCGCTGGGGCGCACTCTGATACTTACCATGTGGGTTTCCTAGTTCCTCCAGCTCCTCTCTACCTATTCCACTTCCTTGGGTGGGGGTCCGATTTTTCGCATTCCACTTTCTTAGTATATGGTTTGGTCCCCTCCTCCCAGGCCTTCAGTATTGTCTATTACTTTCACTGTTTTCTATTGCATTTTATGCTAATTCCTGACTGTTACTGTACATATAATGGTGTGTTTACTTACCTCCAATTGGGGTAATGCCTATATAGTATTTTAGTATTTGTGTTACTGTATAAAGTACCTTTATTTCTGTAACACTGTGTTGTTGTTTCATGTGTGTACGTGCTGTGAGACTTTAATGGTATTGCATAATCTTTGCATGTCTCCTGGATAACTTTTGGCTGCTCATACACAGCTACCTCTGGAGAGCCTGGCATCGTAGACACTGATTACACCTCCCCAATAAGGGGATACCTGTGTCGAGTAGGCTCTAATTATTCTAATGAGACTACTGGATTTGGACAGCAGAATCACTTGCACTTTGGGGGACTGAGTCTAACCCACTATAGGTGACACCTGTCAGCCTAATACGGATTTTGCTCCGGCTAACTAGCAGTGCCTCATCTCTACCCAAGAGCAGGGATGATTGGGCAGCCGAGCGTATGACACAATTGACTCCTCATGGAAATGGTGGTCACTCAGATCGCATCTGTTTCTCTCATTTACATTAGTCTCAAATATACAAGGACAATCAAGCAGTATATGTTTCAGTACGGTTTCAATGAAGAAACTGCATCTTAGATAATAAAGCATGTACTGCAATAACTAGGATGATGAAGCATGGCAGGATTAAAATTGTGACGAGGAGAGTAAAGCATAAAAATAACAGTACCATATTGTCACTAAAATCGTTAAAATAATTCCTACATAGGCTATGTAAGAGCACAGCATGTTAAGCTCTAGTTCTGCCCTTCAGGTTCCCCTGGGAAGACATCATCCCTCATACCTGAGCAAGAGGCCTGTAGTCTACATAAGCAGCTGTAGCGAAGCGTTCAGCAGTCAGCATACAGTCGTAATCATCTGACTGGAATCTCCCTCTGACGTGTATGGGACAGAGAAGTGTTTTTATAATAAAATAGCTGATGTTCTGAGAAAATGTCCCTATGTAAGGATGTGTATGTTTCCATGAACAATAGAGACAAAGTGTTCCCACATTTACCTGCAACCTCTCTTACTGCAGCCTTGTGAAAAGCACAGAATGAAAGAGATGTCTTGTTTAAGAACGCAGTGCTGACCTAGGGAAAGAACAGCTAGACAGAGAAAAATAAAACAAGCCTGCAAATGTGGCAATTGTTATAATAATAAAAAAAGCTGAATAAAATATATCCAGGTTAAAGTGCACAGCGGCAGGCCTAGTTCGCTAAAATAATGTGTATGAAGCTATAACTCCTGAACCTGGTATAAGGTGATAACACCATGGGTGCTCACCACACACCAGGCCAGCTTCTTTCACAGCCTGACTATGGATTGTCAGAAGACTTTCTGGCTTCAAAGTGGTGATGAATAGCCTTGGCCCTGTCACATAGCATGATAATTGCATCATAGCTGCATTTATGAGAACATCAGGATGCAGATGTCATTAATCCTCATTAAATTCCTTTGACTGCAGGTAAGTAGCATCGAGCTGCCTCTGTTACGGTGTGATAGTAGTAGTCTGGAAGTCAGGCTTCTTGTATCAAAAATACAGTTTATTTGACTTACTAGTGACCCACAGTGATGCCATGAATAGCCAGAGCGAAGGACAGCAGGCGACTGCCTCACAGCTAGCAACCAGCATCACCCGTACGTTCCAAAATGAGCAACATCCTAAGTTCTGATATTACAGCCAACACAAATACATTACATTTGGTGAAAGCATACTAGAAGAAGCTCATTCCTTAAGTGCCTGTCGGGTGGAGGGTTTGTTTACCAGGGCCTTGAGCGCTGATGGAATCATTATGATGCTTATGGTGACAGCCTAGTGCTAACTTGTAAGTTTGCGCATGTTGTTAATACCACACAGACCTCAGGGGTGGAAGGAGCTCCAAGCCGGTCAGTAGATCCTAATTGAACCAGGAGTCCCTGGCAACTACGAAACTATGGACCCCATGACACCGGGAGGGCCCTGTGATGTAAATAAATATGACATCAATACACATTACAACGCAGAGACACCCAGACCATCCGCGCACCTATCGTTTAATCCCTCTTTGTCACTCTCATGCAGGTTGATTGCCCTTTTTTCAACTACCTCTTCTCTCCATCAGAGAATCAGCCCCTTTCAGTCATTCTCAGGTGCATATCCTCTCCCTCTAAGGCATCTATCCTTTAAGAATAATATGGTTTCCATTCTTAAAATTGTGTGTCCCATAAACCTATCTATAGAATGTTGCCAAAATCTATGCAAATGATAATCTAAGAATGCAGTGAAGGAGTCATTGTTGGCCACTACTATGATCCTAGCATTATATTGCAGTAAAGAGACCTCATATATTTTGTGCTGCAGCCTTCCTCTGAATGAAGGCCTGTGTGACCTCTGGCCTCCCAGGTGGATCTCGTAAATTCCAAATCAGCAGACCCTTGTGATTTCTACCACATAATTCAAACATGAAATCTCCATCTCTTCATGCAACAATGGCAAAGTTATGACTCAAGCTTCGGACAATCCCCTCAAGTGCTTTCACTCCTGTTAGACCTGGCAGCTCTTGGCGTAGTTTCCCTGTACGTTTTTGCTTCTGACCCCCTGTTTTTGGATCCTGTGCTGTAATTCGTTTTTGCTGGTTTTGATACTCCGGGCACTTTACCACTGCTTACCAGTGCTGAAGTGCAAATGTTCTCTGACTAATATTACTGCAAATAATCTCTGTGACACTCTCCCATGTTCCATAAGTAAGGTCCTATTTTGATCTAAAATAAACCTTTTTTATGGCTGTTGTGTGAAAAATAACAACAGTTCTGTGCAAAATGTGGTAGTAGACTCTCACCCATCACTCACATTCAAAATACAATAAGGGAAAAAGGTTTTAAAAACTATTCAAAGTCACCAGGGCAAGACTCTCTGCAGACCAGAGCTGGCCCTCTGAAAGGCTGGGGCACTGGACCAGAGCCCCTTTTGCCCATGCCTTGCCCATGCTCGGCTCTCAGACGTGAGGGCACAGCGCAGGCACCAGGGGGCAATGTTGTGCGCCCTGAAAAATAAGCCAAAGAGGGGGAGAAAGAGGAGAAGCAAACTATAATACCTGCAGGAGCATAGAACCTGTGATGCAGGTAGGGCCCTGTGGCCATGATCGAGTAGCTGCAGGGCCTGCCCGCCTGTGACTCTGGGAGCAATGGCAATGATACAACTACGGCCACAGTTCCCTCCAACCTCTAACAGGCATGTGCAAGGAGCTGAAGGACAGAAATCTGACTGCAGGGAGCCTTTATGCTCCTACTGCGGATGGTGAGAGGTGTTTGTAACCCTCAGAGACACAGTGTCTGTTTACCTGGTACCACAATCATTTGTTTAAGGGGATTTCAGTTGCACACTATGCAGCATGTTAGGACGGGCACCAGCGTCCCTTACAGATAAACAACGGATGGTGACTGACTGACTCAAGATACAGCTGCACTGGATATGGTGGTAATGTAATCCTTCTATACATTATACACACTATGCACGGCCAAGTAACACACATTCTAGAATTAACTATGTGTTCATCACTACATCACATTTACTTGTATAAGACATATGGAAAGGGCATTGTCAGATCATTCCAGGGTCTATGCAGAATATAATATAGGCCGATATAGAGCGAGTATACCCACTTGGAAATGCCGGTGCTGAAGGATGCTGACTTTCACACATTGAAAGGCACATCTATATAGGACTAGTATTACTTGAAGAAACATACTGGCAGTAATAATTGATATAAGGGGTTTGGCAGCTTCCCGAATCACCTCTGTGGTCAAAAAAGTAGATGTTGCCTTGGTAAATAAAGACAAGAAGGTATCCAACCTTCAAATTCAGTCTATGGGAGATGTCCAGGCAGAGAACAAACTGGGGACTCTGTTCAGAAATAAGTTGAAAAAACAGTCAGGAAGGAATTACAACAGAATAGATTATGCCATCAGGTATTAGACAGAGAAGGTGACACAGAGTTGGCAAATTGCTACCCTGGCTTCCATAAAGAGAACAAACATTAGTATGTATAACAATAATCAAAGACCCTAGTAGCAACCCTATTTATACAAAAGACAGCATAAACAATGTGTTTTATACATACTTCAGACAACTGTATAAAAACACCCCCGATCTAGTGTGACTCCTGCATACTGTGGTGTCACGAGATCCAAGGCGAAGGCAGATCCAGAGTCGAGCAGAGCGTCCTGTATCTAACATCCAGCGGGAGCGGAGCGGCGTGGGGAGCAGGGAAAGCCGTGAGAGCTGGGGAGAGCAGCGTTTTTACCTGTGCCACTGTCCCGTCCCATCCTGGTGCCATCCCGGTTGCTCCAGTTGTGCTGGTTGTGCTGCTGTGTCGTCTCAGTTGTCCCAGTCCCAAAGAGTTCAGAATGCAGCAGCCTGACTCATCCTGGACATCCCCCAACACAGCCGCATCACCTCCTACCTCAGAGACCTACACTGGCTCCCAGCTAACAAGCGCATCACATACAAACTCCTGATCCACACCTACAAGGCACTGCGCAACATAGGACCGGCATACCTCAACGATTGCCTCGCCTTCTACGTACCAACAGACATCTCTATTCCTCCCAGCTCGCCCTTGCAGCCGTCTCCAACATACGGAAAAGCACAGCCAGCGGAAGATCCTTCTCCTACCTAGCAGTCCGGACATGGAACATGCTACCTCTGAAGCTCAGGCAGATCGCAGCACTGAAGCAGTTCAGGAATGACCTCAAGACCTGGCTGTTGAACAGCATGCCCACAACCAGCGCCTTGAGACCTTACAGGTGATTTGCCACACTCTACAAATCTATGATTGATTGATTGACTTCAGCTGCCTAGGTCAGGCTGGGCTGAGCAGACGGCACAGCTGGGCACAGTTGAGGCAGCCGACTGATAGTGGGATGGTGAGATCGGCCACCACCTAGTGCCAGCTCCAGCCAGGCAGGGCTGGGACAAGTGAGGCCTCGGTAGGGAGCAGAGGAGTGAGTGGTACAGCTGTAGTCAGCTGTGGCGCAGTATGAGCCCCAGGTCCCCCACAGAGGGGGCCAAGCTAGCACTTGGTGCAGCTTGTGAGTAGCCAATGTGTGCCCCGCTCACATATTTCCAGCCCTCTGGTGCCTGGGGTAGCTGCTCAGCCCCTCCCCCCAGGAAATACCTAACACTGCTGCCTATTGTCTCCAGCTCTTCATAGTGTGCATTAGTCACTGATGGGCCCCTTGGAAGGCTACTGGAAGGTTACTGCTGCTCCATTCTTGCATTGTTGATATTTACATACGCCCTCCGGAGTCAATCTGTTGTGTAACCTGTGGTGTAACTCCAGAATGCACACTAGAAACTCTCCACTATTGCAGGCACATGCTGCTAGGCTGCCAAAGAAATCCAAGAGGAAGCTATTCCATTTTAAACAAGGTAAACAAGAAAACCTGACAATCTTAAAGAGATCACTTATGAGGAATATTTCAGAAAAAGAGGGGATAACAAGGTATTATAAGATCAAAAGGGTATTGCTGTCCTGCGATGAGGACATTGGTGATAAACCCAATGAATCAGCCCAGTCGACACTCCTCCCCACTGTTGGTGCTTTAGTCCCTAGCACACATGTGGAAATGCCAGTGGGAGGTGCTTATTGAGCACATGTCTGTGGACAGAGTACAGGCTCAAGTGTTGGGCTTGGTGTGTTATCAGAGCCAAACGCCAGTCTGGGCTAACCAAAGATTACCCACCACACTGATTTTCTCTCCTGTAAAGAGAGCCTCACCAGTGGTCGAGGATGATGGTCAGGTCCTTGGAGCTTTACCTATTACTAAAGATATAAACTGGGAGGGCGGCACAATGGAGCGGCAGGAGCATAAGCCCTCTAGGCCATTATCTTCAGAAGTTTTGGTGGTGTCGGTGTAAAACCTGAGGTTCATGCGCAATAATTCTTCCCTCTTTCCTGGTCTATTGGGGAGTCACTATGGGAAAACTGGGAGTTTTGAGGTCAATGCTACTGAAGAAGTGACTTTCCCCCTGTACCCTGGGGGCTGTAACATCAGAGCAGCCCACCAAGGAAGCGGAACAGCCCTGAACGTGGGCCTTGTATACAACAAGCCGCTAGCAAATAGTGACAAAACAATTTCACTAGACGGGCACTGTGAAATTTCAGATGATCATTATATTGATGATGAGACGATTTTAAGCATCATGATTTTCGACAACAACTTGCAGCCAATCTGGAGTCAGGCATCATCACCAATTGATTCACTGGTAAAAGATGATTGTACCCATGAGGAAAGATCTCACATGGAGGATGAGAAAGCAATGAGCCTGGCACCATTAACGCCTGTGCCTCATCCCTGGTGCCAAGTGGTAGGCAGCTCCAACTCCCATGTAAGTAACCCTTTTTGTTTTGTATTCACTTTCTTTTCTACTCCGCTTTTCTGTCGGCGTGTACGGTTTTCCTACTTTCTGTATCTAGCCGTGTCTTTTCTCCTCCTCTGTATCTCTCTAACTGTCGTGTTTGTAGCTACCTAGCATTGTGCATTGTGCCGTGTTCTTCGTTCCTCTCCTGTATTTTTATTACCTCCGTGTACGTAGCCTTTTAGTATTGTCCTGTATTTTTTTCTCCCCATCCCTATTTGTGAATGCCAAGGACGTAGTTATGTTTAGTATTGTGCTGTGTTTACATTTCTGTATCTTATTGCCGTGTACATAGCTCTGGGATCCTGTTCCTTTCCCCCTGCCGCGAAATGGATCCCGCAGACACACTAGCCCCCCTCAGAAAAAACATCACCGCCCGCAACATCAAGAACGCCCCATTGTTCACCACTGATCTCTAAGCCTCCAAGCGCAAATGCCGCCAAGCTGAGAAAGCCTGGTGACAAGAACCCTCAACAACCAACTTCTCCACCCTCAAAAAAAACATTTGCACCCACCACCAACTCATATGCACCGCCAAACAAGCACACTACAAGGAACGCATTGACATCAACTCCCATAGCAGCAAAAAAACTCTTCATCATCATTAAAGAGCTAACCAAACCCAAAGCCAGCAACATAGACCCCACACACACACAAACCCTCTGCGACTCCCTTTCCAACCATTTCCACCACAAAATCCTAGACATATACAACAGCTTCACACCACACACACCCACCACACACGCCTTTTACCCACCCAACTCAGACCCCCCTCACCCCCCCCCAAACCTACTCACCACCTGGGCCCCAACCACCGACGAAGAAACTGAAAAAAACATGAATTCCATCCACTCTGGATCCCCCTCCGACCCTGCCCCCATCGCATTTTCAACAAAGCCAGCCCTACCATCGCCCCCAAGCTTTGCGACATAATCAACACCTCATTCGCCACCGCCACCTTTCCAGACCCCTGGAAGCATGCAGAAATCACTGCTCTCCTAAAAAAGCCCAAAGCCGACCCGGACAACCTCTCCAACTACCGCCCCATCTCTCTCCTCCCTTTCCCCGCCAAGGTCGCTGAGAAAATAGTCAATGCCCGCCTATCCCACTTCCTTGAAGAAAATAACACACTGGACCCCTCACAATCCGGGTTCCGCAAAAATCACAGCACGGAAACCGCCCTCATTGCATGTACCGATGATATCAGAACCAGAGTCGACAAAGGCGAGACCGTCGCATCCTCCTTGACCTCTCCGCAGCCTTTGACAGTGTCTGCCACCACACACTCAGCACACGTCTCCACAACACTGGAATTCGACACAAAGCCCTAGACTGGCTCACCTCATTCCTCACCGATAGAACCCAAAAAGTCCGCCTCCCACCCTTCACTCTACTGCTACCAAAATCATATGCGGAGTCCCCCAAGGGTCCTCCCTCAGTCCCACTCTCTTCAACATTTACATGACCCCTCTCGCCAACATCCTCCGTCCACACAGAATCACCATCCTCTCCTACGCAGACGACACCCAACTCATCATCTCCCTCACCCCCAACCACACTACCGCCAAAACCAACCTCCACGCTGCACTCCTTGACACTGCCACCTGGATGACGACAAACCACCTCAAACTCAACTCCAACAAAACATAAATCATCACCTTCGGCCTCAACAAAACCATATGGGATGACTCCTGGTGGCCCACCGCCCTAGGCCCCGCCCCCACCCTCGCAACCCACGCACACAACCTCAGCATCATCCTAGACCCCTCCCTCTCCATGACCCAGCAAATCAACGCAGTCACCTCACCATGTTTTCACATACTCTGCACGCTATAAAAAAACCTGTAAATGGATTCCCACAGATACCAGGAAGACCGTCACACATGCACTCATCAGCAACAGCCTAGACTACGGTAACGCCCACTATGCCGGCACCACACTCAAACTCAAATGCAAACTCCAGAGAATCCAGAACACAGCCGCACGCCTCATCCTGGATCTGCCCCGCCACGAACACATCACACCACACCTCAAATCCCTTCACTGGCTCCCCATAGACAAGAGGATCACCTTCAAGATCCTCATCCACGCACACAAATCCCTCCACAACACCGGCCCAACCTACCTCAACGAAAGAGGGAACTTCCAAACTCCCACACGCCACCTCCGATGTGCCGACCTCGCACTAGCCACAATCCCCCGCATCCAACGCACCACCTCTGGAGGCAAGTCTTTCTCCTACCTCGCCCTGAAGACCTGGAACTCCCTCCCCACCAACCTTCGTAAAACCCAAGACCTCCTGCTTTTCAGAAAAAACCTCAAGACATGGCTGTTCGAACAGTAACCGCCTCCTATTCCCGCCCCCCACAGCGCCTTGAGACCCTCACAGGTGAGTAGTGTGCTCTATAAATTTTTGTTGATTGATTGATTGATTAAAACCATCGGAGCATATATTTAATTTGGACATCATCCCAACATCTACTGAGCATAAGTCTCACTCTGAAAAGGCTCAGGCCAACCAAGAGCCTTTGTTCTGGGAGGTAATGGACGGAGCTCTTTCCACTCTTAGCTAGGCATCAATAATGCATGCAGATAAGGTAGATGTACAAATAAACATTCTCCAGTCACTTGCAGATCACGTTAAGTATATTGACACTCAGATAGACAAACATAACGATTTAATTACTAGGGCACAACAGATCACAGAAAAATCTCTGGTGCCTTGTTATTGGTCTCACTTATTGGATAAAATATCAGCTCTCCCAGCAATAATGGTTGATTTGGTCCAGGAATACAAAGCAGTACATAAGACCAAGACATCAGCTTCACAATCAGGTCCACTAAGCTGCTTGGTCAATCATATGGAACCCTCTCATACTCTAGATGGACAAATTGTGGGCACCGCCTTCTCAGCTCCGGTGTACCCATTGACACCCTCACGTGTAAGTGTCATTAGTTCTCAGGTCTTTGGGCTCCCTTGCACGAAAGACCCTGAGGGACCACAAGTGTCAATTTCCATGGACATCTAGAACACCTAAGACACATAATACAGCCCTTGAGGGAAGCCAACCTCACGGCTAACCCGGAAAAATGTAAGTTGACCACACAGTAATTAAGTACCTGGGCTATGTACTAGGAGAGGGACAAGTAAGGCCCCAGATAGAGAAGATCCAAGCCATCACCCAAATACCCATTCCCCATACAAAAAAGGACGTACGGGCCTTATTGGGCCTGGTAGGATATTATCGTAGGTTCATACCCCGGTTTTCCACTATAGCAGGACCCTTCATGGACCTATTAAAGAAAACATGTCCCAACAGGTTACCTACCCTCTCTGATGCTGAATTGAAGAGTTTTGAGGCTTTAAAATGCTTCCTGACTTCTAAGCCGGTTCTCTTTTGTCCCGACTTCACCAAGCCTTTTGTGGCACAAACAGATGCCTCGGATGTGGGACTGGGGGCGGTACTATCCGAGGAGAAAGGGGACGGGGCTTTGCATCCCATTGTCTACATTAGTCGTAAGGAGTCCCCAGGAGCAACACTACCACATCCTGGAAAATGAATGTTTGGCAATAAAATGGACAGTGGAATCCCTACGGTATTATTTGGCAGGAAGAACTTTCACACTATTGACAGACCATGCTCCGTTAACCTGGCTTGCTTAACATAAAGACACCAATGCTCGGGTGCTCCGGTGGTTTCTCTCACTCCAGCCTTTTTCCTTCCAGATTCGTCATTCCCCTGGAGCCCACATGATGAATGCCGATTACCTGTCTCGGTACCCAGGTCCGTAGCGCCTCTATCAGCCGCTCGCTAGGGGGAGTGTCTGTGATGGACCAGTGCTGTCAGGCCCGTCCGAGGAGGCGGCATGGACTGACGCTGCCACCTCAAACCCCGAAAGCGAAAAAGTGGCGTCCAATCCCTTTTAACTTCCGGGGCCAACAGGGCAGTGGAAAACGCGCCCGAGAAACTAGAAAAACAGAAAACCCCGGCTGGTAGAGAAGGGAGAGCGGAAGGAGCAGGAGTGACGGGAGAAGAAGACGGACGACTGTTCCAGCGACCGGAGAAGATCCAGGAATCAAGCGGCCTCGGGAACCTGACGGAATGTGACCCGGAGGGATCCCCATGTCCGACAGCAGGGCGGGAGGTGCACCGCGAAGTATCCAGCCACGTTTCAGGAGAAGCGTGGCCAAAGCAGGTGCGTCCGTATTACGGTTAAGGGAAAGACAAGGGTGGTTGGGAGTGGAAACGGGAAGGACATAAAGGGTGAACCAAGAGGGGAAGAAGTGGGGGGAGAATAAACGAGGACTACACAACCATAGAAAGGGTAAAACAAGAAAATAGAAAAGAAATCAACAGGGAAGAGGAAGAGCATACGAGAGACAGAAAACATTAAAAGGAGGTCAGAGAGAGAGAAAGGAAAAGGGGACTGATAAAGATAGAGAAGAAGTTAATCCAAAGAGGCTACAGGGAAACAAACAAACCAGTACAACAGGAAGATTTGAAGAGAGAGAGAAAGACAGAAGGTCATCCCAGGAGCAGGCAACGAGAAACGGATGAGAGAAACAGGAGACAGAGGGGAAAAGAAAACAAAGGAAGCCCGCCAGAAAACCGAGATAGAAAATAGGAAAAAGAGTAAGACAGAGAACAGGGAAGAACAAGAGAAATAGGAAAGCAACTTACCAATGCTTTATCTTGTGTTTCCTCACATGCGCCTCCTGGGAGCCCTGGAAGAAGGAGGGAAAGGAATGGAGAACTGAAGTCCAGCTAATGCCAAAAGAAGATTGAACAGTACAACATATGTAACTTGTACGCCAAACCACAACAAAAATAAATAATAAAACTCACCTGAACTCATACCCCGCTGCCTTCGTGTCCTCACTGACGTATCCAGTGACAGGCTGACAGAAGTCTCGCATTCACTACTGCTAAGAAAGACCTCTTTCATGCCACTAAGACATTTGTACGAGAAGGATAGCTCCCAAACCTCATGGATGTAACTATGTCCTAGCCTTTCTTATCTGCATACTGGAATGTGTTTTAGGCAGGACATGATTTGAAGTGTTGAAATAGTCAGATTAATGACCCTGTGTATTAACCACTCAGCAGATGGTATTTTGGCTACAGTAAAAGGCAACTTTTCTAACTTTTCAATATTTAACATGACATAAGTCGCTTCCTTCTTAGCCATTAGTTGTTGTTGTTATGTTAAATTAAATATGGAAAATATGTCCCTTGCGCTAATGTGTTGCCAAGGAATGCAACCTGCCTTCAATGTTTGTAGTGTCTAACCCAAGTGCATAATGGATCTTAGTTGACTCTGTCCATGGTGTAAAGAAGAGATGTCACTTTGTATTATGTCTATTGCCGAAGAAACAATGTTGATTAAGGTGTTTATCAGGTCGGACAGGGTATTAATTTCATTATCTACAACAGCGAATGCCTTCTGATCTGTTTGCCTTAACCGGGTAGCAGCTTCTTGTTGAGAAAGCTTCCAAATTTAATTATAGACTGCATATAAGAAGCGTTTTCTGCGTTGTTTTCTGGGGCTTAACAGGAAATCCTGTAAGTCAGTGTTATTAGACAGGAAACTGAGGTGTTCTCTAACATCATCTAGTGAGTAATTCTTCAACCATTGCTGGCATAGAGCCCCTACACTGTATGTTGTTACTATACCCACATGTTCGGATGACACATAGCGAGGGTCTGGCCTACTTGTTCTAAAAACCCCCGTGGAGTTTATAAAAACATTACGACACCCATTGGCATCTATTGACCACAATAACCAGACTCCAGGATGTGACAGTGAAGCATTAAACGTACCATTCTGGACCCATTCATCGAGCTGATCTTCAGATGCATGTATATACTTTTGCCATTTGTAAAATTTTGCAGGGTCAGTTATACTGGGAGCATTCAATTCCTTAATCTTTGCTAAGCCTAAGCAACTTGTTTGTTGTTTCACTTAAAAATATCATTTGAACAGGTATCAGACATGCTCTGAATGAAGCTTCCTACCCTCTTATTTGCCAATTTCTTGTTCCCCACACACTTTTTAAGTCAATCGACTTCAGCCAATATTCATAGCCTTCTATAGCCAACTAGGAAACAAAGGAATCAAAATAAATGAATTTCGTATCTGTCAATAATGTATGTACATTTTCCATCAATGGCAATTTGAAATAATATGACTCAGCATTTTTAACACTGTGCCCTGAAAAATCTGCAAACTTTTCTGAATATGTTTTAGAACTCCATTGTGGTGTAGTTGGACAATGTTCCCATTGTGTTTAGTTAAAAATAGCCTTTGGGGTACTTGCTCTGTGAAGGAAATGGTGCCCATGATAATTATAGCAAAACATATCACCATAACTCGCTTTAGATTGATAAACATCTTCACTTTCGAATTCAGTGTAATACTGCGATTCGGTCATCATAGAATCAACTGTTTTCACATCTCAGTCATCAGAAACAACTCCGGGTATAATTACATTGTTCATTGAATGTTTAAACACATATGGTATTTGAATGACCTCCGTGGGCCCGTAAATATCAAATGTGACTTTATCCCACACAATCCCATCAGGAGTTGGTATAGCGGAAACGTTCACAAAAGACAAGTCTCTACGGACCTTGTGTGAAGAAAAATAGAGTTTTAGGACCTCATCCATCAGTTCAACTGTTAATCTTTCAGAATGAAAATGACCATGTATTAATAGAAAGAATGTTATGACAAAGCCAATCCAAAGGAGGAAAGTTAATACAGTCAAGGAAAGCCACAGATAGTTTCATGGGAAAATAAAGTAATTTGTTTTAAGCCAGTTTATCAGCTTATGTGTTTTTGGTAGTTCAGATGTAGAAGAGGCAAATGAGTCAGAGAAAGTGTCATTGATGTCAACAAAGTATCCAGAAGCAGTTTGTGCAAAAACTGGAGCCGTATTTGTAGGAGGAGAACTGGTAGGGGTCTCCCACAGTGGTTCATAGTAAATGATGCCATCCTTCTGTGTTGAAGGTGTGTCAAATCGATCAGTAATTTCTATGTCGTTTGTTATAACAGATGTTAGTGGAACTAATGCAAGATCATTTTCAACCCCCCCCCAAGCTCGGAGAGGTGTCAGCGTTGCTCCACAAAACTTATAGAGGGACATCTTGACCAGTAGTGGAGGGATTTGGGAACTACTGGCTGCTCCTCTTGGTTGCTGGCAGGATCGGCCACATGGTGTAACTTAACATTGTCGCTAGATACAAAGGAATTTTCTTTAGCACCAGCCAATGGTGGTAGAATGGCAGTTGTGGTACTGTGTATTCCCAATACTAGGACTTGTGCACGATAAGAAGGACCAAACTCCTTTTTTACAGCAACTTTTTCGCGTGTTAGATCCCCAACTTTTGGAATCCAGCCAGTGGATGTTATTGGTACATCCTTAATTTCTGCGGAGGCAGCACTGGCATAAGCGTTGTAGTCACAGAACTGTTGTAATTCCTGGAAGAGAGTGACACGCTCATTTATGTCAAAAGGTGTTTCTGCCACCTCCACGCCAGGAGCATCAAGATCTGGAACATACATTTGAGTTCCAAACAGGCACTCGTATGACGTATGACCGCCCAGGGACCTTCTAGACAGAATATTAAGTGCTCTCTGAGCTCCATACAGGTAATTAAGCCAACTACGACCCGTACCTAAAACTCTGGCTGTTAAGGACTGCTTTAAATCATGGTTTCATCACTCCATGACACTATTTCCCTTCGGATTAAATGGAGACGAGTACTGGAGTTGGACCCCTAATGAAGCCATGGCGTCCCTGAATGCCCTTGAGGCAAAAGCAGCACCCTGGACCGAGTGGAAAGCCTCAACTGCATATGTGCTGATAAAGATTTGCAAATCTTCAATAACAGTCCGAGCGTCAGCTGAGCATTGTGGCCACACCCATAGAAATCTGGAGCAAGAGTCAACAGCGACTAAGATGTATTTGTATGCACTGTCCGGTGTTACGGGACCACAATGGTCCAAGTACACACATTGTAAAGGTATGTTAGAAATTAGGAGGGGTGTCTGCGTTGGGCGTTTGACAGTGGAGCCCTTAATTTGTTGGCAGATGTCACAACAAAGGCCATACTGCTTGGTCTGTTTCTATAAACCTGGCCACCAATAACGTGCTTTCAACAATGATATTGTAGCCACCACATCAGCAAGGGCAGATGCAACCCCCTCTTGAGCTGCTTTAATCAACTCTGGCTGATCCCCAACTTTTGGAATCCAGCCGGTGGATGTTATTGGTACATCGTTAATTCCTGCGGAGGCAGCACTGGCAGAAGCGTTGTCGTCACTGAACTGTTGTAATTCCTACAAGAGAGTGACACGTTCATTTATGTCAAAAGGTGTTTCTGCCGCCTCCACGCCAGGACCATCAAGATCTGGAACATACATTTGAGTTCCAAACAGGCACTCGTATGAAGTACGATCACCCATGGACCTTCTAGACAGAATGTTAAGTGCTCTCTGGGCTCCAAACAGGTGATGAAGCCAACTACAACCCATGCCTAATACTCTGGCTGTTAAGGACTGCTTTAAATCACAGTTTCATCACTCCACAACACTATTTCCCTCCGGATTAAATGGAGATGAGAACTGGAGTTGGACCCCTAACGAAGCCATGGCGTCCCTGAATGCCCTTGAGGCTAAAGCAGCACCCTGGTCCAAGTGGAAAGCCACAACTGCATATGTGCTGATAAAGATTTGCAAATCTTTAATAACAGTCCGAGCGTCAGCTGAGAATTGTGGCCACACCCATACAAATCAGGAGCAAGAGTCAACAGCGACTAAGATGTATTTGTATGCACTGTCCGGTGTTAGGGGACCACAATGGTCCAAGTACACACATTGTAAAGGTTTGTTAGATATTAGGAGGGGTGTCTGCGTTGGGCGTTTGACAGTGGAGCCCTTAATTTGTTGGCAGATGTCACAACAAAGGACATCCTGCTTGGTCTGTTTGTATAGACCTGGCCACCAATAACTTGCTTACAATAATGATATTGTAGCCGCCACACCAGCATGGGCAGATGCAACCCCCTCATGCACTGCTTTAATCAACTCTGGTCTCATTTCTTTGTTGGGAATTACTCGAACCTCCACACCTGGTATTTTTACTTCTGCATCAAGGAAGCATCCCATTCGGTAGGAATATTTAGCAGGAAATGCTTTTGGATAGGGCGTGCCTTCAGCCGTAGGTTTCACAGGCTGCCCATATGTCATTGTCCGGTTTCATTCCTGAATGAGTTACTGCAGCCGTAGCTACTGTTGATTTGGCTGCTTCATCAGCCAGTGTATTTCCATCAACGTGTATTCTAACAGGCTGGTGTCCAAGTGTATGTACAGCATGGACATTTGGTAGCATTTCCTTCAGATCCTCTACTTTCTCCCACAGAAGTCTGTGTTTGATGGTGTTGCCTTTAGAATCTCTGAACCTATTCTGGCACCAATAATGCAGGTATTCATTGAAGAACTGGACACAGTAATACGAATCACAGACGAGCAGTTAGCTGTGCAGGATCCGTGTGTCCCGGTGTCATCACCAGAGCCTTCAGCTCTGCTAGTTGTGTTGTGCAATCCCCTAGGGTTTGCGTGAATATATGACGGGGATAGAATTTATTATCCTCCTTGTAGCCACTTACGACTGTGCAAGCAGCAGACTATTGATGTTTTGTGCCCATTGCAGGTTGTGCTGAGCTATCGGTGTACATGACTCTTTGATTTTGATCAATAGGCAGTGTATTTGCCGGAACTGGGTATTCTAGTTCATATTGCGAAAACTCTTGAGTTTGTAATTTTGGGTCAAAAATATAGTCAACTTCAGTGGCTGTCAGAGACGTTGCCCATTGAATCCAACGTGGATGTAATGCTTTAGCATTTGGAATGCTGGCTTTGGTAACAGCCTCAAGGGCTGGAAATGGAGATATGACAATAATGCGTTTCCCCTGGGGTAGTGGTCTTTCTTTAATGAAATCCATCTGAACAGCAGTGAGAATTTTCTCAGTGGGAGCAAAGTGTTGTTCTGCTGCTGAATACAAATGTGATTTGTATGCAATCGGGCCTGTCTCACCCTCATTGAAAGTTACATAGGTGAAACCCAATGGCACCAGCAATTACTCTGATGAGCATATGTTTTTTGTTGTCCCTTGTGTGTAAGTGTTGTGCTGCAAGCATGTTCATTTGCAAAGCTCTGAGAATGCGTGTGTGTTCGACTGTCCACATTTTACTGGAAAAGTCAGGATGTATTAAGTCATAAAAAAAATTCAGTGGTGATGCGTGATCTGGAATGTAAGATCTGCCAAAATTTAGAAAACCCAATAGGAAATGGAGTGTTTTAATGGTATTTGGAGGTTGTAACTGTGCACATTTTCCCATGAATTGTGGTGTTAGGCTCTTTCCTTCACTTGATAGCTCATATCCCAAAAACAGGACGTTGAGGAAGGCTATTTTTGTTTTCTTGAAGTTAAATTTATGGCCAAATTTGGCAAATCCTACAACAATACGGGCTACCCGTCTTAGATGTTGCAGTAATTCATCATCCGTGAGGTAGATATTATCTACATAGGCCAATGCTTCAGCGTCAATGTCGTGCAATATTGAAGTCACACGAGCCGCAAACAGTCCTAGACTGTTCTTGTACTCCTGAGGTAACGGTGAAACTTGTTAGGTCTCTACTCTAAGGCACTATATTTTGGCAGAAGAAACCATTGGAAATGTCTAGTGTTGTTTTGTATTTTTTACGCACTATGTTGTTCATGAGTGCTGTGCTATGTGAGTTTTGTATAGCGTATGTGCGTGTATCACTGTTTAAATGTCTGTAGTCTAAGAATATTCTGTACAAATGGTCCAGTTTAGCTGCTGAGAATAAGGGATTATTTATTGGTGAGACACAGGGTTCGAATACGCCCTGGTACTCCATTTGTGGGAGGATTCCCCTCACGGGTGCTTTTGTATCATGTTTTATTAGATACTGGGGCTGTTGTTGATTTTTGATAGGAATTACATGATAGGGAGAATCTTTATCCCAACCTATGTGTTTGAGATACAACGTGGGTGCCTGCGCCAATGTCCAATCGAGATGGCATAGGATTCTCAAGCTCATCGGGAACAAGGGGCAAAAATGAAGGTTTGATAACATCTTCCCAATACGGGCAAGCATGGACAAATTCAGGTGGCCAATCCCTTTCCGCCAGTAGAATATCATATATATTTACAACGCAGTCCCAAAAGATTGTGTCGATTTGGCGCTCAATGTCTCCTTCTAACTGTAATGTTACTTTGTACACCCTATCAGGTGTGGAGACACGCACGTCCTCAGCTTCAACTTGTAAGAAGTCAGCAGTTGCTTTCACCCCCAGATGCTCTAGAAGATTCCGGCGAACTAATGTGACCTCTTCCGCGCTAATAACGCTTATGCCCATTTCCTGTTCTTCAATAGAGTCCTCTTCTTGAGTGGCATGACGAACTGTAACTGCTGCTACTTTTTTCTTTTTAAATTGGGGTTTTTGTTGGGGAAGTTTCTCTTATTTTTTAACAGAAAGTTCTGTTGAGCGTTGTGATTCCTGTCTCGGTTTCACGTACTCAGTTCTTCGCTCTGACCGCCCACCTCTCTCACTGCGTTTTTCCAGTGAGTCCGGAAAGGAATGAGATTGGCCTGTATCAGTATATTGATATCTGTCAGGCGTTTTTATATAATCTCTATTTCTGAGATTATATATATTCTGTGGGGTCTCCGTATGGGGAGATTCTCCGCTTTCTTTTTTAGGTGTTTGTTGTTTTTTATCCCAGCGTTTCTTAGTACCCTCAGGAGCTTGCTCGGTAGAATCTTTATTAGATTTACCCTGAAGCTGTGGTTTTGTGGGTCTGGCCCCCAGACTATTCCGACCAATGCTAGGTAGGTCTCCATGATAATCTTTGTCAGCTCACGTTCTTGATTCTCTGGAGGAACATCCCAGAGCCGCATGCACACCGCTAGTGCAACTGCTTCCCCTTTAAGGTTACTTAATATAATTGAATACTGTGGCAAAATTGTCCATTAGTTGCATCCCCAAGTCCAAGGCCGGGACAGCCCCGTATTCATCTTGAATTTGTTTGAACACTTCCGGTAAATTGGCAAGTGGTGGTGTAGCATGTGCGGTAGTATAGAGTGTGGCAAATACCGTTCCCCAGGTATTGCAGTTATCTACTGTGGGAACCATCCCAAATGGCAAGCACATAGTTAATATCCTATGCTTATCCTGAGGTCCCATATGGGAAAATACTGTTTCCAGTGCTTGAGCTAATCAAAACAGAATTTCTTCTAGTTTGGTGGGTACTTTACCCATGATCGAATGTACAGTCGCCGGATTAATGCCTGGTATTACTGCATGTGGGCACTGGAGCAGCACGTGCTGGGTTTGCATTTAATGTTTGCATTAAAAACTGTACTAATCGTCTGTATATTTCCGTCAGCTCAGCATGTAAGCAGCAGATTTCAACTACCGCCAAGGTTGCTACATCAGGGTGGGGTGTATATGTGGCCAACAAAGGCCAGGTAGGACCGTCATTACTTAGAGGACCTAACCTAATGTGTACAATTGTATGGGGTAGGGCGCCATCAAGCCCATTATTATGTTCTTGATAAGATAGAGGTATTTCTAATTATGCATATGCTCTGTATTTTGCAGGTATATTTGCAGATGTATAGTTATGTAAGGTATTTGTGTTCTCATCAGCTGGCGGAAATGTGACCCAAGAATAAAACAATTCAGTTCGATAGGGTGGATGAGCCTCAGCAACAAATGTAACTGGACCCCCCTAGGCCGTTAGGCCATGTGTCTATAAATGTGCAGTAAGGGGTTGTCGCATACTGACTGCAATTCCTACCCGTTGCGGGTTCGCCATAACGAATGGTAAATTTTGTTCAGAGATAAGCACACCAAAGGTGGATTATTCTTTTAGAGTTCAAGCTTGAACAACCTACAGCGCTAGTTAGGTACTCCCTACTTAGCTGAGGAGGAAAATCCTCAGTACCAAAGATGTCTCCGTATACAGTACTGATGTGTCTTTGTATGTAGTGAGTAGGATACTCAGGAGGACCCGAAAATTAGAGCCTGACCAATCGTTGGTGGCACCATGTCGCGTAGGCTCTCATTATTCTAATGAGACTATTGGATTTGGACAACAAAATCACTTGCACTGTGGGGACTGAGTCTAACCCACTATAGGTGACACCTGTCAGCCTGATCCGGGTTTTGCTCCGGCTAACTAGCAGTGCCTCATCTCTACCTAAGAGCAGGGATGATTGGACAGCCGAGCGCATGACACAATTGACTTCTCATGGAAATGGTGGTCACTCAGATCGCATCCGTTTCTCTCATTTACATTAGTCTCCCATATACAAGGACAATCAGAGGAACTATATGTTTCAATAAGGTTTCAATGAAGAAACTGGATCTTAAATAATAAAGCATGTACTGCAATAACTAGGATGATGAAGCATGTCAGGATTAAAATTGTGACGAGGAGAGTAAAGCATAAAAATAACGCTACCATATTGTCACTAAAATCATTAAAATAATTCCTACATAGGCTATGTGAGAGGACAGCATGTTAAGCTCTAGTTCTGCCCTTCATGTTCCCCTGGGAAGACATCATCCCTCATACCTGAGCAAGATGCCTGTAGTCTACATAAGCAGCTGTAGCGTAGCATTCAGCAGTCAGCATACAGTCGTGGTCATCTGACTGGAATCTCCCTCTAACATGTATGGGACAGAGAAGTTTTTTTATAATAAAACAGCTGATGTTCTGAGAAAATGTCCCTATTTAAGGATGTGTCTGTTTCTATGAACAATAGAGACAAAGTGTTACCATATTTGCCTGCAACCTCTCTTACTGCAGCCTTGTGAATAGCACAGAGTGAAAGAAATGTCTTGTTTAAGAACGCAGTGCTGACCTAGGCAAAGAACAGCTAGACAGAGAGAAATAAAACAAGACCGCAAATGTGGCTATTGTTAAAATAATAAACAAAGCTGAATAAAATATATCTAGGTCAAAGTGCACAGTGGCAGGACTAGTTCGCTAAAATTACGTGTATGAAGCTATAACTAAAATGGCTACACAACTCCTGAACCTGGTATAATGTGATAACACCATAGGTGCTCACCACACACCAGGACAGATTCTTTCACAGCCTGACTATGGATTGTCAGAAGACTTTCTGGCTTCAAATTGTTGATGAATAGCCTTGGCTCTGTCACATAGCATGGTAATTGCATCATAACTGCATTTCTGAGAACATCAGGATGCAGATGTCCTTAATCCTTGTTAAATTCCTTTGACTGCAGGTAAGTAGCATTGAGGTGCCACTGTTACGGTGTGATAGTAGTAGTCTGGCAGTCAGGCTTCTTGTATCCAAAATACAGTTTATTTGACTTACTAGCGACCCACAGTGATGCCATGAAAAGCCAGAACGAAGTACAGCAGGCGACTGCCCAACAGCTAGCAACCAGCATCACCCGTACATTCCAAAATGAGCAACATTCTAATTTCTGGTAGTACAGCCAACACAAATACATTACATTTGGTGAAAGCATACTAGAAGAAGCTCATTCCTTAAGTGACTGTCGGGTGGAGGGTTTGTTTACTAGAGCCTTGAGCGCTGATGGAATCATTATGATGCTTATGGTGACAGCCTAGTGCTAACTTGTAAGTGTGCGCGTGTTGTTAATACCACACAGACCTCAGGGGTGGAAGGAGCTCCAAGCCGGTCAGTAGATCCTAATTGAACCAGGAGTCCCTGGCAACTACGAAACTATGGACCCCATGACACCGGGAGGGCCCTGTGATGTAAATAAATATGACATCAATACACATTACAACGCAGAGACACCCAGACCATCCGCGCACCTATCGTTTAATCCCTCTTTGTCACTCTCATGCAGGTTGATTGCCCTTTTTTCAACTACCTCTTCTCTCCATCAGAGAATCAGCCCCTTTCAGTCATTCTCAGGTGCATATCCTCTCCCTCTAAGGCATCTATCCTTTAAAAATAATATGGTTCCCATTCTTAAAATCGTTTGTCCCATAAACCTATCTATAGAATGTTGCCAAAATCTATGCAAATGATAATCTAAGAATGCAGTGAAGGAGTTATTGTTGGCCACTACTATGATCCTAGCAGTATATCGCAGTAAAGAGACCTCATATATTTTGTGCTGCAGCCTTCCTCTGAATGAAGGCCTGTGTGACCTCTGGCCTCCCACGTGGATCTCGTAAATTCCAAATCAGCAGACCCTTGTGATTTCTACCCCATCATCCAAACATGAAATCTCCATCTCTTCATGCAACAATGGCAAAGTTATGACTCAAGCTTCGGACAATCCCCTCAAGTGCTTTCACTCCTGTTAGACCTGGCAGCTCTTGGCGTAGTTTCCCTGTACGTTTTTGCTTCTGACCCCCTGTTTTTGGATCCTGTGCTGTAATTCGTTTTTGCTGGTTTTGATACTCCGGGCACTTTACCACTGCTTACCAGTGCTGAAGTGCAAATGTTCTCTGACTAATATTACTGCAAATAATCTCTGTGACACTCTCCCATGTTCCATAAGTAAGGTCCGATTTTGATCTAAAATAAACCTTTTTTATGGCTGTTGTGTGAAAAATAACAACAGTTCTGTGCAAAATGTGGTAGTAGACTCTCACCCATCACTCACATTCAAAATACAATAAGGGAAAAAGGTTTTTAAAACTATTCAAAGTCACCAGGGCAAGACTCTCTGCAGACAAGAGCTGGCCCTCTGAAAGGCTGGGGCACTGGACCAGAGCCCCTTTTGCCCATGCCTTGCCCATGCTCGGCTCTCAGACGTGAGGGCACAGCGCAGGCACCAGGGGGCAATGTTGTGTGCCCTGAAAAATAAGCCAAAAAGGGGGAGAAAGAGGAGAAGCAAACTATAATACCTGCAGGAGCATAGAACCTGTGATGCACGTAGGGCCCTGTGGCCATGATCGAGTAGCTGCAGGGCCTGCCCGCCTGTGACTCTGGGAGCAATCGCAATCATACAACTACGGCCACAGTTCCCTCCAACCTCTAACAGGCATGTGCAAGGAGCTGAAGGACAGAAATCTGACTGCAGGGAGCCTTTATGCTCCTACTGCGGATGGTGAGAGGTGTTTGTAACCCTCAGAGACACAGGCCCTCATTCCGACCCTGGCGGTTTCAAACCGCCAGGGTGGAGGACCGCGGGAGCACCGCCGACAGGCCGGCGGTGCTCCAATGGGCATTCCGACCGCGGCGGTAAAGCCGCGGTCGGACCGGCAACACTGGCGGTCTCCCGCCAGTGTACCGCCGCCCATAGGAATCCTCCAAGGCGGCGCAGCTAGCTGCGCCGCCGAGGGGATTCCGACCCCCCCTACCGCCATCCAGTTCCCGGCGGTTCTCCCGCCGGAAACCGGATGGCGGTAGGGGGGGTCGCGGGGCCCCTGGGGGCCCCTGCAGTGCCCATGCCACTGGCATGGGCACTGCAGGGGCCCCCGTAAGAGGGCCCCTAAATGTATTTCACTGTCTGCTTTGCAGACAGTGAAATACGCGACGGTTGCAACTGCACCCGTCGCACAGCTTCCACTCCGCCGGCTCGATTCCGAGCCGGCTTCATCGTGGAAGCCTCTTTCCCGCTGGGCTGGCGGGCGGCCTGAAGGCGGCCGCCCGCCAGCCCAGCGGGAAAGTCAGAATCACCGCCGCGGTCTTTCGACCGCGGAACGGTATTCTGGCGGCCCCCGACAGGCCGGCGGCGACCGCCGCCGGCCAATGTCGGAATGAGGGCCACAGTGTCTGTTTACCTGGTACCACAATCATTTGTTTAAGGGGATTTCAGTTGCACACTATGCAGCATGTTAGGACGGGCACCAGCGTCCCTTACAGATAAACAACGGATGGTGACTGACTGACTCAAGATACAGCTGCACTGGACATGGTAGATGTATGGCGGTAATGTAATCTTTCTATACATTATACACACTATGCACGGCCAAGTAACACACATTCTAGAATTAACTATGTGTTCATCACTACATCACATTTACATATATAAGACATATGGAAAGGGCATTGTCAGATCATTCCAGGGTCTATGCAGAATATCATATAGGCCGGTATAGAGCGAGTATACCCACTTGGAAATGCCGGTGTTGGCCCTGAAGGAGGCTGACTTTCACACATTGGAAGGCACATCTATATAGGACTAGTATTACTTGAAGGAAAATACTGGCAGTAATAATTGATATAAGGGGTTTGGCAGGTTCCCGAATCACCTCTGTGGGCAAAAACCCAGATGTCGCCTTGGTAAATAAAGAAAAGAAGGTATGCAACCTTCAAATTCAGGCTATGGGAGATGTCCATGTGGAGAACAAACCGGGGACTCTGTTCAGAAATAAGTTTAAAAAACAGTCATGGAGGAATTACAACAGAATAGATTATGTCATCAGGTATTAGACAGAGAAGGTGACACAGAGTTGGCAAATTGCTAGCCTGGCTTCCATAAAGAGAACAAACATTAGTATGTATAACAACAATCAAAGACCCTAGTAGCAACCCTATTTAGACACAAGACAGCATAAACAATGTGTTTTATACATACTTTAGACAACCGTATAAAAACACCCCCGATCTAGTGTGAATCCTGCCTACTGTGTGTCACGAGATCCAAGGCGAAGGCAGCACCAGAGTCTAGCAGAGCGTTCTGTATCTAACATCCAGTAGGAACGGAGTGGCCTGGGGAGCAGGGAAAGCCGTGAGAGCTGTGGAGAGCAGCGTTTTTCCCTGTGCCACTGTCCTGTCCCGGTTGCTCCAGTTGTGCTGGTTGTGCCGCTGTGTTGTCTCAGTCGTCTCAGTCACTTCAAAGAGTTCAGAATGCAGCAGCCAGTCTCATCCTGGACATCCCCCAACACAGCCGCATCACCTCCTACCTCAGAGACCTACACTGGCTCCCAGCTAACAAGCGCATCACATACAAACTCCTGATCCACACCTACAAGGCACTGCGCAACATAGGACCGGCATACCTCAACGATTGCCTCGCCTTCTACGTACCAACAGACATCTCTATTCCTCCCAGCTCGCCCTTGCAGCCGTCCCCAAGACCCAGAAAAGCACAGCAGGCGGAACATCCTTCTCCTACCTAGCAGCCCAGACATGGAACACGCTACCTCTGAAGCTCAGGCAGATCGCCGCACTGAAGCAGTTCAGGAATGACCTCAAGACCTGGCTCTTTGACTGAACAGCATGCCCACAAACAGCTCCTTGAAGCCTTACCAGTGATTTGCCACACTCTACAAATCTATGATTGATTGATTGACTTCAGCTACCTAGGTCAGGCTGGGCTGAGCAGACGGCAAGGCTGGGCACGGCTGGGCACAGTTGAGGCAGCCGACTGATAGTGGGATGGTGAGATCAGCCACCACCTAGTGCCAGCTCCAGCCAGGCAGGGCTGGGACCAGTGAGGCCTCGGTAGGGAGCAGAGGAGTGAGTGGTACAGCTGTAGTCAGCTGTGGCACAGTATGAGCCTCAGGTCCCCCACAGAGGGGGCCCAGCTAGGACTGGGTGCAACTTGTGAGTGGCCAATGTGTGTCCCGCTCACAGATTTCCAGCCCTCTGGTGCCTGGGGTAGCTGCTCAGCGCCCCCCCCCCCAGGAAATACCTAACACTGCTGCCCATCATCTCCAGCTCTTCATAGTGTGCATTAGCCACTGATGGGCCCCTTGGAAGGTTACTGGAAGGTTACTGCTGCTCCATTCTTGCATTGTTGATATTTACATACGCCCTCCGGAGTCAATCTGTTGTGTAACCTGTTGTGTAACTCCAGAATGCACACCAGATACTCTCCACTATTGCAGGCACATGCTGCTAGGCTGTCAAAGAAATCCAAGAGGAAGCTATTCCATTTTAAACAAGGTAAACAAGAAAACCTGGACAACCAAACAATCTTCAAGTGATCACTTATGAAGAATATTTCAGAAAAAGAGGGGATAACAAGGTATTATAAGATCAAAAGGGTATTGCTGTCCTGCGATGAGGACATTGGTGATAAACCCAATGAATCAGCCCAGTCGACACTCCTCCCCACTGTTGGTGCATTAGTCCCTAGCACACAGGTGGAAATGCCAGTGGGAGGTGCTTATTGAGCACATGTCTGTGGACAAAGTACAGGCTCAAGTGTTGGGCTTGTTGTGTTATCAGATCCAAACGCCAGTCTGGGCTAACCAAAGATCACCCACCACACTGATTGTCTCTCCTGTAAAGAGAGCCTCACCAGTGGTCGAGGAGGATGGTCAGGTCCTTGGAGCTTTACCTATTACTCAAGATATAAACTGGGAGGGCGGCACGATGGAGCAGCAGGAGCATAAGCCCTCTCGGCCATTATCTTCAGAAGTTTTGGTGGTGTCAGTGTAAAACCTGAGGTTCATTCGCAATAATTCTTCCCTCTTTCCTGGTCTACTGGGGAGTCACTATAGGAAAACTGAGAGTTTTGAGGTCAATGCTACTGAAGAAGTGACTTTCCCCCTGTGCCCTGGGGGCTGTAACATCAGAGGGGCCCACCAAGGAAGCAGACCAGCCCTGAACGCAGGGCTTGTATACAACAAGCCGCTAGCAAATAGTAATAAAACAATTTCACTAGATGGGCACTGCGAAATTTCAGATGATCATTATATTGATGATGAGACGATTTTAAGCATCATGATTTTCGACAACAACTTGCAGCCAATCTGGAATCAGGCATCATCACCAATTGATTTGCTGGTAAAATATGATTGTACCCATGAGGAAAGATCCCACAAGGAGGATGAGAAAGCAATGAGCCTAGCACCATTAACGCCTGCGCCTCATCCCTGGTGCCTAGTGGTAGGCAGCTCCAACTCCTGTGTAAGTAACCCTTTTTGTTTTGTATTCACTTTCTTTCCTCCTCCGCTTTTCTGTCGCTGTGTACAAATTTCCTACTTTGTGCATCTAGCCATGTCTTTTCTCCTCCTCTGTATCTCTCTAACTGCCGTGTTTGTAGCTACCTAGCATTGTGCATTGTGCCGTGTTCTTCGTTCCTCTCCTGTATTTTTATTACCTCCGTGTACGTAGCCTTTTAGTATTGTGCCGTATTTTTTTCTCCCATTTTCGTATTTGTGAATGCCAAGGACGTAGTTATTTTTAGTATTGTGCCGTGTTTACATTTCTGTATCTTATTGCAGTGTACGTAGCTCTGGGATCCTGTTCTTTTCCCCCTGCTGCTGCCTCCCCTGCGCCCCCACCCCCCACGCACACCCATTGGCCCCCTCCCAGCTCCTCCACCCTCCCACCCCACCCTCTTAATGGCAGCTGCTGTGCGGCCGCGCCGCTGGCGTGCCAGAGGCAAGCCCGCCTGAGCCCGTCTGCGCCTAGACCGCGCCAGTCCCCCTGGTCCCCCCAACCCAGACCCCACCAAACAACTCTACTCCCCTCTCGCCCTCCACTCCCTCAACCCAGGACCTCGCCCCACCTGCTCCCTATCCAGCCCCACACACACACAGGGCCCCTTCACCTGCTACACCTGCCATTTCTCCTGCTCCACATCCCTCACGCCCCTCACCACCCCAGTACCCCCCCACCAAACACAAAATCCCCAACGCTATAAACACCTGCACAGCCCCCGCACCCACCAACCGGCCCCACCACATAACACCTCAGAACCTGAACACACCCGACAACAACACCACCACGACACACAGCAACACCATCCCACGACACATCAACAACACCCACCACAACCATCTCAACTGCCTGCTCCTTAACACCCGCTCCCTACACAAATATGCCATAGAACTCTGGGATCTCATCACATCACACACACCTGACATCGTCTTCCTCACGGAAACCTGGACGAACCCCTCCTCAGAACCCGATATAGCCACAGCCACCCCCATGGGATTCAAACTCCAACGCAAAGACCGCCTTAACAAGCCAGGAGGTGGCATCGCCATCCTGCACAGAGACACCGTTAAAGAAACCACTAACCCCCAAGACACCATCGACAGTGCAGAACACATGCACTTCCTAATACACATTAACAACAACACCACCCTCAGAGGCACACTAATTTACAGACCCCCAGGACCACGCCCCGCCTTTTGTGACGCCATCGCCGACACCATCAGCACGCACGCCCTCACCTCCACAAGCTACATCCTCCTCTGTGACTTCAACTTTTACCTGGAGAACCCTCAAGACCACAACTCCTCCTCCCTCCTAGAAAACCTTGCCATCCTAGGACTCAAATACTGGTCACAGCACCCACCCACTCAGCAGGACACACACTTTATGTAATTTTCACCTCAAGCCAACACATAACCTACACCCACACCACCAAACTCTACTGGACGGACCACCACTGCGTCCATTTCTCCTTCGCCAAACCCCCACTCACCACCACCAACACACCACACTATTTCGCATGTGGGACAAGATACCCGCAGAACGCCTGAACTCCCAACTGTCGCATGACCCCCCCACACCGACGACCCCAACACTGCGGCCAACAACCTCTCAAAATGGATCACTACCTGCACAGACACACAAGCCCCCCTCAGAAAAAACATTACCGCCCGCAACATCAAGAACTCCCCATGGTTCACCACTGAACTCCAAGACTCCAAGCGCAAATGCTGCCAAGCGGAGAAAGCCTGGCGACACGAACCCTCAACAACCAACTTCTCCACCCTAAAAAAAAAACATTCGCACCCACCACCAACTCATACGCACCGCCAAACGAGCACACTACAAGGAACGCATTGACAACAACTCCCATAGCAGCAAAAAACTCTTCACCATCATTAAAGAGCTAACCAAACCCAAAGCCAGCAACATAGACCCCACAAACACAAACCCTCTGCGACTCCCTCTCCAACCATTTCCACCACAAAATCCTAGACATATACAACAGTTTCACACCACACAAACCCACCACACACGCCTCTCCCCCACCCAACTCAGACCCCCTTCATGCCCCCCAAACCTACTCACCACCTGGGCCCCAACCACCGACGAAGAAACTAAAAAAAACATGAATTCCATCCACTCTGGATCCCCCTCCGACCCCTGCCCCCATCGCCAGCTCCACCATCGCCCCCAAGCTTCGCGACATAATCAACACCTCATTCTCCACCGCCACCTTTCCAGACCCCTGGAATCACGCAGAAATCACAGCTCTCCTAAAAAAGCCGAAAGCCGACCCAGACAACCTCTCCAACTACCGGCCCATCTCCCTCTCCTCCCTTTCCCCGCCAAGGTCTCAGAGAAAATAGTCAACGCCCGCCTAGCCCACTTCCTTGAGGAAAATAACACACTGGACCCCTCACAATCAGTGTTCCACAAAAACCACAGCACGGAAACTGCCCTTATCGCATGTACCGATGACATCAGAACCAGAGTTGACAAGGGCGAGACCATCGCACTCATCCTCCTTGACCTCTCCACGGCCTTTGACACTGTCTGCCACCACACACTCCGCACACGCCTCCACAACACTGGAATTCGACACAAAGCCCTAGACTGGCTCATCTCATTCCTCACCGATAGAACCCAAAAAGTCCGCCTCCCACCCTTCCACTCTAATGCTACCAAAATCATATGCGGAGTCCCCCAAGGGTCCTCCCTCAGCCCCACTCACTTCAACATTTACATGACCCCTCTCGCCAACATCCTCCGTCCACATGGAATCACCATCCTCTCCTATGCAGATGACACCCAACTCATCATCTCCCTCACCCCCAACCCCACCACCGCCAAAACTAACCTCCATGCTGCACTCCTTGACACCGCCACCTGGATGACGACAAACCACCTCAAGCTCAACTCCAACAAAACAGAAATCATCACCTTCGGCCCTAACAAAACCATATGGGACGACTCCTGGTGGCCCACCGACCTAGGCCCCGCCCCCACACCCGCAAACCACGCAGGCAACCTCGGCATCATCCTAGACCCCTCCCTCTCCATGACCCAGCAAATCAACGCAGTCACCTCATCCTGTTTCCACACACTCCGCACGCTGGAAAAAACCCTTAAATAGATTCCCACAGAGACCAGGAAGACCGCTCCACATGCACTCATCAGCAGCAGGCTAGACTACGGTAACGCCCTCTACGCCAGCACCACACTCAAACTCAAACGCAAACTCCAGAGAATCCAGAACACAGCTGCACGCCTCATCCTGGACCTGCCCCGCCACGAACACATCACACCACACCTCAAATCCCTTCACTGGCTCCCCATAGACAAGAGGATCACTTTCAAGATCCTCATCCACGCACACAAATCCCTCCACAACACCGGCCCAACCTACCTCAACGAAAGAGTGAACTTCCACACTCCCACACGCAACCTCCGATCTGCCGACCTCACACTAGCCACAATCCCTTCATCCAATGCACCACCTCTGGAGGCAAGTCTTTCTCCTACCTTGCCCCCAAGACCTGGAACTCCCTCCCTACCAACCTTCGCAAAACCCAAGACCTCCTGCTTTTCAGAAAAAACCTCAAGACATGGCTGTTCGAACAGTAGCTACCCCCTATCTCCCCTTATCCCCCCCTAGAGCCTTGAGACCCTCACGGGTGAGTAGCACGCTCTATAATTTTTTTTGATTGATTTATTGATTAAAACCATCGGAGCATATATCTAACTTGGACATCATCCCAACATCTACTGAGCATAAGTCTCACTCTGAAAAGGCTCAGGCCAACCAAGAGCCTTTGTTCTGGGAGGTAATGGACGGAGCTCTTTCCACTCTTAGCTAGGCATCAATAATGCATGCTGATAAGGTAGATGTACAAATAAACATTCTCCAGTCACTTGCAGATCACGTTAAGTATATTGACACTCGGATAGACAAACATAACGATTTAATTACTAGGGCACAACAGATCATAGAAAAACCTCTGGTGCCTTGTTATTGGTCTCACTTATTGGATAAAATATCAGCTCTCCCATCAATAATGCTTGATTTGGGCCAGGAATACAAAGCAGTACATAAGACCAAGACATCAGCTTCGCAATCAGGTCCAATAAGCTGCTTTGTCAATCATATGGAACCCTCTCATACTCTAGATGGACAAATTGTGGGCACAGCCTTCTCAGCTCCGGTGTCCCCACTGACCCCCTCACGTGTAAGTGTCATTAGTTCTCAGGTCCTTGGGCTATCTTGCATGAAAGACCCTGAGGGACCAGAAGTGCCAATTTCCATGCTGTCAAGGAAAAACAAAAAGCGACTTTGGAAACTTGGCCAAAGTCTGAAAGAGTGCAGCAGAGTGCCTCAGACATTTTACCCATTCTTCCCCGCATCTCAGCATACCCTAAGGTCCCCTTGGAAGGGGGTGGAAGTCAGAGTCCACAAGATAGAAAAGACTCCAACGGCCTTCAGGGACTTAATAAGGATCGGAATCATGGCTTGACCCAAGCAGATGGAAAGGAGCTTTCTAGGTCCCCTCCTGATGTAATGATGAGATATTCGCCGCTGGAAACCAGTGATCAGCCAGGGCCCCAGTGCAATGCCCTTAGATATCCTGCTGTTGTATTAACTTCTACAAATCTGATAGAATAAGGATATAATAGCTTAACGGCCTTACAGAATGTAGTCTTAAGGTTGACTAAAGAATGCCAGACCTCGAGGCAGGTAAGCTGGGCCGATATCTCTGTACAGCCCCCAGGATTAGCCAAAGATCTGCAGACAAAGTTCCTAAAGCCTTGGGATGTGCTTGCAGATACGGCCCCCCATAACCCTCCAAAATCGCTTGATATAAAACAAGTTGACTTAAGAACAGCTACTAATCTATGCCCTGATGACAGATGGGAAGTGGGTGAGCTGGTGGGGCTGGGTAAAGAGTCCCTAATAAATTCCCAAACAAGGGTTTGCTCTGGTCAGAACTCCCTCATTGAGACACAGAAATTCCAGAGCGAGGGAACGTGTCATAAATTGGCGAGCAAGACTGGCCCCACGAAAACATAGTGCAGGTGGACACTATTCTAATATTACAACCTGAATACATATCTCAAGGCCATGAAGATGTGCTTGGTTGTGGGAACATTCTAAAACTGTTGACAATCTTGCCTGGTATGGTTCAAATGGCATTGAGTATATAGCTTTTGTTCCTGGCACCAATGACAACCCAAGAGAGGCCACCAAAGTACAGTTTCCTAACCCAGAAATCTTAAGGAAAATAAAGGCTCACGCATACATCCTATCACAATCGGGCATTTATCTTAGTAAACCAGTTCCCCCTAAGTACCCCTGGATTCTTGCCAAAATCAGTGCTTCCTCTCTACACAAGATGTCCATTCTTCATTGTTCAAAAGGCGGCTCTGAAGACAGAAAAGGCAGTGGTTGAGCAATTAATGGTTTCAAAACAATTTATAAGTAACAAAAGGGATTGTTGGGTGACATGCATGTTGCGCTGAACAGCAGTTGCTGGTCAGCCAACCAGGGACCCCCAAACCCAATGGGCTTTCAACCACCATCGTTGTAATTTTGCTCCAGGAATATTCGGGGACAAAGATCTTTACTTGATAATGAGGACATACTTCATTCTAAAAGTAAAAACGAAATAATCTGTCTTCAGGAAACATGGCATCTGTCTCCGACAATATGACCATCTTGAATTTTTCGCTCCATCTGAGCCATCTATGGAAGGTGGCCATCCCCCAGGTGTTTTCTCTGTCTTAATCAACAAGTCCTTAGCTGCAAGTGAGGCTGTTCTGGCTAACGGTTTGGGTACTTATAGTTAAATTAGTTCCCACCCTTTAACATTATTCGAGGGGCCAGTTGCAGATTATAATAGGGTCAATTTATATTAACCGAAAACAACCAAGAAAAAACATCTCTTTAACTGAAGTGACAAATACTATAAGATCTTTAAGCAAATCATACTTGCAGGCCATGTGGTTGTTGGCTGGTGACTTCAATATGTTTCTTCTATATACTGCTGCGCCAACGATTTGGGTCCAAGTAGACGATATCACCTGGCCAATTCCTGAGATAACATCTAGCCTAATCAAAAAGGATGCTGCTTGTAAGAGGTTTGCCCCATTGTTTAACCAGCTTGGTATGAGGGTGCTGAACAGCAGAAGCATTCAGGATATCCCTCCTATCTGCACCTTCCCGTCGCATAGAAGTACATCTTTAATAGATTATTTTTGGATGTCAGTTCAGTGTGAGTGACTTTGAGGTGATTCCAGATCTGTTCAGCGATCATGCCATGCTGGTCTGTTCAATCTTACACAGCTTACCTAGATGGCATCACTCAAGGCAGTTTGATCTGAAGAGGAGATGTGTGCACCATGCAGAGTTAAATGTAGCACTGACATACCAGCTGAAAGGTGGAAAGTGCTGGAGAAACGTCTCTCTACCGCCTCGGTTTACCATGTAGCAACCCCCTTGCAATGCTGCTTTTTGCTGTCAGCTCTGTTAAACCGATTTTCCTCACCCATAACCTCATCCGGTCCACGTAAGGCTTCCTTGCTTAAGCACTCATGTCTTAAACTTAGAACTCTCAAATGACAGATGAATAATCGCTTGAGAAAAGCTTGGATGATTAGCCACTCAAGCGTTCTCATAGAGGAGGTACGGCAAATAAGAAAGACCTACAAAGCTAAAGCTAAAATATGGACCCTGACACAGCAGAGAGAGGAAAAACATTGGGTGGAGCTAGGGAACTTGAGTAAATTTTGAAGACTTGTGCAGCATAGATCCTGTGGGGCCGGCCTAGAGTTCGGCCTTCCGCCTCAGCCGGCGATTGGATGCAGTATGTTATGAACCTTTATGGCTCATACCCGGCTAGCCAGGTGGAAGAGACATGGAAGCCAAGATTGGAGTCACATATTGAGGAGAAGGGGGACAGTGAATTGATTAGTAAGAATGCAGTGCAACTTGTGATATCTGCTTTATGCCCCACATGCACCCCCTCTCCGAACGGGCTGCCAGCCAGGCTATTCAAAGTCATCCAGGAGGCATGGATACATCTTTTATGTCCATTATATAATCAACGTTTTACCACAAGTGATGTTCCTGATCGTGGGCGAGGTTCAATATTGTGTCCAGTTCACAAAAAGGGCTTTCCTGATCAGCCAGCAAATTTTGGATTAATTGCCCTTCTTGATGTAGACAGGAAATATTATGCAGGGTTTAGACCAGGGTGCTGCACAGAGGATAATTTGGTGATCATCTCCACATTGATCGAGGCAGCAAACAAAAAGCTAGCCCCTGCTCTGTATGCCACTTTTATCAATTATACAACAGCTTTCGATAAAGTGGATAGGGTAAGGCTGTGGCGAAGGCCCTATTATTGGGGTATTCCCTCCAAATTGATGCCAGCAATAAGGAGTTTGTATGTTAAAACCTGGGTCAGAGTTAAGGTTTCAGAAAATAGAGTGACCACTCAGGGTTTGAAACAGGGTTGTATATTGTCTCCCCTGTTATTTAATTTGTCTTTGGCAGACCTTAATAGTGCTTAGGTGGGAGTAAATGCTTTCCCGCCCATGTTTGCGGGAGTACATTTGCAATGTTTACAGCATGCTGACAATACTATTCTTTTTGATCATACTGCAGTTGGCATGCATCGGTTGTTGCATGCCTTGTCACATTACTGTAGGGATAACATGGTTTCCATTAATGCCTCCAAGACTAAAATGATGGTTTTTGGGAGGAAAAAAGTTAAGAAATATAACTTTATATTAGATAAGGCCAAAATTGAACAGGTTTCCAGCTTCAAATTCTTAGGTGTCTATTTCAACGTACAAGGTGCACACTATGCTCAACTTGATTCTGTCATAGGAATGGCAGTTTCCATGTCCATTAGCTTTCAGATACTCTTGAACCAAATATCAGGCCCAAATTTGACTGCAATCTGTAGAATTATAGATGCAAAGCTAATGCCAACATTAGCATATGGCTCGTTGATCTATCAAGGCAGGCTCGCCACTTGGCTAGACAAAGCACAGTGTTGGTGCTATAGACGAGTACTGCAGCTCCTGGATGCATCACCATCCTGTCAAACACGATTAGAATTCAATTTAAGCAAGCAAACAATCATGGAGGAAACCAGATTCTTAAATTATTACTTAAAGCTTAAGGCAGCTCCTCTTGTATCGTTGAGAAATTTGGTTTGGTTAAGTATGCAGAGTAGCAAGTCGCTTTGGGTGGAATATGCTAGCAAATCCACCTCTGGGGTTAGAGTTAAAGAGATTATTAATTTAAATCTTCCCCTAAGGCAGCAAGCAAAATTGCTTATAAAAAAATGCAAGGGTGAGATCCACAGAGGAAGACAGATTGGAGCTGGATACGAAGGCGCACGCTAATTTATGCAGCACCTTTTATCAGTCTCTTGGGAGGGCATCATAGGTATCTAGCCTTGTGAACCTGGGCTGGAAAACATAATTAATTAGATTGAGATGTGGAATCATATCCCCAAAAGCCTACAAAACGGCTGCCTCAAGGGCACAGCAGATTGTGTGCGTACAAACTCGAATTGTTATTGCACATAGTCTTCATCTGGAAGAAACTGAGGGGTTTGAGAGTCTCCTGGTTGGCTCCTGTGTTCTGAAGGCTTGGGATTAGAAAGTGTCAGAGTGCAGTTGTTGCATGTTTAAGCGAGGTTTATCACCAGTTATCTGTAAGATTTAAAAACAATTTCAAGGCAGCAGTCATCTCTCTGAACAGGCTCGCAGTATCTTGTCAAAGTAGTTAATATTCATGCACAAGGCACTTTGTTGATATTTGCACTATATTGACTGCTTGCGCTTAGCAAGGTATTGTGTTTGCACATTAGGGACATAAAACCCTAGATCCCTATTGTTGTTGTTTAAACTCTCATACATATGGGCATTTTTTACTTTCATGCTTGCTGCACTTTGTTGAAATTTGCACCCTATCAACAGGGATTTGAAGCCAACTGTGATTGGCAGGACATTGGTTGACACACGTGTTGGCAAGTTAGGGATTACGCATCTCTAGAGTTCAACTGTTGTATGTGAATAAGGACCAACTTTTGAGCTATTTGTTACATTTGGTAATTTTTGGAGGATGAATACAAAGAGGACTGGTTTTAAATACTAGTAAAACCCTTTGACTAGATGGCCCCTCACCTGAATGAACCAGACCTGTAACGATAAATTGACCAGCAGGTTGATGCACGTATACCCAAAGGCTACGGAGAAGGGTTTACTACCGTGGACCATTAGATAGGCGCTGTTGATCGCTTTGTTGAAACTGGAAAAGGACTCATTAGATCACAAAGCCTATCACCCACTTTTATTACTAAACACCAATAACATAATATTGGACAGATTATTAGCTGCATGGTTGAACAAGGTAGTGCACCATCTAGCACATAGAGACCAGTGTGGTTCCATACTGGCCGAAAGAACAGCGCTTAATATTAGACACCTAGGACATGTCATCAGTTAAACAAGGAACAGTGCACACAAACTGGCTTTCATGTCCTTATGTGCAGAAAAAGTGTTTAATACTGTTTCATCGTGATATATGCTTGTGACACTGCAAGGTGTGAATTTTGGGCCAGCATTTCCGAGTATGGTCAAACTGCTATACACAAGACCATTATCAAGCGTAAAACTAGCTGGGTTATAGGAGTGCAGTGGGAATTAGAAAGCAGGAGTGGCCATTGCCCCCACAGTCATTCGCTTTAGCATTTGAACCATTGGTGTGATGACTTCCTTCGGCACTGGACACATGGGCAGTGCAAATTGGTTAGCCATCTAGCTTAAATATATGAAGATGATTTGCTGTTATATCTGAGAAAAAAGAACAAAAGCTATGATGCCCCCATGGAAATTCTAGTAAATTTTGGACAGTAATCAGGGTTCTGTATTAATAAATAAGTCAATTCTTTACCTACTTGTCGGTGTCTGGGGCACTACCCTAGAACCTTCCAATGCTGGAGGTGACCTGGGAACTCTAGGCATTCAGATGCTTGGGGATAATAATAGCAAACTCTGAAATTAAATGGCATGAGATGAACATCATTCAAAGGCCTAAAGTGGCTGCTGGGTTTCTGGGTCTCATTCCCACTGTTGGTATCCGAGAGAATAGCAATAGCAAAGATTATTGTGCTCCCCACGTGTTTATGTCTCTTTCAGTGCAGCCAATATGCGATTCGCAAAAATACATTAGTCATTACTGAACACTTTAATAGGTAGTAGGAAAAGAACCAGAGTCAAAATGGACCCACTAACATCTATGAGGAAGGGGGACTCTGCGTTCCAGCCATAAAAATGTATTATTTGACATCACAGCTGCAATATGCGCAGGGCTGATTTAGTCAGGAATCCAGCATCGCTAAGGAACTACTGGGTTGGAGCAGATAAAATAGTGAGATGTTTATTTCAGGATGTCAGAGCATTGCACAAGACCCTCCACTTGATAAGGGACATGCCATCAGTTCGGAAAAGATACCAGGGGAGATAGGGTAACTGCACGCCGTTCCTGCCAGGGTTTACAAATCTGGACAGAAATATGAGAATGCCCATCTGGAAATTAGTTTCGTAGTGACAGGTCTATTGACTATGGCATCTTTGATTTCCTCCTGTAGGTGTTGACACTCTGTTTAAAACAATTAAGATGGTCGATGTCTGGATCGAAGCGGTCTGAATTTCCAGGAAACATAGCCCTGTGCCAATTATATAAAACGTTCACAAGACAAGAAGTCAAGTCAAAACTATGAAGGTTTATTCAAAATTGGGATCATTACAGAATAAAACAAGTCACTAGTCAAAACAGCGTAAATTAGTGTTTGTAAGATAAGATATTTCATGAGGGTTTAGACAGAAAAGCCGCACACCACATGGTGTGAAATGACATAATAAGGCTGCATTAACAAAGATACACCTGATGAAACCAATCTCTGTTCAAATACACAAGATACAGCAAATAAGTTACATCTCTTTGCTGCATAGTCTTATGTTTTGCATGCATAAGCAATTAAGAAAGTTGAGGAAATGTCAATGTGTTTATGTAATTGAATAAACAACAAACAAGCACACATTCAGAGCATGAGTGGCTCTCTTCTTCGAGGCTAGGCGAATGGCCTTGAAATTGCTACATATAGGAAGATCCTGAATATATGGCTTCCTTGTGAGGAGGCGAATAATACAATTGTATTTTATCAACAGACAACTGGAAGAGAGCTTCTATTTCACTTATTTTTCTAAAGTAGAAAAGCTCACAGACACATACCGGTGGAAAGACTTGTTCACATAAAATAAAGAAGCACATTTTGTTCTGCAAATATGAACTGAATTAAGCATTATTTCTAATTATTAAAAACCCTTCTGTATAGGCCGTGATAAAAAGCTACTGCTGCAGCCTCATCGGTCCATGCAGCCTCAGCTAGGTGTCTTTAATTGGGCTATGTAAGACACTAAGCTGGTCATTACGACCCAGGCGGTCCTCAGACCGCCAGGGCCGCGGTGGCGGTCGGATCACTGCCAATGTGGCAGTCCGGGAGCCACATTACGACTATGGTGGTTGCGCCACGGTCAGACCACCAGCACCACCACTTTGCAGCCGCCCAACTGCCTGGCGGTGCTGGCGGTACCAATCTGCCACTGCAGTGCTGCAAGCAGCGCTGCCCTGGGGATTACGACCCCCCCTCTCTGCCGGTGTTTACATGGCGGTTGGCCAGCAATGTAAAGGCTGTCAAAGACGGGGTGCAGGGGGCACTATGGGGCCCCCTGCACTACCCGAACACTTGGCATGGGCAGTGCAGGGGCCCCCATGGCCAGCCCCTTTGCGCTTTTCACTGTCTGCTTTACAAAGGAGACAGTGAAAAGCGCAAAGGGTGCTAGTGCACCCTACGCACCGCAGCATTGCTGCCAATTATGAGCCAGCGTCAATATTGTGGGTTGTTTCCTGCTGGGCCAGCGGGTGGAAACTCATAATGTGGTCCAAGGGAAGGGGACTGCACTGGTGGTAACCTGACCACGGGAGTTTGGCGGATGGCCTTTTCATCTACCAAAGTCTTAATGACCCCCTAACTCTTGAGACCCTTGTTTTAGCATAAGGAGACCCATATGTGCTTCTTGCTTTAAGTCTCTCCATTCCGACACAGATTATTATATATTAACAAATAAGTTACAATGTATCTCTGTTAAGGATGAAGATAGGGCTTTTGTTAAGGATCAAGGGAGTGGTCCATATCAAGGCATCCTTAGTCAAGTAGTAGAGAATAAAGAATACTTTGGCAGTGTCAGTGGAAAAATGTAATTGATATTGGGCCAAAAAAGGTGTAAAGCCACTTGGGTCATGTTAGAAATGGGGTCTTTAGTTGGCAGTCAGGTTACCCCCTGTCTAAGCAAGCACCCTCACTCTAGTCAGGGTAAAAGAGAATCACCCTCATCTAGCCCCTGCTTACCCCCTTGGTATTTTGGCACGAGCAGTAAGCTTAACTTCAGAGTGTTAGGTGTAAAGTGTTTGTACCAACACACACAGTAACTTAATGAAAACACTACAAAATGGCACAACACAGGTTTAGAAAAACAGAGAATATTTATCTAACCTAAACAAGACCAAAACAACAAAAATCCACAATACAGAAGTCAAGTTATCAATTAAAAAGCAAAAAGAGTATTCATGTAGTTTTAAACACGCACTAACACTGTTAGCGTGAAAATGTACCTTGGTGCGTCAAAAATAACCCCACACGGGCAAGTGTGCGTGAAAAAGGGCTTGCGATGCGTCGATTTCACTCACGAGTGAGACCTTACGTTGTTTCTCCTTTTGTCGGGTCGGGCGCGTTGTTTCTTCTCTCCGCAGGAGAGCGATGCGTCGATCTGGTCAGCACTCTCAGGTCCAGGCAGGCCTTGCATTGTTTTTACACGCCCAGCAGTGTTTGCATCAGATATCCAGCTGTACGATGATCTGAAAACCACGCAGCGCGGGTTGCGATCTCACTAACCTCCATCAGCAATGCTGCGTGTCATTTCCCCAGCTACGTGCGTCAATCTTCCGGTTGCATTGCAGACGAGCGTCGATTTTCTGCAGCGAAGCTGGTGGCGTGTCGATTTTCCAGCCGCAGATCGGAGTTGCGTCGATCTTTTCCCTGCACGGTGTTCTGTGTGTGGATTTCTTCCTCCTAGGCTGACAGCTTCTCCTTTCAGGGTCCCAGGAACTGGATGGGCACCACTTGGCAGAGTAGGAGTCTCTCCAAAGACTCCAGGTGCTGGCAGAGAGAAGTGTTTGCTGTCCCTGAGATTTCAAACACCAGGAGGCAAGCTCTAAATCAAGCCCTTGGAGATCTTCACAAGATGTAAGGCACACAAAGTCCAGTCTTTGCCCTCTTACTCTAGTAGAAGCAGCAACTGCAGGATAGCTCCACAAAGCACAGTCACGGGCAGGGCAGCTCTTCTTCCTCTTCTCCAGGCAGAGGTTCCTCTTGTTTCCAGAAGTCTGGTTTTGGGTGCCCTTCTTATACCCAATTTCTCCTTTGAAGTAGGCCTACTTCCACGCAAAGTCTCTTTTGAATGTGAAATCCTGCCTTGCCCAGTCCAGGCCCCAGACACTCACCAGGGGGTTGGAGACTGCATTGTGTGAGGGCAGGCCCAGCCCTTTCAGGTGTGAGTGACCACTCCTCTCCTCCCTCCTAACACAGATGACTCATCAGGAAATGCAGACTACACTCCAGCTCCCTTTGTGTTACTGTCTAATGTGAGGTGCAACCAGCCCAACTGTCAAACTGACCCAGACAGGGAATCCACAAACAGGCAGAGTCACAGAAATGGTATAAACAAGAAAATGCTCACTTTCTAAAAGTGGCATTTTCAGACACACAATCTTAAAATCAACTTTACTAAAAGACGTATTTTTAAATTGTGAACTCAGACACCCCAAACTCCACATGTCCATCCGCTCCCAAACAGAATCTACACTTTAATCAGATTTAAAGGTAGCCCCCATGTTAACCTATGAGAGGGACAGGCCATGCAGCAGTGAAAAACAAATTTAGCAATATTTCACTGTCAGGACATAAAACACATTACTATATGTCCTACCTTAACCATACATTGCACCCTGCCCTTGGGGCTACCTAGGGCCTACCTTAGGGGTGCCTTACATGTAAGAAAAGGGAAGGTTTAGGCCTGGCAAGTGGGTACACTTGCCAAGTCGAATTTACAGTTAAAACTGCAGACACAGACACTGCAGTGGCAGGTCTGAGACATGATTACAGAGCTACTTATGTGGGTGGCACAACCAGTGCTGCAGGCCCACTAATAGCATTTGATTTACAGGCCCTGGGCACCTTTAGTGCACTGTACTAGGGACTTACTGGTAAATCAAATATGCCAATCCTGGATAAACCAATTACATACACATTTTGTAAAGGAGCACTTGCACCTTAGCACTGGTTAGCAGTGGTAAAGTGCCCAGAGTAACAAAAACAGCAAAAACAGCAAAAACAGAGTCCAGCACACATCAACAACCTGGGAAACAGAGGCATAAATTTAAGGGAGACCACGCCAAGGATGAAAAGTCTGACAGGTCACATGCATAGTTTTCTAGCGGGGTACTGTTTGACCTGGCAATGAAACTGGAGGACTAGAAAGTGCAGCACAAAAGGTACTCATTTCATCTACCTCTGTGACTATGGGGTTCCAATATTTTGACAGTCAAGTTCAATTGCTCATTCAGCCTTGGTCTTTTCCTTTCCGCCTCATAGAGTCTTTATGGCTTGCCCAAAGGAGACCTGTGAGAACTTTGGGATCCATATTAAATGGCCTGGGAAAGTGTCAGGAACTTTGATGGTAGAAGCCATCAGGTATCACTTGCCTCACAGTAAGCCTAGATTCCTGGTTTTTAGCAGTCTAATAAGCAATGGATAACTCACTGAGGGCAACAGGATAGAAATGGTTTTAAGAGAAAATTCTGGCCTCAGACCTTTCAGCGGTACACTACCTAGACATCAAAATAAGAATCTGTTCATTAAAACATGATGTAACGTATAAAGAAGAAGTCAAAGATATTATACACAAATATCACTATCAACAGATATATAGATCTTTAGTTACCACTGCAGGCTAGAGGAAGGATTGCCAACAGAGAGGTACAGCTGAAAGTGAGGATCAGCAAGGCTCAGCAAGAGGACATCAGATAAAAAAAGCTCCAGGGAAGCCGAATTAACAGTTCTAAATAACAAAGGTGAGAGGCAGGGAAAGCCAGGTGAGAAATGGGATAGCAGACGGTAGAACCCAGCAAGATGCACTCTTGCTAGACATTGAGCTGTTCTTCAGCCTGTCTTTTATGCTCGCTTTGCTGGTCTTGACTCAGAAGTTTATCATGTTAAGAAGCAACACCATCTTGGGTTAGAATGAAGTGGATTATCTTGTGCAAAGGCATCACCATCTTGGAATGGGTGAGTGAGTACCTATACCAGGCCTGACAGTTTCATGGACTATACATTTTAGAAAATAGCTGAAATGTCTACTCAGCACAAGCAAAATAACTGTTAACCAGTAACAAATATCTATTCAATGCATTGATAGGAAACTCTTAGCATCCAGAGATAGATTGCAAGCTACTCTGCCACTGCTGACAATAATTACTATTGGACATTTTCAGCTGATCAATGCTTTGTTTTTTCAGACTGTATCAAGAATCTCTTGTTTGGAGTTACAAAATCCTACCTTAGACTGGAAAAAATCATCTTATTACCATCTCCCAAGCACAGGTGCAGGATGTGCTAGAATAAGCTAAATCGGGCTATCCATCAGATCCTTGTCCTCCTCAGATATCCTCCAGCCTCTCAGCCATGCTAACATCTTCCAAAATTTCACTTTTCAATCTTTCTTTGGAGTCAACCAAATTGCTGCTGAACTGGATAGCTGCTTAGGCAATCCTTATCCTAAAAAAAGCCAACGTGGACCCAAAGAACCTTGCCGACTATCGGCCCATTTCTCTTCTCTACCTGTCAAGTAGGACCTTGGAAGGTCTGGTAAACAAACAGCTCTCTGCCTATCTGGAGGAACACAGTATACTAGACCCCTTGAAATCTGGCTTTAGAGCCTTCTTCAGCACTGAAACTGCGCTGATGGCTGTGACTGACTCAATCAGATTGCCCTTGGATGCCGGCAGTCCAGCAATGCTAGTTGTGCTTGATTTGTCAGCTGCCTTCAATACTGTATCCCACACCATTGTGGTTCGTAGGCTTTACAAGGCAAGCATCTACAGTAAAGCCTTACTTTGGCTCACTGAGTTTTGGGAAAAACAATCCCAGACAATCGTCGTAGACTAGAGGTCATCAAACATTTTGATGCCGAGATCCCACTGTCAAAATATTTTAGGCGTAAGGACCCCCTCCTGAACAAAAATTGCTAGAACCTGATACTCCTCATCTTTGCCAACCATCTCCAACCATAAACACTCCCTATTCTCACAGCAAATCATGTTTTATGGTGAGGAAGTAATATTAAAAAGTGGGTGACAGTGATTCGGTGTCCGAGACTTAGCACACAGATCAAACAAAAAATTTCCAAAAAGAATTACCCAAAAATGCACAGTTACTTTATTTTTCACAAACAAAACATAAATGGACAAAGCTTATTTGGTTGATGACACCTTCCTGAACTAATGTGATGGGTGTGCCTGTTTTTTGTCAAAGAGGCGGTCAATCTGTGGTTGCAACTCATTAGTACCAGTTTAACACCAAAATATAACAATAAGCAGCAAAAAGGTGACCAGTCCAGCTTTGCACAGGGCCTTCTACTGCACAGCAACGTGTGTTGCTGCTTTTTAGTAGCTTTTGAACCATTTGAGCTACAAATAACATTGGTTCGATAAAATCAGCAGCTTATGTGGCAGAAGATGGATTATTTGGCAAATGCAGTAAATCTATAACTATGTGAAAATCACCAAGGCCACACAGTCACTTAATTCAAGTGGTCTTGGGTATAATGGCTGTCATGCATGAGCTGCAACTTTAGTGAATGGCATCTGAGGAGAACCATTCTATATTTCATGGGATGCTAACGGATTCGCTTTTACAGCTGCATGGAATTGGAGGTTAGTAAACGCAAGTCATCATAATTAAAACATACCATTTACAATCATTAATGATGAACTGTAGGTTCCAAGTAGGATGCTTTCTTTAATTTCAAGGGAGGAAGCGGTCCCTTAATCTTTTTTCACATTATTTTTTGAAAAAGGTTTTTATGTTTAACATTATGAAAACAGATATTTCTATGTATGCAAAAACGGACTCCTGGTTATATCAGTTTGGTGCTGTTGTTGACTTCAGTTTTTAAGTCTTTCACTGGGCAGCTTAAATGAAAAACATATAAAAAATGTTTTTACTCAGTGGGAAATGCACTACAGTACATTATGAAACCTCTATTAGTTAGTGCACTGCAGAGGTCTGTGTGTAATCAGAAAGCCACAGAATTAAACCTTAGTTGGTGCAGTGGAGAATAGTGACATGTGTATTTTAAGTGCTACGAGGTCACACATAGCCTGTGACAAAAAGCACTGTGAATAAGTATGTCATTATTTTATACTTGTGTGGAAAATGGATTTCTTAACTTGGCGTGAAGGCTCCATCTTGTCTATCCTTTAACTCCATTCTGTATATGTTACGAGTATAATTGTATGCCTTTGGCATCTGTACTTGTTTCATTTCTTAAAAATGTGCTGGTTTCTCTTAAATGTTTTTGAAACTTTGCAGAGGGCCTAACCGCCCCTTGTTCTCAGAAATGTTATTTCTGTGCTTGAACATCCTGTTCTTGTGGTTCAACGGTGTTACAGGAAACATTTGCTTGAATGTGTTTGGAAATTATGACGCATGTATAGTGTGGTGAAGTGGGTATTGCAATAAGACATAGGAAGGGGGGAGAAGAGGTCAATTGCTCTTGGCCAGAGAGAGTCATCAACACTCTTTGGGGGGGTGATCCGCTGCAGCGAAATAAAATGCTATCTTGAAGCCTACTCCAAATCCTTGTATTCTGTCTTGTAGACATTCAGCCTCTTACCAGAAGAGACTCGTAAATTAATTTCACACTTGCATTACACACAGTATGAGAGACTGTGACAAAATGTGCAAATGTTTTTCACAATAAAAAGGTGCTTCAAGAGATATAGATTTTATTAACACCCAGGCTATATTTAATTTCCCTTCAACACCTCCTCAGGGATATAAGTGCTATGGAACTAATTAAAATCATGCACTTCACAGCTCAATTAAAGCCAGTACACGCTCCCAAGCATCCTTTACATCCGCAGATTAACTCCTTAAAGCACATTTGCATTCCTTTCTGGCTCGCAGGGGCCCTGGCTTGGCTTCAGTTTCACAGCACAGGACACTCCCTGAATGACACTCCTGGTGAATTATTTTAACTACTGGATTTAATCACCCTGGATGGTTGTCTTTTCTCAAAAGAGAAAGCAAACATTTTGCATTTTAGGCAGAAGTGAGGCTGGGGGAATGCACGACCCCCTTCCCTTGACTCCACCGCCCGCCCAGGGGTCGCACACCACAGATTGAAGACCCTTGTCTTAGACTTTTATAAGTATCATGTTATGCTTGTTAACAAGGTGGTTGCCCAGGGTTCCTCCTTTTAATGTCTACGTGCCCCCCCTCGCTCATATTGTCATATCCTGTGGCTTTGAGATCTTATCCTATGCAGATGACACCCAATTGGTTATCTTGTTTGGGCAAGATCTTGACAGAGTCAAATTGAGATTCACCAACTGCATGAGGAAAATAGCTGCCTGTGTGGTGCACAATTGCCTACAGCTAAGTGGCAATAAAAACAAGATTGTTTTGTTTGGGAAGGCAAAGACACTATGGTCCACAGACTGGTGACCATCTGAATTGGGTCCTGCCCCTTGTCCCAGGAGGGCAGTTAAAAGTCTTGGCATTATGCCTGGCAAGACCCCATCCATGAAAGATCATGTCCTTTGTCTTTGGTACCAGTTTTGCTATCATGCGCCTACTCAATAAGGTGTTCCCATGATTCTCTTAATTTCCAGAAAAACTCTTAATCAAGCCTTGATCATTAGCTATATTGACTATGGCAATGCCCTGATGGTTCCGGCTAATGAAGAACTTCTTTCTAATCTACAAGTAGGGTAGAACACAGCCCCACATCTGGTCTGTAATCTTCCTTCTGGTACTCCATCTGCTCCTACTCTAAGAGCTCAGCACTGGCTTCAGGTCAGGAAGCACTCCTTGTTTAAACTTTATTCTCTCAAGCATAAGTCTTTGGCTGCCAAGGGCCCAACTTATCTTCAAAGGAAACTCAGCTCCTTTCACCCCACTAGACATTTTAGATCTAAGAATAAAGCCTTTCTCAATGCCCACTGCATCCACGCTTTGAGCTTTGACAGCCTGTCTTTTTCTTACCTCGCCCCTTTTAACTGGAATAAACTTTTTACATTCACTCCTGCACAGACTTTGCTAGATTTAAAAAAGAAGACCTGGCTGTTCTAAGTAGTTTGTTTGCTATGCATCAGAAAAATGCCAAGCTCCAACTTTGGGTGTTATTCGTCTGCACCATATAAAGTATCATTAAGATTACATAACATGACATAACATTTACTCTTAATTTTGCAAAGTAACACTTTTTCCTCATTCTGGATTACCACACCAACTTCCTGGCTTGATCCTGACATGCTTGGCATTCAACAAGAACCAATACACGCAGTTCAGTTTTCAGTGCCTTATCAAGAATTCTGAGATGGGTTCAGAAAAACTCTAGCAGATAATTTGCCACTTCATTGGGATTATAATTGCCCAGTTGACATGGTTCAAAGTGCAATGATTCCCCAGAGGAGGATTTATCCTTTAACTGTAAGAGACAATCTAGTTTAAAAGAGGTACTTAGATAAGAATCTGAAAAAAACATTTATCAGGCATCCCATGTCTTTGGCTGGAGCTTCAGTATTCATCATTCCGAAACCTGAGGGCATATTCCAGTTTGTCTAATCTACCATGAGCTTAACAATGTCAGAATCCACAATAGGTATCCGCAGCCCTAATTTTCATTTTGATGGATCAAATTAAGGCTACCTAAGCGTTTTCTGAACTTTATTTAAGAGGGGCTTGCAATAAGGTCCAAATCAGTTAAGGTGTCATTGGAAAACAAAGATTGTGAATAGCTGGTCACATGGCTGAGTTTATGTGAAACACTGGCAGCTTTTCAACATCTTTCTAATTATCTTTTTAGGGATGATATCTTGGGTTTTCAAGCTTTTTGGGATTTGAGATTTCAGAAAAAGGAATACAAATGGATCCCATTACGGAGAAAGCAGTGTTGGGTGGCCTCCACCTGAAAAGGTAAAACAAATTCAGGAATGTTTAGGGTTTGCCAACTATTGTAGACAGTTTTTCTGCATGTGTAGTGTTACCCATAGTGCTCCCAACCAAAGCTGGTACTCAATTTAAATTGTCTCAAAAACAGGAAGAAGCTTTCAGTCTTCTCAAACACTTTTTATGTCAGCTTTCACATTGTGGACTGTTTTCATGGAAACTGATGCCTTCGCGTATGCCATAGGGACAACTTTATCTAAATGGCATCCTGAAACAGAAGAATTACACCCTCTGGCCTTTATTTGCCACACTCTCCTCTTCTACAGAAATAAATTATACCATTACTGACAGTGAGTTACTGGCTATAAAGAAGCATTCTTTCAATGCCAGCACCACCTAGAGGGAGCAAAACACACAGTGGCAGTGTGGACTGATTACAAAAACTTGAGATTTATAGAATTTATGATGTGTAGTAATACATGACATTCTGGATGGACACCCTTATTCTGTAGGCTGTATTAAGATATCTCATACAACCCTGGAAGGAGACACAGTAAAGCTGATGCCTTATCTGTCTGACAGATCAGGAGATTCCAGTAGTAAACGTCCACATAAAATTCTAGCTACACAACTTAAATAACCAAGTGCATAAGAGTTTGTTGATCAGATATGAACGCTACACAAAGAGATCAACAATGAACAGTGGATTCACAAGCTTCCAAATCACTATGAACTATTAGAAAATAAATATTATTTCATGATACACAATATATTCCAGACAAGAAGTTGCAAAAACCTTTTTTTATAGTTTCACTAATTTCCTGCAGGAAGTACATATGGGAATCTGCAAGTCTTTGGGGATTTTATGGGGGAATTGTTTTGGTGGACTGTTGTAAGACAAGATGTTGCATGTGATATCAAGGGATGCTTTGCATGCATCCAAGCCAAGAAGGATAATTAAAGATCAGTAGGGGTATTAAAACCTCTACCCATTTCCTTTAGTCCTTCCGCCCATATTTCCATGAATTGTATTGTGGATATTACTATTTTTCAAAGTTGTATGACTCTTCTGTTTGCCATTGATTATTTTAGAAAATTGTCATATTTTGTACCTTTGTCCAATATTTCCCACAGCCTGTGAACTAGTTAATTATTTCTTGACCAACATAGCAAGATTGCATAGGCTTCCAGAAGTTTTTGTTATTGACAGAGGGTCACTGTTTATAGCTAAATCTGTAATGTCTTACTACAAGCTTTGGGAAGTGTTAATTTTAAGTTTACAAGACATCATCTGTAGATGGATGAACATACCAAAATATTTACTATTCATTAGGAGAGTATCTGAGCTGCTTTATTATGTAACTTCCAGATAACTGGGTACCCTGGATTTCACTAGCTGAGCTAACATACAATAACTCCCTTCTTCGGGCCTGATTTCTTGTAACATTCTTACTCATGTGCGAACTCCTGTATATGGATGGTTTGGAATTACAAGTTTGAAGGTATTTTATTAGATACATTAAATAACTCAACTTCATTAAATTTCAGCAGGTCGAACCTGCTGAGATTTAATGGGGGAAAACGTATGGTATTTAATGTACCATGCAGATTTTGATACATTAAACACCAAAATTTCCATCCTATTTCCCATGAACTCGTAATAGGGTTACTTATCGCACCAGATGAATATCAGACCCCATGGTATCAGTATTTAGCAGAGGTGATAAATAACACCTTTGCTCGTAATCAGGCCCATAGTACAATAGATTTCTCCCCATATATTGTACTGATGGTTCCCATCCAGGTTTATGACCCTGCACCTTATCTACTACTGCAGTTCCGTCTGTCATATTTCTATAATATAAGTTGTACTACATTCAAAAGTCTGCAATTCTTCACTTAATTAAAGCTAAGTAGTACTATAAAAAGTTGTAGGGGCACAGGTGAGAAGCCCTTAATTATCTGGTGGAAGTGAGGGTCTGGGTCTCTACTTTTTATTTTCACATTTCTGGGTTGTATCTCAAGTTTATGCCTCAATTTGGGGATCTCTATATGATCACTCAATCAGTAGGTTCCTTTGCCTTATGTGTGATTCTACTAGGTATTTGGAGACTTCACCCTGTAGTCCATCAGTGCTATTAGGTGGCTCACAGGAATATTAGTTTGAGGCAGTTCTAGATTCCCTAGTATATGGGGTAGAGAGAAGGTGCAGTTTCTCAAAGCCTGGAAGGGTATAATTATTTTGAGCAATCATGGGAACCTTTTACCTTGGTATTTGCCGCAACTTTTAAACTCAAACCTTTACGAGGTAATGGAGTGTGAGTGAAGGGCATTGACAGGAATGCAGAAGAAGAAAAATAAGTCCAGCAAAGTACAAACAAAAAACAGAAAACAGGAAATGTCAAATTCCCAATAGAATTGGGAGAATATAGAAATCTGGCTCTTGGCATCTAACGCACATGAGCAGGAGAATACAGAGACATACACATCCAGGTTAGGGCTAAAAGAGGCAGGAGAACACTCCAAGTTGTAGGTCCTTAAAAACAGAGTTAGAACTAGAGAAATGCTTGTCAACTTTTTAGGTGTTGTAGGGATTCCACTTCTGCTCACTTTGTCGCGAGCTTTGCATCCCTCACCTTTATTGTTTTGGGTTTCTTTCCTCAGTTCACACATCCCTCTTCCTTTTACCTGATCCAGAGATCACTTTTTAATTGTTTCTTCAATTACAGATATTCTGGAGGTTTGAACTGCCTGGTTTGAGATTGTCTACCATACTGATACCGTGAGGGTCAGAAGACATTTTCAGGGGCCCGTGGGGCACAGTATAGTTTATTTACTTCTTTGGAAAAACACGTTAATCAATTTACAAACTTGTATGCCGTTTAGGTACTTTTCATGGTTACTAATTTGTAATGATATTGGTGGTGTGCAACTCATTATCTTAAATAACACCCAAGACTCTGATGTTAATTAGATCCACAGCCCTTACTTATGCAATTGCTGAGCAGTATCTCATGTGACAAAAGGCTGTAGATTTGTTGTGTCTTCTCTACCATCCCTAAACCTCTTCCCTTCTGTCCTCTCGCAGGACTCTTCCTTGAAATGGTGTATTATATTTCAAACTGCGGGAACATCTGTTGAGGGGGATTCTGGGATTTACCTTAAAATCCATTCTGTCTTACTCCTTAGTGAGTTAGGGGCATTTGTAACATCAGATACTAAAATTGTTTGATGGCAAATCACATGTTGTTCAGGATAATGAGTTCTTGAACCTAAGAAACGGCCCATAGGACGTGTTAAGTTCTATTACCACATTCAGTCATGTAGTGGTAGAGACAGGATGGCAAGAAGAGGAAAGTGCATTCTTGTAAGCCTGGGCAACCTGTGTGTAATGTCCTTTGTGGAAATTACTCAAAATGCCCAAAACATTATGCAAAATTACACAGTATTAAGAAAATGAGGACTTTGGCATTTTGCACTATTTTTTATTGTGAAATGTATCTTTGTGCCTATTATTGTCACAGGGACACATTTTATGCCAAAAAAAGCACAAAATACAGTGTGACGGAACAACCACTGCTTCTGTTAATTTCCTTAGTGTTCTCATTGTGTTACCACAATTAGATTTTTACGGAGAGTCTCAATTATGCAACATGATGTAATGGCGTAATCTCAGGCAGTTCATGTAACAGTGATAACCACAAATGGCAGTAATTTACGCAAGATTACACGGGCTTGAATGAAACTTTGCCTGGGCTTTCATCAGTGCCCTATCAAGGTTTACTAAATGAACTGAAAGATGTTCTGGGGCAAGTAGTTAATCCTCCTAGGAACAATGTATGAATTAATCAATCTAATGGTGCAATTAGATCATCAACCTTCTGAGTCTCATTTAGAAAAAAAAATAAAGTATTAGTGATTTAATAAAATTTGAGGAGATAAAGTTACACCAATTTCTGAACCCGTGCAGTTAAGCAGTGTCAGATGGCCAATAACTCAGGAATAAAGAGAGGTAAGAAGTACACAGTCTGTGTTTGTATTGTGTCAGGTCAGGGTATTTTACTCAGTATTGTAGAAGTAGGCGTTGTGGATGGCATAACTGACATACAATGTTAGAAAACACACATACATTGTAATGGTACCGTTCTTTTGTATGCATTGCCATCATGTCCACATGTTCCTTTGGATCAGCCCCTCAGTACCTCAGATCCTTCTGTGCAAGCACTTAAGGTTTATGACAGAAATTCAGAGAAAGGCACAAGAAAACCTGAAGAAAACTTAAGCCTGTTACAAAACTTGTGTCAATCATAGGAGACATTTGGTCCCCTAGATGTTGTGGGTGAAAAAGCTGGTTTATGCACATAAAACCTACATTTGAATAAATCTTCTAAGTTGCAGCTCAAGTCTGTAGTGCCATTTCTTAGTGAGAAGATTTTGAACCCAGTTGCTGTAAGACTGGAGTTGCCCCAGTTTCTGAAATTCCACCAAGTGTTTCATGTACCTCTAGTGAAGCCAGGTTCTGGAACGTCACATCTTGCTTCAAACTGTGTGCTGATTCCGGTGAATGCTCCTAAGAGTTGTCAGAAAGCTATTTCCATCTTTGATAGATTGGAAGGGGTTGGGTCCTGAGGAGTGTTCATGGAAACCAGCTACTAATATTTATGCTCCAGGACTATTATCTGAATCTTATGCAAGACATCCTGAGAAGCATGGAACTCCATGGCTGAGACAGCAGCCTTTGGGGAGTGGGAGTAATGACACTCTCAGGAAGTGGGTCAGGAGATGTTTAGTTCAACAAGTGAGGGGGCAGGGAATTAATATCTGCATGCACAGAAGTTGTGGTTGTCAAAGAAAGGCTTGTAAGTACAAAGCGTCAGTGCACTTAAGAGTAGAATACGCACTTGTTGCAATGGTGTCTTGCCTGTGAATTACGAACTGCAGAATCGCTGAATTCTCATATTGTTTGCAGATGATGACAGACAAATTGGATTGCTGGGTATAACTTTAGTCATGTTACATGGCATCCTTCTTAGGAAGTCAAGTTGCTATGTTCCAGCAGGCAGGACTCTTTATGAGTTTGTAATTTTTATTTGTGGAACATATCTGTTTGCAAGCTGTGGAAGACAACACAATTTACAGAGAAGTATTCTTGAAGTCGATGATTGCTAGCAACAAATTTAGAACTAAGGGGTCTCATTTACAAGCCCTTCGCAGACCGCTGCATCATTTTTTTTTTACTAAGCGGTGGTGCAAGCAGTGCACTACACTGCTCCAAATTTACAAACTGACGCACTGGTCCCATTGCATCAGTTTGTAAAGCTCTGCGTCACATTATACCTGCGCCAGGTATAATGTATGCAGGCTAGGTGTTCCCACAGGAAAAGTCATGCAGAACTGATGCAGTAAAATTTATAACACTTCACTGCGTCATTCTGCAACTTTACTGCATCAAAGGTTTATGCCCGCCCAGAGCAGGAGTAAAATTGACTCTGGGCTTTTTCCTATGGGAGACTCTTCTCATTGCTGGAGTTTTGTCAGTTTAACAACGCTATTCCAGCAAAGCATGAGTTTAGCGCCAACAGATACGTCAGAATTTCTGACGCATCTGTGCAAACTTGCGCCATGGAGCGCTGTTTTGGAAATACAGCGCATTCATGGCATAGTTAGGGGATGTAGGGTAAGCACACGAAATCTGACACATTAATGCATCAGATTCTTGTAAATGAGGCCCTAAGTTTGCTAGAGATTTCAACTCTTGATCTGTGTGTTTATGCACTACCGCCAGAGATTTGTGGGACATTGAAACACTTGGAACTTTAATTTTCTAGTGAAGCACCTTTAGGAATTCTTTTGTCACTCATCATTGATAATAATTTGTATGTGTTATGGGCACTAAGCTTTTGTGATGTTTAGCAAGGGATATATGTGCTTCTCGGGTAGGAGTGCGCACAGCATTAGCAGAAATGTATTCATTTTACAATTGTATCAGGGTTTTCTGGACAGAAGCAAGTATTACCGGAGGTGCATATATATGAAGTCAGAGATAGATATATATTACCAATAGGAAGGGAGTCGATTTAGCATCACATTGGTGGCTTGTATTTATTAATGTTTCAGTTTCAGGAAACATCTGATTCATATACTGAACAGGAAGTTGGTTACACAGAGATATTCCATAGGTGAATCATTTCAGTATTCTAATTAGATGCTAGAGGTTCATGACCGATTACTAAATCCTTCTTGGTGACCTTTAGATATCCTTTCCGGTGTACCACTGGCTGAGCGCGGAAGTGGACCAAGCTGGGAGTGACATCCAGTGTCTCTTATTTTTCTCTCTTATCCCATTACCCTTTGCCCACTTCTATTTGTCTCACTTATCATATCATGCAGGACAAATTGTTTCAGAGCTGGACACCTGCCTGTAATGCAGATCCAGCTGTTCGTACGGATGGAGAGAGAAAACAGGCTGAGGAACACAGCTTTGTTGAGACACTCCCACAAACCAGACTGAAGCCTTTAAATACTAAAAGAACAGGCAAAGGAAATGACATCAAAACACCACAACACAAAACATAATTGTGGGAAATTGGCCCACTGTTGCAGTACCCCCCTACCTTTTACCTGGTTTCTGGATGCAACTTGGACTGGAGTGCACTGGGATCCTGCTAACCAGGTCCCCAGTGCTGGTGTTCTTTCCCTAAAATTGCAAAGGTATTGCTACAATTGGCAACACCTTTAGCTGCCACTATAAGTCCCTAGTAAATGGTACTTAGGCACCTAGGGCATGGGGTACTAAGGATAGGCCCTTGAGGGCAGCAGTACATATTGTGCCACCCTCTAGGGCCATGCATCCAGATGCACCCCGCACTGCCATTGCAGGCTGAGTGTTCCTAGTGCAATCTCAAAATGAAAACTCGACATGGCACACAGCAATATAGGTAATTCACCCCTCTGGCAGGCCTTCTCGCCCTAAGGCAGGGTGGACTATACTGTATGTGAGGGCATAGCTGCACTAGCAATATGCCCCTACTGTGTCCTTGCCAAACCTGGGACATAGTAAGTGAACATAGCTGACATTTTAAATGATGCGCTGGACACTGGTCAGTATGAGTTTCCCAGCTACATGATGGCTACCCTGAACCCTGGGTTGTTTAGTATCAAGCAACTCAGAATGATAAATCCAAACTGGTACGAGTACTGTATTTATTACAAAATGTACCCAGGGACACCTTAGAGGTGCCCCCTGCAAAAGCTAACTATCCTGGCATAGTTGCTGGCCGGTCCCAACCATTCTGCCTCCACCAAATAGGATTCTGGACCCCTGGGGAGAGCGCCATTGCTCTCTGAGGCCAGAGAAAAAAGCCCTTCCTGGGCAGAGGTGCTACCCCACATCCCTCAGGAATGTGCACTGCCCTGCCTAAGAGCTTCAAAGGGCTTACCGCTCTTGAAACTCGACCCTCAAGCCTGTTGCTGGCAGCAGATGGCTTTCCCCATTGCAAACTCCACTTTTGGTGGGATTAACAGTGGAAGAACGCACAAAGGAGATGAGGAGTGGTCATCCCCTGCTTGCACCACCCCTAAGGTGCTGCATGTGAGGTGAACTCTCAATTTCTTTTTCCTCCATCTTACATGGAAGGAGAATAACCAATCATGTGTAGAGAAGTGACCTGTGCCCACAGGAAGTGGTCACCCCCTGGGTGTAGCCACCCTAAGGTTATTGACCGATTGATCACTACTTGGTACCCCCTAAAATGCCCACTAAATACATTATTTTGTGGGCATCCTAGGACCAAGAAATCAGATTCAAAGGACAAAAGAAGACCAGCAACAAAGAAGACCCAAGGCTTGAGAACTGAAATCCTGCTGCACAAAGAAAAGGCGCCAAACCCTGCCTTCTGCACCAGGGACTCTACAGTCACCGCAGAGGGGTTGCTTGGATGTTGGATGGACTCTTCAAACTCCCAGAGGACCTCCACTCTTTGAAAATCGGCAAAGATCTCCCTCTAGAGTGAAGGCATCACTCTATTGTAACAAGGAATCAAAGACCCAGTGAAGGCCACTGCACTGACCGGCTGCTGACCAAGGAGCCAGACACCACAACTGGACCAAACTCCACCTGATGGATCGTGAGGACAAACCCTGCAAGTGTGCCATGTTTGGTGGCACTGTGGCCTACAGTGGCCAAACTGTGAAATAGCCTTGGTTACTGGTCACCTCACATTGGACACCAAGAAGGACAGTGACTCTGGACTGTAAAAGGACCAGGAGGAAGTCCCAATCGAGGGACTTTAGAAACCATCAGAACCTCCACCAGAGTGCCCCTGCTGACCTGCAAGCGACCCTCAAAGAGACCTACCTCATGTAGTGAATCCTAGTTTGTTTTAATGGGATAACAGGAGTTAGCTTAGCCTTTGGCTTGCAGACTCGTGCCCCCGTCACCTAGTGACTTTTAACCTACTTAGCTTGCTCTGTCTTAACCCATTTATTGAATTAATTCTTCTAAGATGGCTGCCTTGTTTATAGTTAGGCCATTTGTTTATCTTTATGTTATCAGTGCCATTGCGCTAAGGCGTCAAATCAAGCAACAAAGACAAACTGTAGGTGTTCACATTCGGTACTTTCCCTCTTCACGCTTTTGATGGAATTGTTTATACTAATTACTGTCCCAAGCATGCTGTGTTATCTATTGTTTGGGAACAACCTACGTCAGGGGTCCAAGTAGATCTCTATAAATACATCATACTTTAGACAGATAATCAGAGGGATTCTGACCGGATACCATCACTGCTATCGATGCTGCACATCGCCTTGATGCTGACCTGGACTTTGTGTTCCTACGGAGTCTGAGCACAATACCTCATTCCAAGGTAACAAGGGTTGGGGGCTCCTTCCAGGGACATGACATTGGAAGAATAGGTTTAACATACCCAGCTCTCCTCTAGGTAGAAGGTTAGGCCTATTAAGATAGGGTATTAGGACATATTATACGCTATATGTCTTTCCATTTTATTGCGAGATGGTGGGGATCTTCGTAATCATGACTCTTGTCTTTACAATTCTGTCGCTTGCACTGTTCATTATCCTAATCATTGCAGCCCATGCGATTTACCGCAGATTGCAGATTCATGAAATAAAAACTATTGAAACATTACTGCATCTTCGTTATTGCCTGTATTTGGTTGAGATATGATGTATCTGTGAGAAAGGGTAATCTCCGTTTAACCACAAGACTCCCTGAGATGTCATACTTCTGAGTCCATGGGTAAAGGCTGCCACAAATCACCTTTAACTGTTTGGGTTTTGGTGAGGTACTGCTAGTGAGCCGGAAGGGTTGGCACTACAGTTGCAACTTGTTGTAGGAGGGGCATAGTCACCTACAAACATAAGTACTGTCATCCTTAAACCAGCAGTCTTGCCCAGAGCAAGAGTCCGACTATGACACTCCTGCTTCCAAGGGCACTTTTGTGCACAGTTCCTGGCTCACTGATTCACTCTGCACCCAGCCGCCCGTGCCCTGCACCAAAGATCCAGCTGTGCCCTAAGGGTCCCCCACCTCTTACAACCTCAACACCAAGGGGACCCACCGGACTTACCTTTAAGTCCACTTCTGCAGTGCTTTTCAAAGTGGACCCCTGCAGTGGCCCGGCACCAGCTCTAACGGCTTTCTGCAGCTGCTCCCACCGAAACCAGGAGCCACCCAAACTTCTCCGGGTGGTCCATAGTGCCCACCGATGACCGCAACATACCTGTGAAAGGAGACATTGGTAAACACATTGCCTGATTTTATATGCATTTTTTCAGTATTTTCTCCATTAATTCCCATGGTGTGTAATTACCCAAAAAATACTATTTTTGTAAAAACTTTAAACATTCATAACTTAAAAAGTACTTACCCAATTTTGATGATCATGGTCTTAAATGTTTCATAAATATCTGAAGTAGTTTTAAATTGGTCTTGAGGTATTCTTTTCAGTGTGTGGTCTCATTTATTGATACTGTGAGTACAACAAATGCTTTGCACTTCTCCACGATTAGCCTAACTGCTTGATGAGCTACCATAAACATTAGAGCATTAGATGGTCTAGTTTTTACCTCTGTAAACCAACGTGTGGTGGGCCGGACCCTCTGCACAGTGTGCCTCATTTTGCACTCTATATACAGGGATAGCCTTCTACAAACATGGATTGTGAAGGTTAGGAATAAACCAAGGGAGGGCAGCCATGAGGGAAAAGGAAAAGAAAAGAGAACAAGAACCAGAAGGGGACTAACTGCAGAGTTGCTTTAAAAGGCAGCTGGAAATCCTCAAACAAGTGATTGCCATTTTGGAGTTGCAGAGTGAAGAGCAGCATCTTTTTGTACCAACACATGAGAAGGTAAGGCACATATTAATTTAATGACTTTTGTGGTTTACCGTGACAGGAATTATGTCTGTTGCTTTAGTAGAGTTAACACCCCACACAACCAACAACCCAATTTCTCATAGTGCGGCATCGAGAAGCCTAAGAGATTGAGAGTAACCAGGTCTAGCTGAGAGACCCTCTAAGCCCACAGCTGCAGGCCTCTTCTGAGTTCTGGGACCCAGCAAAGTACTGTGGTTCTTGGGCACTCAGTAGTGGGTATGGCAAAGGTGGCAGAATGCATCACCCCTGTTGAATAGAAGGTACAAGATTAGTGCTATCTGTTGATGACAAACCGTGTGCCAAAGATTGGACAATGATAAGGTCTGTTGAGTCGCTTTCTTTATTGCCTGAGAAAAGTGTAACTCCACCCAACACCCTCCATTTGTTAGTACATATGAAAAGTAGGTCCCAGTAGGAGCAAAATCACAAAGGGTAAACAACCTCTTGACAATCTTATTGCTCTTAATCAGACTTGAAGATTACAACTAATGTTGTTAACAGGGCACCAAACTCCCCTAACATCAGGAAAGAGGAAGACACCATGTAATGATATCCAGGAGTAGGTAGAGCAAACGGTCCTTTAGTAGTAAAAATTGCAAAAATCAGGGACAAAAGCCATACCAAGGAGGCAAAGAGCACAATGAAAAATTAGGGAACAAAGGGCCAGATGTATTAAACTTTTTTGCACTCGCAAACTGTGCGAATCGCAAAATTCGGCCTTTTGCAAGTGCAAAAGCGTGGTCTGCGATGCATGAAAGGCATTCGCAGACCAAAAATAAGAAATCGCAAAAATATCGATTTTTTGGCGTTGCGACCTGGTTTTACGAAGCGCATTTTGCGATTCGGTATTTCCAGTGGGAAATTGCGAGGCGCAAAATCCAAGACGCAAAGAGATGCATCAAAAAATCGCAAATTGCGATTTTTCGCAGAATGGCATTTTCCACTAAGTGAAACCAGGTGGTAACCAGGTGCAACCTATATAAAGAGGCCCAGAATGCCTCAGACTCTTTTCCACAATGGCTGCACTCTACGTCATGGCGAGGAGGACGAGGGTCTTGGCAGGTTTGAGGAGAGGGTGGAGGAGACAGGAGCGCATTTTCAGAGTGCGCATTACACTTTTTAACCTGACAGAGGAGGAAATATATGAGAGGTATTGTAGGAAAGTACCATCTTGCCTGGCATGTTACCCCCATATTTCACTGTATATATGTTGTTTTAGTGTATGTGTCACTGGGACCCTGCCAGCCAGGGCCCCAGTGCTCATAAGTGTGCCCTGTATGTGTTCCCTGTGTGATGACTAACTGTTTCACTGAGGCTCTGCTAACCAGAACCTCAGTGGTTATGCTCTCTCTGCTTTCTAAATTGTCACTAACAGGCTAGTGACCAATTTCACCAATTCACATTGGCATACTGGAACACCCTTATTATTCCCTAGCATATGGTACTGAGGTACCCAGGGTATTGGGGTTCCAGGAGATCCCTATGGGCTGCAGCATTTCTTTTGCCACTCATAGGGAGCTCTGACAATTCTTACACAGGCCTGCCACTGCAGCCTGAGTGAAATAACGTCCACGTTATTTCACAGCCATTTACCACTGCACTTAAGTAACTTATAAGTCACCTATATGTCTAACCTTCACCTGGTGAAGGTTGGGTGCTAAGTTACTTAGTGTGTGGGCACCCTGGCACTAGCCAAGGTGCCCCCACATCGTTCAGGGCAAATTCCCCGGACTTTGTGAGTGCGGGGACACCATTACACGCGTGCACTATACATAGGTCACTACCTATGTATAGCGTCACAATGGTAACTCCGAACATGGCCATGTAACATGTCTAAGATCATGGAATTGTCACCCCAATGCCATTCTGGCATTGGGGAGACAATTCCATGATCCCCCGAGTCTCTAGCACAGACCCGGGTACTGCCAAACTGCCTTTCCCGGGTTTTCACTGCAGCTGCTGCTGCTGCCAACCCCTCAGACAGGTTTCTGCCCTCCTGGGGTCCAGCCAGGCCTGGCCCAGGAAGGCAGAACAAAGGACTTCCTCAGAGAGAGGGTGTTACACCCTCTCCCTTTGAAAAAAGGTGTCAGGGCTGGGGAGGAGTAGCCTCCCCCAGCCTCTGGAAATACTTTGATGGGCACAGATGGTGCCCATCTCTGCATAAGCCAGTCTACACTGGTTCAGGGATCCCCCAGCCCTGCTCTGGTGCGAAACTGGACAAAGGAAAGGGGAGGTGCCCAGAGCTCCTCCAGTGTGCTCCAGACCTCTGCCATCTTGGAAACAGAGGTGTTGCTGGCACACTGGACTGCTCTGAGTGGCCAGTGCCAGCAGGTGACGTCAGAGACTCCTTCTGATAGGCTCTTACCTGTGTTACTAGCCTATCCTCTTTCCTAGGTAGCCAAACCTCCTTTTCTGGCTATTTAGGGTCTCTGCTTTGGGGAATTCTTCAGATACCGAATGCAAGAGCTCACCAGAGTTCCTCTGCACTTCTCTCTTCACCTTCTGCCAACCTTGTATTGCTTATCCTGCCGCCTTCTCGACTGTTTCCTGGTGGTGCATGCTCTGGGGGTAGCCTGCCTCCTTCTTGCACCAGGAGCTCTGAAGAAATCTCCCGTGGGTCGACGGAATCTTCCCCCTGCAACCGCAGGCAACAAAAGACTGCATCACTGGTCCTCTGGGTCCCCTCTCAGCATGATGAGCATGGTCCCTGGAACTCAGCAACTCTGTCCAAGTGACTCCCACAGTCCAGTGAATCTTCAGTCCAAGTTTGGTGGAGGTAAGTCCTTGCCTCCCCACGCTAGACTGCATTGCTGGGAACCACGTGATTTACAGCTGCACCGGCTCCTGTGCACTCTTCCAGGATTTCCTTCATGCACAACCAAGCCTGGGTCCCCAACACTCTAACCTGCAGTGCACAAACTTCTGAGTTGTCCTCCGGCGTCGTGGGACTCCCTTTGGTGTCTTCGGGTGGACTCCGGTTCACTCCTCTTCCAAGTGCCTGTTCCAGTACTTCTGCGGATGCTGCCTGCTGCTGTGAGGGCTCCCTGACTTGCTGGGCGCCCCCTCTGTCTCCTCATCTAAGTGGCAATATCCTGGTCCCTCCTGGGCCACAGCAGCATCCAAAAACCCTAACCACGACCCTTGCAGCTAGCAAGGCTTGTTTGCGGTCTTTCTGCATGGGAACACCTTGGCAAGCTTCTTCACGACGTGGGACATCCATCCTCCAAAGGGGAAGCTCCTAGCCCTCTTCGTTCTTGCAGAATCCACAGCTTCTACCATCCGGTGGCAGCTTCTTTGCACCGTCAGCTGGCATTTCCTGGGCATCTGCCCACTCACATTGTTGCGACTCTTGGACTTGGTCCCCTTGTTTCACAGGTACTCAGGTCCGGAAATCCACTGTTGTTGCTTTGCTGGTGTTGGTCTTCCTTTCAGAAACCCCCTATCACGACTTCTGTGCTCTCTGGGGGTTATAGGTGCACTTTACACCTACTTTTCAGGGTCTTGGGGTGGGCTATTTTTCTAACCCTCACTGTTTTCTTATATTCCCAGCGATCCTCTACAAGCTCACATAGGTTTGGGGTCCATTCGTGGTTCGCATTCCACTTTTGGAGTATATGGTTTGTGTTGCCCCTATACCTATGTGCTCCTATTGCAATCTACTGTAACTTTACATTGCTTGCATTACTTCTTTTTGTTATTACTGCATATTTTTGGTATTGTGTACATTTATCTTGTGTATATTTGGCATCCTCATACTGAGGGTACTCACTGAGATACTTTTGGCATATTGTCATAAAAATAAAGTACCTTTATTTTTAGTATATCTGTGTATTGTGTTTTCTTATGATATTGTGCATATGACACCAGTGGTATAGTAGGAGCTTTGCATGTCTCCTAGTTCAGCCTAAGCTGCTCTGCTATAGCTACCTTCTATCAGCCTAAGCTGCTAGAAACATCTCTTCTACACTAATAAGGGATAACTGGACCTGGTACAGAGTGTAAGTACCCCTTGGTACCCACTACAAGCCAGGCCAGCCTCCTATAGGTATAGGTTGAACTCAGCCATGATACTTGATCTGATAGCTGAGCTACAACCCCTACTGCAGCGCAGAACACTAAGGACTCACAGCATGCCCACCCATGTGCAGGTATTATGCTCCCTCCACCTACTCGCCTCAGGGAGCTATCAAGGGGTCATAGCAGCAGCTGGAGGGGTCTCACAGAGTACCCTCTCCAGATTTTTCAATGCATTTATCAATGCCATGCTGAGCAAACTACACCAGTACATCAGATTCCCCCTCACCCCACAGGAAATACAGCAGACAAAAATTGATTTTTACCAGATAGCACAGTTCCCCCAAGTCCTAGGTGCCGTAGATGGCACACATGTTGCAATCTGTCCACCATCCGCCACAGAGTATGTGTACCTTAACCGGGAATACCAACATTCAATGAATATACAGGTGATTTGCAATGCTTCCTACATCATAACTGATCTCGTGGCCAGGTACCCAGGGAGCACACATGATTCGTACATCTTCCGCCACAGCGGCATACACACAAGACTGCTAGCTGGGGAGTATGGAGAAGGATATCTACTATGTATTGTCCCTCTATACAATGACGCATTGATGGCGTGCTGATGTCAGATGGCTCACTTACTCATCATACCCTCTGTCCCTTCCAGGAGACAGTGCCTATGCAGTGTGCACCTACATGATGATGCCCTACCTCAATCCTGCAACACCTGCTGAACGGAGATACAATGCAGCACACAGGGCAACCCGCAATGTGGTGGAGCGCACATTTGGACTGCTGAAGAGTCGATTCTGGTGCCTCCACAAAAGTGGAGGGGCACTACAGTACAGTCCAGAGACGACATGTAGAATAGTGGCTACTTGTGCAATCCTGCACAATATAGCTTCAACCAGGGGCATACCTGTAGAAATATGTGATACTGAATCTGATGCGGATGATGATCCCATACCAACCCTATAGCCAGCAGACAGGACCAGTGCAGCAGAGGGAAGGCAAAGGCGTGCTGGCATCACACACAACCATTTCAGACGTAAGTATGAATGACACAAATCCTCTGACAACTGTACCTGTAGTGAAATACATTTATTGCCTTAAGTCAGGTAATGTTAGTTTGACGAATTGCAAAAAAAAGGTTAAGTGAAAAACTAGAAACAATGAAGGACCTGAGTAATACACTATTACCTCATAGTGAAAACATAAGTCCACTGGCAGCTACAGTCATTTTTTGCAGCCACGCACACTACTCGGGTGCCCAGTTACCTCACTGGCACCTCTATTGTCCGCCTCAGTGGCAGTGCTGTGCCTGGCACTGCGCCATCTGGTGTCCAATGCTGGTACAGCTACACTGCTGAGGCTGGAACTGTCCTCAGTGTCCCCCAGTGCAAGTTCACTGGGTGTGGCTGACCTCTGTCCCATTATGTTGTCGATCACATTGGTGATCTGTACCAGTCCGTTTGCAACATCCCTGCTGCTGTGTGCTGCCTCCACTTGTGCAGCCACTGCACAACGGGCAATCATTGACGCTGCATTAGCCACCCTGTTCACAGAACAACAGAAGCCGCCAAACATGTTCATTAATCTGCGCTCCTGTCTGCGGTGACTCACCCTCTCATGGCGCAGCTCCTGGCATAGTTCACGGACAGCACTTGTGAGCTCTCTGGTGTCCTGTGATGCCTGCACCTGTCCTTCATGCAACAGTTCTATGTTAGAACTGAGGGACTCAAGCTGGCGATGCAGGCCCCCCATGTTGGTGTTATGTTGGCGCAAATTCTTTTGTAATCCCAGGATCCTTTTATTTTGTAGGCGCTGCTGCTGCAACATAGCAGCTTCCAGCCCACCAAAGAATGAGGGACCCTCACCTGCCTCATGCTGCTGTGCCCTGGAATTTGTCGCCATCCTGCGGGATGGTGTGGTCTGCTGACACCTGACCTCCTGCATCTGGCTGCGCCTGCCTGTAGGTGATGGGGAAATTGGCCCTTCCTGCTGCTCATCTGAGTCTTGGCTGAGCTCTGGCAGGGGCAGTGCCCTGGGCCTGCGTCGGACATGCGCAATGGTGAGAGACCCACTGGTGTTGGAATCAGAGGCCGGATGGGTGTCAGTCTCGCCTACGTGTGCTGATGCTGTGGCTGCTGGGCCTGGCCCACCTGCAACGACAATATGCAGCATGTCAGTTATGTTTGCTACAATTACGGTCACACAATGGTAATAAAGGTAAAGGTACTTCTCTACACTGTGTTGTGTGTGTTGTGTTCCTCTGGGTGTGGCTCTACTTAAATACATTGTATGTGCTACTTTCAGCTCTGGGTTGTGGACTGCCACTCCCATAATGCATTGTTGTGCTGCTTCTAGATGTGGACTGGACTACTTCTCACAATGTTCAACATTACTTGCTAATTCCTAAGGGGATTTTGTGCATACACATATGGGGTTACAAATCAATATTGCACTTACCTTGGCTGGTACTTTGTGTGCCGGCATTGTCTATCTCTGTGACCCCTGTCACAGCTTCAGGGAGGAGTGTGGACTCGACTAGGTCCTCCATTGGGGTGGATGGTGCCTCTGTGGGTGGACCGCCTCCTGTGCCCCTGGCCTCCTGCAGTCTCCTTGCCACCCTCTCCTTCGCACGGGACCGCAGGTCATACCACCTCTTCTTAATTTCTTCTACAGACCGCTGTGCCACTCCAATTGCACAGATTTTTGATTGGAGATCTGCCCATAGTCTCCTTTTCTCACTCCCAGGCACCTGGAGTGAGCTTTTGCCAAAAAGGCGGTGATGGCTCCTGACCATCTCCTCTGTCAGCACCTCAAGCTCTTGCTCGCTGAATTTGAGCTTCCTCTTTCTCTCTCCCTTCTCCTGTCCTTGGGCTGAGGTGTCCATCCTTGCTCAGGTGTGCTGCCTCCTTCAGAGTGCTGCTCTGTGTGGCTGGGCTGCTCTCTCTCTGGATGCTGGTTTGGGTGTGGCACCTGAAACTGCATGGGATGACTCACTTCCTGCTTGTGATGGCATCAGGCTCCTCCAGGTGGGCTTTCTCGAAATTTCTCGCAATTTGCGATTTTTTACAGATTCAATAAAAAATCGCAAATTTTGAAAATGCAAATTGCGATTCGGTAAATGGGCCTCGCAAACCACAAATAGCGATTTTAAAAAAATCGCTAATTCCGAATCGCAATTTTGTTACATGGCCAATTGCGACTCGGTAATAGCGATTTCTTAAAAATCGCTATTTGCGTTTCGCAAGGCCATTTTTTCATACATATGGCCCAAATATATTACAATACACCCATCACTTGTCAATGCCTCCTTATGTATGATTCAAACAGGAACTGACATCACAAGAAGATTAGATTGGGAACCTCAGAATACTCTGGACAGACCACTGTCTTGGAAACTGCTGTTTATAAGGCTTGTCCTGTCCACTCTCCTGGAACTCATTGTATTGGTTTGGGACACAAAGAGTAATTCCAACATTTGGTATTCTTGTGCAACACTGAAATCTGCAGTGCCTCCACCTCCCTTCTGACCCGGATAATCAACGCAGCTTGTGGAATATCCCTCCAGGTGACCATGACTGTTGAAAATCCAGTGTGTGCTAGGCTGCAAGGACTCATAACCATACCCTGAGGGTGGTGCCCAGGAACAAGCTGCCTGACTGTGTGAAGCTCACCATCTTCTGAACACCTCACAAGAGATCATGTTCTCCAAGCAGTAGTTTGTCCAAGAGTTCTCATCTGACTACTTATAAAGAAAGTCTGGTACACATCAACGTTCTTGCACTCCAACAATGGTTATTTCTTTATCATCCTCTTCCTCCATCAGAAGATATTCACGTACCTAGACAGTGTCTTCGCCATTCAGAGTATCTCCCTTGGAGGTATTGGTCAGGGGGACTGCGGAGTTTAACCTACCAATACCTGTGCCACTCCTCCACATCTGTGTTTTTCAAGACCTTTTCTACTGCTAATTGCTGGCCTGAATGACAGCCTGAGAGTGGCATTCCCCCCAACTTTTTGCCTACCTCCTCCATTATTCTGACTTTTTTTGCTGGTATTAGGACTCTGTGAACTATACCACTGCTAACCAGTGCTAACGTGCTTGTGCTTTCTCCTCTAAGCATGGTAATATTGGCCTATCCCCAATTGTCACATTTAATTTACTTAGAAGTCCGTAGTAAAGTGGTACTATGTGCACCCAGGGCCTGTAACTGAAACGCTACTAGTGGGCCTGCAGCACTGTTTGTGCCACCCACTTAAGTAGCCCTTAACCATGTCTAAGCCCTGCCACATGTGTGTGTGCAGTTTTAGTCAATCAATCAGTCAGTCAATTTGTAAAGCATGACTTGTCACTGTGAGGGTATGCAGGCACTGGCAGGGTCCAGGGTTTTCAGTGTGCTACAGAATGCCTGTAGAGTTTTACACTGTCATTTCAACCTTTCAAAATAACCATTTTGCCAGACACAAACCTTCCTTTTTAATACATACAAGTCAACCCTAGTGTAGGCCCGGGACAACAGCCCAGAGGGCAGAGTGCAATGTATTTAAAAAGCAGGATGTGTACTTTTAAGTTTTACATGTCCTGGTAGTGAAAAACTCTTAGGTTCATTTTTTAATACTGCAAGGCATATCTCTCATTATAGAATAAAATTAGGATTACCTTATTACCTGTTTTAAGTGTAATTCTCAATTGTGAAGCAATAGACTTTTCAAGTGGAATCACAATTTAAAATCCAAAATTATGGTGAGGCTGAATTTAAAATTGCAATTCTGAAGATTCCACCTTTAGAAAGTTGGCATTTTCTTACCTTTCCATTTGGGCCCTGATTTAAACTTTTTTTGCACCACATTTGCGTCATTTTTTGACGCAAAGTGGTGTAAACTACAACTGTATTTTGTAAGTTTACACCGCATTTGCTTCAAAGAAGGACGCAAATGCTGCACACAAAAGTATAAATCAAGGCCTTGGTGCCTGCTGCCTGTCTCTGATCACATGTCTGGGTGGTTAACAGCTGGGTTTTGTGTATTCCCCCTAGACAGCCACACACAATGGGAGCTTAGGTTTGAATTCATGGCCCATCCTGAAAGGATGGGAGGGAGGAGCGGGACCCAGCCTCACTTATTCCTGAATAGGCTGTGTCTTGTCCTCACAAAGGGCTGCATACCCCCGCCCCATAGTGAGTCTAGAATCAGGAAGGAAAGGCAGGGCCACTGTGCACTTCAACGGCCTGTCTTTGAAATCTCCCCCCACTTCAGAGGCACCACTGGGTATAAAAGTTGGACCTCAGATACCACCACTTCAGTACACTTCTGGACTTGTGAATACTCTGCCAGAAAAGACTGCTGTGCTACTGAAGGACTGCCACTCTGCTGGACTGCTGCCTTGATAGAATCCTTCCTTACTGTGCTGCCCTACTGCTTGCTGTTCCTCTGCCTGGGTGAAAAGGACTGGACCTGCATCACTTGAACCCAGAGTGGCTCCAAGGGCTAGCTGGCTGGCCTTCTGTTTTGAAGCCTCAGGGACATAAAAGCCTTCTATCCACCCTACATCTGCACATGGCCTCTGTCATCTGTGGGTCTACCCTGCTAAGTGGTGCCACTCCAGTCCTGGACCCTGGGAAGTGGGCCTAAGATGTTTTCTCAGCGGAACCGGTGTATCCTCTGCTGAGTGACCTATCCCTGAGCAGAACTGATGCATCTTCTTGGCTGAGCGTGCATCCTCAAGCAAAACCGGCGCATCGCCATTGTTGCATGGATTGTACCTGTCGCAAAAGACTCACATCACCCCGCATCTTGAGTTTGATGCATCATCTTCAGAACCGCCTCTGCACAATGCTTTTCCCAGTGCCAGCTCCTCGCATCTCCCATTAACTGCAGCTTCAGCGATTACTACGAAACTCCACATCACAGCTTCACCGCTCATTGGAACAGACGCAGCACTTCCTTAGTACTGACCTTTGCATTGCAAGCCCTGTCGACAGAATCCTCAACGTCAATGCCGAGCTCCAGAGGGCCTCCTCGGCACAGTACCCAGGTCTGACAGCTCCTGGATAAGTCTGGATGGGGTCCATCTTTGCACTTTGCAAGGGCCCAACTCAAGTTCAGTCACGTGTGACTAAGGCCAGGAGACAGCCCCATTGGCTTCTGGTGAAGCAAATAACTCAGTTTAAGTGGCTTGCATCTGACACAATATTTCCCTAGATATCCCTTACCAAATCTGTGCCCAAGTTCTCTCAGATCTTGCAATTGGCCCATGTTCCAGGTGCCTAAAATAAAAGAGTGTGGTCTGGAGGTTGTGCCCTCCATCACTTTGGCCCATGCTCTGAAATACCCTTCCGCTAACATTTGGGCAACAGGAAAACCGTCCCTGTCTTAGGAAAGCACTAAGAGCTTTGCAGGTTTGCCCCCTTTTGGCCAGGTGGATCCACTGAGGCAGGATTCCTAGGTTATAATCCCTGACACCATGATGCTGCTTGGAGAGACTGCAAGCATCATAAATAAATTAGGAAATATGGGCAGGCCTAGGAACAGGGAATCCCCACTGAATGGCTTGGGCCCCCAACCCTGCAGGAGACCACAGTACATCCCCCTTTCAAGTGTAAGTGATATGGCACCTGCCCACCTGTTGGGTTCAGTGTATACATGAGTACCAGTGCTGCCAGAGGTTGGAGTGTTTTTGAATCACTCTGTTGATAGGAAAGGTTTTTCAGTGTCAGGACTAAGGATTCTGAGATAAGGGAGGCTGGAATACTATGCTTTTCTGTAGACTGAGTTTCATTCAAAGGCTAATGTTAAGTTTGTCAGGGAACAATTGCCCCATGTGTTTGATGACTTTGTAAACATAGTGGGTTAGCCAAATGCACTATAATTGAGATGCTCAAAAGATCTCATGTTTACACTAATCTTCTACTGTATTCCAACGCTTTGCAAGGAAAACATTTTGAGATGGCTGGAGAATCTTGAAATGGATACTCTACTCTACACTCCATTCCAATCTTGAGGAAATGGAGCAGAGGCATTGGATTCCAAGCAGTGTGTCTCCCCCAAGCTAGACTGAGACCCTTATTCTATAGACTGCTGACCTCCATACTGTGTCTGATATAAAGTAAAGCAAGGATATCCAACCTCAGTACAAGAGCCATGAATCCACGCCCCGGTTTCAACATAACCGCTGAATATGTAAGTGATTTCAAGTTAGTGCACTGATTTTACGTAGATCTGCTCCTCAGAAACTGCGCTGGAAACTCTTGGTTTGAAGTGTCACAGGAGATAGTTGATGTTGGAGAGCAGTAGGGAGCTATGGTGTTGCACACCTGGTGTTCTTCTCCGGTGGGACCCCTGCTTACTCAGTGAGGGCTAAGAATGGTACACGGGGCACTAACACAGTTGAATGACTAATGACTGATCCTGGAGTGATCCCGACCTCCCCCCACTCCCCTCTGTGACGTCAGCGTGCGATCGCGCGCTGATTGTCACAAGGCCTCCTCCCATAGCTTCCAGCGCGATCGGAAGAGAAATGAAAAGCATTTCTCTTTCGATCACGTGGAGGAGGACGGAGAGGCTTCAAAGGGAAGGAAATTAATTTCCTTCCCTTTGAAGTCTCTCTCAGCGTTTTAGCAGCCGGATTCCAAGCAATCCGGCTGCTAAAACGCCCACTAGACATCAGGGATTTAAATTTTGTTAAGTAATTGGCATAAGGGAGCAACCCCCTGGGAAAGGGTCGCTCCCAGGGGGGGCTTTTTTTTTAAGGCCTTTTCTGCCCCCCTGGGGGCAGAAACCTCTAGGCACCAGGGATCATTTTTTTTTGTTTTTGTTTTTTTTGAAGTGGGGAGCGACCCCTTAGGCAAGGGTCACTCCCCTAGGGGGCATAATATATTTAGGCCATTCCTGTCCCCCTTGGGGGCAGATTGGCCTATTTTAATGAGGCCAATCTGCCCCCAAGGGGGACAGAAACCACTACACACCAGGGAGCTTTTTTTTGTTGTGAATTTCACGCAAGGGGAGCGACCCCGTAGGCAAGGGTCGCTCCCCGGGGGGGGGTTGGAGGGGTGGGGGCAAATTTATTTTAGGCCATTTCTGCTATTGTTATTAGGCCGATCTGCCCCCGGGGGTGCAGAATCCTTTAGGCGCCAGGGCAAAAAACAAAATTGTTTTTTTTTTTGTTTGTTTGTTTTTTTAGAGATGGGGAGCGACCTATTAGACAAGGGTCGCTCCCCTGGGGGGCAAGTTGTATTCAGACAATTTCTGCCCCCAATGGGGGCAGATCAGCGGATTTTAGGTCAATCTGCCCCCAAGGGGCACCGGGGATTTTTTTTTGCGCCATTGTCACGCAAGGGGAGCGACCCCGTAGGCAAGGGTCGCTCCCCGGGGGGGGGGGGTTGGGGAGGTGGTGGGGCAAATTTATTTTAGGCCATTTCTATCGGCCTATTGTTATTAGGCTGATCTACCCCCAGAGGGGCCAGAAACCTCTAGGCGCCAGGGCTAATTTATTTTGTTGTGGTTTTTTTTGTTTGTTTGTTTGTTTTTTAGAGATGGGGAGCGACCCATTAGGCAAGGGTCACTCCCCTGGGGGGGAAATTGTATTTAGACCATTTCTGCCCCCCTTGGGGGCAAATCGGCCGATTTTAGGTCAATCTGCCCCCAAAGGGGGCAGAAACAACTAGGCACCGGGGATCTTTTTTTTTTGCGCCAATGTCACACAGCGGGAGCGACCCCGTAGGCAAGGGTCGCTCCCGGCGGGGGCAAATTTATTTTAGGCCATTTCTACCCCCCCGGGGGCAGATCGGCCTATTGTTATTAGGCCGATCTGCCCCCAGGGGGGGCGGAAACCTCTAGGCTCCAGGGCAAATTTTTTGTTTTTGTTTTTTTAGAGATGGGAGTGACCCATTAGGCAAGGGTCGCTCCCCTGGGGAGCAAATTGTGTTTAGACAATTTCTGCCCCCTTGGGTGCAAATCGGCCAATTTTAGGTCAATCTGAAACAACTAGGCACCGGGGATCTTTTTTTTTGCGCCAATGTCACGCAGGGGGAGTGACCCCGTAGGCAAGGGTCGCTCCCCCCGGGGTCAGGGGGGGGGGGAAGTTTGGGGGGGCATATTTATTTTAGTCCATTTCTGCCCCCCCCGGGGCCGGCTGACCTAAAGGCCAAAATCCACAGGTAGGCACTTTGTAAAAAACACCTCTGTTTTCTGTGAAAAAATGTGATGTGTCCACGTTGTGTTTTGGGCCATTTCCTTTCGTGGGAGCTAGGCCTACCCACACCAGTGAGGTACCATTTTTATCGGGAGACTTGGGGGAATGCTGGGTGGAAGGAAATTTGTGGCTCCTCTCAGATTCCAGAACTTTCTGTCACCAAAATGAGAGGAAAAAGTGTTTTTTTGGTCAAATTGTGAGGTTTGCAAAGGATTCTGGGTAACAGAACCTGGTCAGAGCCCCACAAGTCACTCCATCTTGGATTCCCCTAGGTGTCTAGTTTTCAAAAATGCGCTGGTTTGCTAGGTTTCCCCAGGTGCCGACTGAGCTAGAGGCCAAAATCCACAGGTAGACACTTTGTAAAAAACACCTCTGTTTTCTGTGAAAAAATGTGATGTGTCCACGTTGTGTTTTGGGCCATTTCCTTTCGTGGGCGCTAGGCCTACACACACAAGTGAGGTACCGTTTTTATCGGGAGACTTAGGGGAACGCTGGGTGGAAGGAAATTTGTGGCTCCTCTCAGATTCCAGAACTTTCTGTCCCCAAAATGAGAGGAAAAAGGGTTGTTTTGGTCAAATTTTGAGGTTTGCAAAGGATTCGGGGTAACAGAACCTGGTCAGAGCCCCACAAGTCACCCCATCTTGGATTCCCCTAGGTGTCTAGTTTTAAAAAATGCGCTGGTTTGCTACGTATCCCCTGGTGCCGGCTGAGCTAGAGGCCAAAATCCACGGGTAGGCACTTTGCAAAAAACACCTCTGTTTTCTGTGAAAAAATTTGATGTGTCCACATTGTGTTTTGAGCCATTTCCTTTCGTGGGCGCTAGGCCTACCCACACAAGTGAGGTACCATTTTTATCGGGAGACTCGGGGAAACACAGAATAGCTAAACAAGTGTTATTGCCCCTTGTCTTTCTCTACATTTTTTCCTTCCAAATGTAAGGCAGTGTGTAAAGAAGACGTCTATTTGAGAAATGCCCTGTAATTCACATGCTAGTATGGGCACCCCGGAATTCAGAGATGTGCAAATAACCACTGCTTCTCAACGCCTTATCTTGTGGCTATGTTGGAAATACAAAGGTTTTCTTGATACCTATTTTTCACTTTTTATATTTCAGCAAATGAATTGCTGTATACCCGGTATAGAATAAAAACCCATTGCAAGGTGCAGCTCATTTATTGGCTCTGGGTACCTAGAGTTCTTGATGAACCTGCAAGCCCTTTATATCCCCGCAACCAGATGAGTCCAGCTGACATAACGGTATATTGCTTTAAAAAATCTGACATCGCAGGAAAAAGTTACAGAGTAAAACGTGGAGAAAAAGGGCTGGTTTTTTCACCTCAATTTCAATATTTTTTTATTTCAGCTGTTATTGTCTGTAGGAAACACTTGTAGGATGTACACAAATGACCTCTTGCTGAATTCATTATTTTATCTACTTTTCAGAAATGTTTAGCTTTCTGGGATCCAGCATTGGTTTCTTACCCATTTTGGTCACTAACTGGAAGGAGGCTGAAAGCACAGAAAATAGTAAAAATAGGGTATGTCCCAGTAAAATGTCAAAATTGTATTGAAAAATTGGGTTTTCCAATTCAAGTCTGCCTGTTCCTGAAAGCTGGGAACATGGTGATCTTGCCACCGTAAACCTTTTGTTGATGCCATTTTCAGGGAAAAAAACACAAGCTGCCTTCTGCAGCCCTTTTTTCACATTTCTTTGAAAAAAAAAAACAATTTCACTGTATTTTGGCTAATTTCTTGGTCTCCTTCAGGGGAACCCACAAAGTCTGGGTACCTCTAGAATCCCCAGGATGTTGGAAAAAAAGGACGCAAATTTGGCGTGGGTAGCTTATGTCAACAAAAAGTTATGAAGGCCTAAGCGCGAACTGCCCCAAATAGCCAAAAAAAGGCTCGGCACAGGAGGGGGAAAAGGCCTGGCAGCAAAGGGGTTAAAAATGCATTTTTAAAAATGACATGTAGCTTTCACATGTCCACTGATATTCTTTTGGGGTACATCAAAGGGGGCCTCAGGCCCCCAGCACTCTGGGATTTGCATTACCTAATTTGGGAATTTCTAACAGGAATTCTCAAATTTGGAAATGCAAAACAATTCGCACCTATGGAGTCCCATTCACTAATTGCGATTCGGTAATAGTGATTGCGACTTTTAAGAAATGGCTATTACTGAATCGCAGTTTTCATACATCCATTTTGCATTTCTTAAATAGCGATTTCCTAAAATTCGCTATTTAAGAAATGCAAACCAGGAGCTTGATACATCTGGCTGTTATTTTGCTAGTCTGCTCAATTGATCTTGGGAATGGTGCCTTTCCGTGCAAGATCAACCCAGAGCAGAAGTACCTGAGGTACATTTTGGGGTAATCTGAATTTAGGGATGTCCTAAATATTAGGATGGGGGTTCTGCATCCACACACATTTCCCCCCAACAAACACTACATTTCTTCTGAAAATTGTTAACAATCACTGTACTTCACATTGAAGCAAGGAGACATCCATCAGCAGTGGCTGGGACTTGTCCACTGCTCACACCCACAACATGGCACAGTGCCAGGGTTCCCAGCATGCCCTGCTTTGAGTCACCACTCCATTTCACAGAAGTCTTCCTGCCCCAGCCTTCCCCACACTGAAGTGCATAATGTACATAGCCAGTATGTAACAACCAAACACCATCAGTTAGTCTCTTGGTGACTGGCCATAGTCTGCAGTAGAGGTGAGAAAGGCAGCAAATTCATGTTGAGAGCCGAGCTGAGCCAAGTCAGGGGTCTGGCTGCCAAAGCATGAGGCAGATTATGAAAAAAGTAAATAATATAGCAAACATCATGTACAAATCAAGATAAAGACTCTTTAAGACTAGAAGAGGTTATTTCTGAACTCCTTCTTTTCACTTTGGTACAGTGGTTTCCAACCTGTGGTCGGAGGACTCCTTGGGGTCCATGAAGCCTCCTCAGGGGGTCGGCGACTGCTTAGAAAATGTAATAATATTAACAGAGTAATAATGTGTATATAAATAAAGTGGCTACATTTACAATTAAACATTTTAAAACGTGCTGTGAAGGAATATGAAATTCGAGGCTAAAAATTAAATGTATATCTGTAGGAGGCTGGCTCAGTATATGGTGTACACCTATAGGTGAAGTACCCTGTACGGAGTCCAGGCAACTCTTAGTGATAGTGTGAGTGGTTCCAGATAACCAGAACTCTCAAAGGGGAGCTGTGGAGAGCAGCTAAGTCTTATCGGGGAATGTGTAAAGCAATTGCAAATACCACATAGGTTAGTCAGTGATGTACACACAAGTAAAACCACACAAGTGTAAGAAAAGTAATGTATTTTTTTAGTAATTTTGGTAAATGTCCTAACTGGAGATAAAGGCACACAAAAATATACTTCAAAGTTAAGTTCAAATCATCTTGATTCAGCTGAAAATAGGCATAAAAACAAATGACACACACAAAGAAACAAATAAAACCACATGATCAAAAAACAGTAAAATGCCATAGCATAAATATCACAGCCGACACCTCATGTAGTATGTAACTTAATTTAAAACATCAATTTCCTTGAACGAACAGCAGCCTGGAGAAATGACAACACATGTTCACATGTTTCCTCATCTGACAATGCCAGCAAAAAATGGTAAGTGGGAAGACAACCAAAAAGACCCCCTACTTATCAGCAGTGGTACGAGAAATCTAAAATATACTTTGAAACAGGTAAGGAAAGGCATAAAATAACATGGAACCCTATGGGGAAGACAAACCATATTCTAAAAAAACGGGATGCAAAAGTCACTACCAACCAAGACTACCACCCAAGGACCTTCAGGACTGGGGAAGCACTAAAACACAAAAGGTAAGTAGTTAGAATTCCCCAGGTGCACGTGTGCAGAGATGTTACTCCGGGTCAGGTGTCCATAGGATAACATAGGGAAGTCGTGGATAGAGTTTTTGTGTTCCAGAACCCTTCCCAGAGGACCCAGAGGAAAGTTGTTGGGACAAGGGAGGTTCAAGAGTGCCCTCACCTGCAGATACCCAGAGAAGTGGAGTAGCTACACCAGGGGTCCCAGGTTCACAGGGGTGAAGTTGTGTGGGAACCTCCTGTTGAAGTCAGTGGGGACCTTGGTTGTCCAGCTATCTGTCGTGACCCATGAACCAGGTCAGTGGAACCCAAGAATGCATTCTGGACAAAGGGGACCTCAGGAAAGAGGGGACAGAGTCTAGTGCACCCAGAGATGCCCTGGTGGTGCAGGAGGGCAATGCCCACCCTTCTTGAAGGTGTCATGGAAGCACAGCTGTGGTGTCCAGGTGATGCAGGAAGCTCCCAGGCATTGTCCATAAGCTGTTCCATGCCAGTTCTTGAATTGCTGGTGGGGCCAGTGGTCAGCAGGACCACCAACAAGCCTTGACAAGTGCAAGAAAACGTTGCATAAAGTGTTGCAGGGTTTGGGGACCAGCAAGGTCCAAGGGACTCAATCTTGGTAGGTAAGTCCAGGCCAGCCAGTCAGTAAGCAGGGGAGTTAGAAGGAATCATAGGAGACCCGAGGAGGACCCTCTGGCAGCAGGCATGGGGAGTCGCATGAAGGCCTAAGTAGCACAACGAAGATAGATGCCCATGCTGTATGTGTTGCACGGAGGGTGTCGATGCTGGAGGCTGAGGTCTCTTGGAGGCCTTCGGACTGAAGAGCCAACAAGCCTTGGCAATGACAAACAGACGCGGTGCACATGGGTTCCAGCCAAGCAGCAGCAATGAGGGACCTCAGACTTCTCAGATACAAAGAATACAGGTCAGACCTCTGGAGAGCCACAGAACCACCACCTGTATTGTAGAGCCTTGAAGAGTCTGTGGGACAGGAGGATCAACAAACTGGTTGTCGACATTGAGGTGCCTGTGGATGCAGGGGAGTGACTCCTTCACTGCAAGGGAGATTCCTTCTTGCTGTCCTAAGTGCAGGCAGAGTCATTGTCACTTTGGAGGATGGACGGCCATGGAAGTTGCAGAGTTCTTGCAATGCATGGGGACAAATTGCAGTAGGAGCCCTCCTACTAGCTGTAGTCTTGTCTTGGTTCTCAGTGAAGTCTAGAAGGGATTCCAGTGTCCAGGTCACAGAAGTGTCTTGCTGAAGAGTCTTGTAGACCAGTCTTAAAGACAAATCTTGTAGAAGAATCTTGCAGATGAATCTAGGGTCCCACCCTTAGGGGATCCCTTCAGTAACCCATGAAGGGGGTTGAACAGCTTCTGCAGTGACCCAGATATCAGGAGGCAGTCAGGGACTCTACTCACCTGGACTGGCCATTCAGATGCTCCCAGGGGCCTGGGCTCATCTTGTTTCCAAGATGAAAGAATAAAGTGGCCACCTGGCAGAACTCTGGGCACCTCCTTAGGGGAGGAGCTGGACAGGGGGCTGGCCATTTCCCTGCCCTGTGTGTGGTTTCATGCCAGAGTGGGAGCCGGGGGTTCCTGCAATGGAATAAACCGGTTTATGCATGGAGGGCACTGTGACAGGTAGGTAATTATGTACGTCAGTGGTTCCCAACCTGTGGTCCGGGGACCCCTGGGGGTCCGTGAAGCCTCCTCAGGGGGTCCGCGACTGCTTAGGAAATTAAATAACATTATCAGATTAGGTCCCCAGCTTTCGGTAATGACTCAGTGAGGGGGCTCCCGGATTCCAATAATGATTCAGTGGGGGTCCCCGGGTTCCAGCATTGATAAAGTGAGGGTTCACAGAAGTCAAAAGGTTGGGAACCACTGATCTACGTAAGTAAGGCGGTAGAACATTCATTAAGGGTTTTTTTTCCTTTTCTTTATTTTCTTTGTTCGTTATCTTGTGCTTTAGACTATTCTCTAATCTTGGTATATGTCTTTAGGCTGTTTCTTTCTTTTCCTCCTGTCCAGTCCCACATTTATCATCTTTTTCTTTTTTCAGGTAGAGGTATTCCTGGCCTCCAAGAGGGCGTCTATGCCAGGGGGGAGAGAGAGGAAAGAGTGAGAAGCCTTTTAGTAGGTAAGTACAGGGAAAAATCTAGTTGTTATTTTCTATAAGACTGTTTCTTTTTCTTCTTATGATTTTCCTTTCTCTTTCCTGTGCCTTTTTGGTGGGGAGTGCTTTGGTTAGTTCCTAGGTCTTCTTTCTCTCTTTTATCTCTCTATGTTCGTACTAAGCTGCTCCTTCTGTTAATCTGTGCTCTCTTTATTTTTTTATTATTTTTGTTTATCTCAAAAATTGCATCACCAGCTTCCCGTCACCTTGTGCTCTTGTTTTCGTTATTTCGATTTGTGCATTTTAGTTTATTGGTGCCTAAGTAGTGTCATTATAGTTCTTCCCCCTCTTTGCGATCCTCAACTCTCTTCCCGATAATAAGTGTATTCCTTGCCCCTGCCCCGTTCACACACCTCGCTGAGCCATGCTCCTTCTGGAACGTGGCTGGCTTCCGCATTTACCGCTCTCCCTAGTAACACCTCTCCTCTACAGGAAATACTTTTTGCTGCCTTCCCCTGCCAGAGTTTAGCTCAGCAGCAGGAGGGCAGAGCAGTGTCTGTGGTCAGCAGCGCACAGGCGTGCACGCATACCCTACAAGGCTGCACAGGCAGACATGGGGGATCCTCTAAGGAACCCCACACTACCTGGTATCATGCAACTAACACTGGAATTGGTGTAGTTGTCTAATTCCAGTATGTTTAATACCAAACATGACTAGGTTCGGTGAGGTCATTATTTAGTTGGGCATCTCGTGATGACCAGTGTCCACTACATACCTTAAGATGGGTTTTCCGCACTTACAAAGCCCAGGAAATAGAGTCTGGGGTTTTTAGGGGCACCTCTGCTCATGCAGGGGTGCCCTCACACTTAGAACCATGCAACCTGCCCTTGGGCTAAAAGGCCTACCTTAGGGGTGACTTATAGTGTCAGAGTGCAGTGACCATGATATAAGGTGAACCTTAAATTTGAGGTGAAAAGGTGCATACACCATTTCACGTAGGCTGCAATGGCAGCCCTGTAGTCACAGTTTGCATAGGCTTCCATGGGTGGCATAATACAAGATGTAGCCCATGGGAGACCCCTGGTGTACCAATGCCCTGGGTACCTAAGTACAATATACTAGGGACTTACAGGGGGACACCAGTATGCCAATTGTGGGGCATAAAAGTTGCTTGCCAATGGAATTTAGGGGAGAGAACACGGACACTGGGGTCCTAGGTAGCAGGATCCCAGTGTACTACAGTCGAAGCATACTGACACCAGGCAAAAAGTAGGGTTAACTATATCAGAAAGATGCTACTTTCCTACAGTATCCTCAGATTGATTTGTGGGAGCGGTGCATGTGCATCAGACACAATCCAATATGGACGATGTATGGCTTTAATTGAATTTAGAAAAGCTCCAACCTTCTTATCAAAAGTATTTTTTAAATGTTTTTATTTATGTTGGTTTGCAAATGAACCCCTTAGCTGCTGGGCCTTCTCCCCCCCCAGTGTTGAGCCTTTTTTGGAAAATTTGGGGTAGTTTGCGCTTAGGCCTTCATAAATTTTTGTCCACATAAACTATCCACACCAAATTTGCGTCCTTTTTTTCCAACATCCCAGGGATTCTAAAGGTACTCAGAGTTTGTGGCTTTCCCTGGAAGAGACCAAGAAATTAGCCAAAATACAGCCAACATTTTTTTTTCAGAAAAATTGGAAAAAAGGGCTGCAGAAGAAAGCATGTGGTTTTTTCTTTGAAAATGGCACCCACAAAGGATTTGCTGTGCTAAAATCACCTTCTTCCCAGCTTTCAGGAACAGGCAGACTTGAATCAGGAAACGCAATTTTGACATTTTACTGGGACATACCCATTTTTACTCTTTTTTGTGCTTTCAGCCTCCTTCCAGTTAGTGAAAGAAATGGGTGTGAAACCAATGCTGGAACCCGGACAGCTAAACATTTCTGACTAATAGACAAAATTCTGAATTCAGCATGGGGTCATTTGTGTAGATCCTTCAAGATTTTCCTACAGAAAGTACCAGCTAAAATAAAACAAAAATATTGAAATTAAGGTGAAAAAAAGAGCCATTTCTGTCCACGTTTTCTATTATACTTTTTCCAACTATGACAGATTTTTGAAAGCAATGTATCATAACGTCTGCTGGACTCTTCTGGTTGTGGGGATATATAGGGCTTTTAGGTTCATCAAAAACCCTAGGTACCCAGAGCCAATAAATGAGCTGTACCTTGCAATGGATTTTTATTGTATACCAGTACACAGCAATTCATTTGGTGTAATATAGTCAAAAATAGGTATCGAGGAAACCTTCATATTTCCAAAGTGGGCACAAGATAAGGTGTTGCGAAGCAGTGGTTATTTGCACATCTCTGAATTCTGCGGTCCCCAAACTAGCATGTGAAATAAAGGCCATTTCTCATATAGGCTTCTTTTTTACACACTATCTTACATTTGGAAGGACAAAATGTAGAGAAAGACAAGGGGCAATAACACTTGTTCTACCATTCTGTGTTCCCCAAAGTCTCCTGATAAAAAAGGTACCTCACTTGTGTGGGTAAGCCTACTGCCCGCGACAGTAAACGCAACATGGACACATCACATTTTTACATTGAAATCTGATGTGTTTTTTGGAAAGTGCCTAGTTGTGGATTTTGGCCTTTAGCTCATCTGGCACCTAGGGAAACCTACCAAACCTGTACATTTTTTTAAACTAGACACCTAGGGGAATCCAGGACGGGATGACTTGTGGGGCTCTCACCAGGTTCTGTTACCCAGAATCCTATGTAAACCTCAAACATTGGCAAAAAAAACACTTTTCTCCCAGATTTTGGTGCTGTAAAGTTCTGGAATATGAGAGGAGACAGAAACTTTCTTCCACCCAGCATCACCCCAAGTCTCCCAATAAAAATGGTACCTCACTTGTGTGGGTAGGCCTAGTGCCCGTAACAGCAAATGCCCCAAAACACAACGTGGACACATCGCATTTTCCCAAAGAAAACTGACCTGTTTTTTGCAAAGTGCCTAGCTGTGAATTTTGGCCTCTAGTTCAGCTGGCACCTAGGGAAACCAAGCAAACTATATATTTTTGGAAACTAAACACCTAGGGGAATTCAGAATGCGGTGACTTGTGGGGCTCTCATCAGGTTCTGTCACCCAGAAACCTATGCAAACCTCAACATTTGCCAAAAAAACACTTTTTTCTCACATTTTGGTGATGAAAAGTTCTGCAATCTGAGAGGAGCCAGAACCTTCCTTCCACCCAGCATTCCCCCAAGTCTCCTGATACAAATGGTACCTCACTTGTGTGGATAGGCCTAGTGCCCGTGACAGGAAATGCCCCAAAACACTATGTGGACACATCACATTTTCCCAAGGAAAACTGACTTGTTTTTGCAAAGTGCATAGCTGTAGATTTTGGTCTCTAGCTCAGCCGGCACCTAGGGAAACCTAGCAAACCTATATATTTGTGCAAACTAGACAACTAGGATAATTCAGAATGGGGTGACTTGTGGGGCTCTCATCAGGTTCTGTCACCCAGAAACCTTTGCAAACCTCAAAATTTGCCAAAAAACACTTTTTCCTCACATTTTGGTGATGGAAAGTTCTACAATCTGAGAGGAGCCACAAACTTCCTTCCACCCAGCATTCCCTCAAGTCTCCCGATAAAAATGGTACCTCAGTTGTATGGGTAGGCCTAGTGCCCGTGTCAGGAATAGATCACACAACTGTCAATGTTGATCCTTACATGAGGGCTGATGTTGGCCCCCGGGGTGATTTATTCCTGACGCAGGCACTAGGTACAGGCACTCAAGTGGGGTAGCGTTTTTATCAGGACAGGTGGGAAACAGTGGGTGGTAGGAAGTTTGTGGATCGCAGCATAATTCTGTAGTTTGTGTGACAGAAATGCAAGAAAGAAATTGAGTTTTTATTCAACATTTCACCTTTGCAGGGTATTCTGGGTAAGAAAACCTTGGAGAACCCACACAAGTCACACCTCTGTGCACTCCGAAGGTGTCTAGTTTCCAGAAATGTCTGGGTTGGGTAGGTTTCCCTATATGGCCGCCAAGCTCAGAACCAAAAACGCAGTGCCTGCCTTACAAAACTAGGTTGTTTTGTGATAGATGATTTCGGTGTCTCCACAATATGATTTCGGCGTTGGAATTTGGGGCTGAAATAAATTGGGGAGCTCCTAAGACATGCACCTGCTCTCTGGGTTGGGCTAACTCACTATTGTCCCGCTGCACAGACTGTGCTTGCGAAGGGACAGTAAGACTGTCCTAATCACCTTCTTCAGACCGACTGGAAAAGGAGTTATTGAAGTGGACTCCTCTGACGGAAAAATCACTTCCAGGGTCTGCGCCATTATCCTATCCCTCAGATGCTGTCTCAGTATCTGCTGTCTCAGTCTCTGAACCTACATCAGAGCTGTCCTCTATAGCCCGAGTTAGGGCTCGAGCAGCAGTCATCCAACAAGACGCCATCTCTGCTACTGGCTAAACTGTGCTTTAAAACACTAGCCTACACAGACAGTCACAAAATTGCTGGTGGGTGCGTGTGATATGAGCAACAGTAGAGGTCACCCTACCTTTGCTTCTTCCCTCAAGCAGCACATTCTCTCAAGACACACTATTACTTCACCTTGTCACATACCAATCCTCACAGTCTTTAGCGCCTCTAGTGCTCAGTCCAACAATCATTATTGGTGCTCCCAATCGCATTGACCTCCTCCTCCGATCCTCTCACTACCACCGAGCAAAAGTGCCCTTCATCTCTCCATAGCCCCCGCACATACATTTTATTTGTATTATAGCGGAGGTAATGGCTGGCTTTACTAATCCACTCAGCTATTTACATAAAATACAGATTTGATCATTGCAGTAGGCACATAAACCTTCCATGCTACTTTATAGCATCATAACTGCCACTAGACAAAAGTCAGATCCTTTTGTAGTAGAAACATAATCACAAGACTTACTTAATTTTTTTTATTGCTGCCTAAAAGCTACAGTTGAAACGCGTCAGTTGAAATATGTGCATTGCTTTGAAGACGCAAGCTGCAACTGCAAGAGAACTGGTGGCAAATATATATATATATATATAATATGAAAGAAAAGATGTCCTGATCTGCGTGTTACAGCGCACTTAATTCTCCGGTGGTGCTGGTTTGAGGCAGGACAACCATATTTTCAAAAAACAAGATTCTCTTTCTGTTTTAGCAAGAGAAAACCGCACTCTGTCATTGTGCCAAAAATACCTTAACTTTTAATACATTAGTGAGATCATAAACAAACAAACAGGAATCCCCTGACGCGTTTCGGTCTCACCAGACCTTGTTCACAGGTGTTTCCTGTGTGCTAATTTCGGCGCTTAAAATAAAGTACTCCAAAGTAACAGAAAAAATACTCAAGTTACACCACTTATCAAGAGTTACTCCATAACATCACTAAATATATATACTTTAACAAAGAAAAATTAAACGTTTTTCTATATACATATTTACCAAATTGTAACAGTGTTTTGACTACAATCCAAGGTGTTTTTCACTGAGTTCCACATTGCATTCTGGTATATGTAGTTTATAGCATTTCATTAAATCAAATTATTTTTAAATATATGTCATAAAATCTTGTTTCAGCGACTAATGGAGACTTCAAAACAATTTCTGAGGTGTGTTAACAAAATATAGGGGCCCTCATTAGTTTTTAATTTATATTCACATTGGATTCATATTCATGTATTGCATGTTACCTACAATAGCACAATCCCCAAAGTTTCTTTTAAACAAGGCCCTCGCTAAATCCTGCACCTCTGATGGAAGAAAATTAATGTTTGGGTATTATTCCTTCAGTCAATTTATATTGATAGCACCAAAATTATATGTCTATCTGACAAATGACAACGGGAAAGAAAGCATCTTATCAATTGGTGGAAATGACATAAAATAAATGAATGGCAACATCTTATGAGCTATGACAACTCTTATAGGTGTACAAATAACTCCTCATCCTGGTTTAAACCTAGCGGGGTGAGAGATCGGATATCAAGTATATGTCTGGATTCTAGTTGACGCAATTTCTTTTCTCTGTCACCACCGCGTTCTGATTTTAGTACCTGATCAATTACATAGAATGTCATGAGTTCCCACTTGCTATCATGTTTCTGTTCCATATGTCTCGCTGTTGCATAGCTCCTATCTATATTGATAGTTGCTCGAATATGTTCTAAAATTCGCTTTTTAGTCTCACATATGTTTAAAAGAAACTTTGGGGATTGTGCTATTGTAGGTAACATGCAATACATGAATATGAATCCAATGTGAATATAAATTAAAAACTAATGAGGGCCCCTATATTTTGTTAACACACCTCAGAAATTGTTTTGAAGTCTCCATTAGTCGCTGAAACAAGATTTTATGACATATATTTAAAAATAATTTGATTTAATGAAATGCTATAAACTACATATACCAGAATGCAATGTGGAACTCAGTGAAAAACACCTTGGATTGTAGTCAAAACACTGTTACAATTTGGTAAATATGTATATAGAAAAACGTTTAATTTTTCTTTGTTAAAGTATATATATTTAGTGATGTTATGGAGTAACTCTTGATAAGTGGTGTAACTTGAGTATTTTTTCTGTTACTTTGGAGTACTTTATTTTAAGCGCCGAAATTAGCACACAGGAAACACCTGTGAACAAGGTCTGGTGAGACCGAAACGCGTCAGGGGATTCCTGTTTGTTTGTTTATGATCTCACTAATGTATTAAAAGTTAAGGTATTTTTGGCACAACGACAGAGTGCGGTTTTCTCTTGCTAAAACAGAAAGAGAATCTTGTTTTTTATATATATATATATATATATATAACTATATAAAACCTATATATATATATATATATATATATATATATATATATATATATAAAGAGATCACTTTTATATGTGGGTGAGGTTTTCTGGGGGTCGATCGCAGCCCCCAGGGAAACCACACACACATTGACAAAAGTGATGTCTCTCGATATATATATATATATATATACATATATATATATATCTGTATATAGCTATATCTATCTATATAGATATGTATATCTATAAATAGATATATAATATCTATATAAATATATAATATCTATATAAATATATAAACAAAAGATTTGCCCTCTGTCAATTTCTTTTTATATTTTTTAATTTTTTAAACACCTGGGGAGGTGCGAATGCCCCCCACCCCTCCAGGGGTAAATATACTTTTTTGGAAAAAAATGTGCCCCGCGGGACGGCCCATTTTCCCGAGGGGGGCCAACCCCCCCAAGTGTAATCCCTGGTGTCTAGTGGGGTTTCCTGGCCCTCAATCACATATGCGCTGCGATCGAGGGCCAGGAAACCATTTCAGGAAGGCATAGTTTGAAAGGGGAGAATCTCCCCTTTAAAACGATGCCTTCTGGAATGTCGGGGAGGCCCGTATGGGCCCATTTTCCCCACTGGAGCAGAAAGCGACCTTACGGCCGCTTCCTTCTCCAGTGGGGAAAACAGATAGTCATGTCAGCGCACCTCGCGGCCCGCTGACGTCACAAAGGGGCGTGTGAGGGGAGACACAGAAGATCTTCCATGTCTCCCGGGGGTTTTTAAATACAAAACAAATTTGCCGGTGTGATAAACCAGAGGATTCTTTACCCTCCTCCCTGGTGTCGGCCACTGGTCGTGACCCGCACCCAAGGGGTTAAATGGAATGTTATTATTTGTGCAAGTGTGTGATGAACGCTTGTTTCTGTCTTTTTTGTGTACTGTTTTGTGATTAAAATCATCAACAATGTTTAGCCCGGGGTCCTCAGCATCCAGTAATGACTCAGTTGGGGGGCCCTGGATTCCAAGAATGATTCAGTGGGGGTCTCCAGGTTCTAATAATGATAAAGTGGGGGTCTACAGAAGTCAAAAGGTTGGGAACCACTGCTTTTGTACATTAAAATATATCATTGCATTGACATCTATTAAAAAGTAAGAGGGCTTGATTTAGAGTTTGGCGGACAGGTTACTCCATCACAATTGTGACGAATATCCTGTCCGTCGTATTACAATATCCATAGGACATAATGGCATCATAATAAGGCGAATGAGATTTCCGTCATGTTTGTGATGGAGTAACCCCATCCGCCATACTCTAAATCAGGCCACAGTTTTTAAACTTGAGCTTCCTCAGCTCTCATCCCCAGACCACACTGCCATGAGACAACCTAAAGATGCCAGTTTGCATTATGAACTTTACACACGGCCTGTACTTCGACTTTTTGCGCTTCACCATGTTGGAAAATGGGTTATTGGTAGGGCAGGTAGGTACCTACACCTAGCAACAAGCCACTAACCTCCACATAGGTACAGTTAGGTCTCAGTAAATTAATCCCAGCTCAACCCTTGGTAGCTTGGCAACGAGCGTCAAGGCTTAACTTAGGAGACAAAGTGTAAAGCATTCAAATATCACAAAACAGTAATTAAATAAAACACAGGAAACAGTTTAAAAATCCAAAACCAATTGATAAAAATAGTTTATATTTTTATCTTTAAAATGACACAAAAACGATTAAAATCGGTTCAGGGGAACCGGAGATATGAATTTTTAAAGAATTATTACTTTTCTAGCGCTTAGAAACAAAAAGCGCCAATCGGGTCATCTGGTTGCACCTCGACCGGGGCAAAGTCAAACTTTCAGGCCGACCGCGATGGAGCCCTGCTCGGCTACAGGTCGCGGGAGGCCTCGGTTAAAAAGTTACCTTCTGACTTAGTCTTTATTTTGAAGTTTTTCTTCACCGGGACGAACCTGCCAGTTGAATCCGACCTCCTGGAGCCCTTGTCCGGATACGCGATGTGGGTTTCCTCGGTGGAGACTTTTACCTTCGGACTTAGTCGTTTTTTCGAGATGAAAATCCTTCGACCGGGGTAAACCTGGATCTTGATCCGACGTCCATGGAGCCCTTCTCGGATACGATGGCTGGGAGGTCCCGGTCAACTTTTTACGTTCGGACTTAGTCTCTTTTTTGGATGTTTTTCTTTACCGGGACGAACCACGAAGTCAGGCCGGGTCGCGGTTGAGGCAAGCCGGCTAGAATTTCCGCGTCGGGTCGGTCACTTTATGGAACTTTTTTTCAAAAATTCTCCAATCTTTTCCAAACTTCTGGGGCTTCACCCAGATGTTCTTTTAAGGTTCTTTTGGGGTCCACAGCTCACCCCAAGGGTCCAGAAGTTCTGTGATGGTCCTTGGGAAGTGCGGACTTCAACTCCCAGAATGCACCTGGCGCAAACTCCTTTTTGGCCACTGGACAGTGGTCAGCTGGTCACTTTCTCAGGAGTTGGTGCAGGGGACTCTGGATAGCAATTTTTCACCTGTAGCAAACAGGGAGTCCCTCCTTGAACCAGTGGAAGCCAGGCAAAGTCCTTCTTGTGGTGAAGCCCAAGTGTGCAGCTGGTGCAGTCCTTCTGAGTGCAGGGTCCAGGTGCAGGCCAGGGGTCCAGCAGGGCAGTCCTTCTTCTCCATGTAGTTCCTTCTTCTTGAAATTTGGTGGGGATCTGAGGCGTGGGTGCAGGTCTGCCAGTTTTATCCTTGCTCCTGGGTGACAAGCAGGGGGGCCCTGGTTCTCCAATCAGGGACAGGGTCGTCCCCCTGTGATGACCACTTACTGGGAAGTGTGGCAAAAATCCATCCCAGAAGGCAACAGTCTCTAAAAATCCAACATGGATGAATCTGATTTTTGGAAGTTACATCTGGCTGAGCCCACCCACTGGTGTGGCTAAAAATCATAAACACACCCCTCTCCTGCCCTCTCCTAATCTAATCAAGGGGGCACCTAATTGTCTGGGGTTGCAGGATGTGGGGGTGTTGCTGGGTGCTCCAAATGTCCTTCTCTGCCTTTGAAGACCAGTTTGGCAGCCCTCCCCCTTCCTGCCTCACCATCTGCTGAGGGGAGATTCTCTCCCCCAAGCACATTCCTTTGTGTGAAGTCAGGCCACTTCACACCTCATCAAGGTAGCCTGGCAGAAGCTGCTGCAGGCTGGCCAATCAGAGCACAGCAGCAAAAACAATGCAGAGCTGAAATTGGCAACTTTTTAGGTAAAGTCTAAACTTTTTACCTGAACAAGTTATATTAAATCCAACAACTGGAAGTTGTGGGATATATTACAACAATTAATTTGATACCAAATTCTTGGTATGTAACATTTAAGGAGACTTTAAAATTTAAAATAAAGTCTGCCCATTCTAGCCTATGAAGGCCATTTACTTCAATGAGGGAAAAACGAATTTGGCTGTTTTTACCTCACCAGGGCTTATAAATCTATTTTTATAAAGTCCCTGCTTATAGTTACATGGCGCCCAGCCCTAGGGGCACATAGGGCACACCTTAGGGGTGACTTATATGTAAAAATAAGGCAGTTTAAGACTTTGGAAGTACCTTTAATTCCAAAGTCGAATTTGCATATATCTTTAATTTAAAAGCAGCCAGCAATGCAGGTTTGCTTTTAAAATGACACTGGGCACCTCAGCAGTGCACCTAGGTGTGCACCACCTATGCTGTGGTCCCTAAACCTACATGCCCTACCATATACTAGGGACTTATAGGTAGGTTTATTTAGCCAATTATAATTAGCCTAATTTGCATATCCATTTTACACAGAGCACAGGCCCTGGGACTGGTTAGCAGTACCCAGGGCACCATCAAAGTCAGGAAAACACCAGCAAAAAGAGGAAAATGGGGGCAAAAAGTTATGGGGCCTCTGCAATCAGCCCTGTTTTCTCACACACCATCATTGTCTATTACATCTTATTTAGATGATGTTTTATATGCGGCAAATTCTTAACTAAATTCCTTCCAGGTGGGCTCTGATTTGACACCTAATTGACACCAACTGAAAATGAGGCACTGTGAAGTAAAGCGATTTCAGTAGGATGACACAATTTATCAAGTAAGATGCCAGGATTTGAACCCTTGTTACACTCAACACGATTCAGCCACTGAATGAACATCTCTTTCTTTCTGCCTTTTGCAACCGAAGGACAGTGCCTTGTGTCCAGTTATATTCTGACCTTAAATAGCATGATCAGTAAATACAAGTACATCATGTCAATTCAACCTGATACAATTTATGAATGAAATGACAAAACGCCTTTGTTGAAAATAGTACAAAGTTAAATTGAAGGGAAGGAATGATATTATTTTAATGTTAAAATCACTACTTTTGCCAGACCTAACAAATAGTGAAGTGGGAGAAGGTTAGTATTTCAGTGACAACAATCACATCAATTAGCGAAACAAAAAGAAAAACAAAAGTACTCCAAGACACATGCAAATTCCATCTCAGCTGGGCTGCAGACACACAAAGTCAAACAAACAATGGCAATGCCAATAGGTCTTGCCCATGCAAGAGCTATTGGCATTGCCAATCTGTTTTAGCCTTGTTGTAAATGTGACTTGGCAGTTCGGGCTGGACCAAGACTTATTTGCATATAGCTGGGTCTTGAACAAGAGTGACGTGTCAAGCAAAATAACAATGGATTAAACCCAGATCTGTGACTGGGGGTGAGTGTTTGAAAAGTTTCAACACTCTGTCCATCATTGTATTTTGTGATATTGCCTAGTGTGCCCTAAGTAGCTAGGGTATGCCCAGACTTGGGTCCCTTGCTTGCAGCACCACTGGCTTCAAGCTAGCCTGGCTGATGAAGGATGGTATCCTGAAACCGGTCCCAGAATGCTTGAATCCTGTTCAGGGAGGACCGAGCTTGGTAGTTTGGGCTGTACTGATCCCATTGGAAGCAGGCTCAAGACTGATTTGCATATAGCTGGGTCTGAACTGGGGTGATGTGGCAAGCAAAATAACAATAGAATAAACCCAGATCTCTGACTGGGGGTGAGTGTTTGAAAAGTTTCAACACTCTGTCCATCATTTTATTTTGTGATATTGCCTTGTGTGCCCTAGGTGGCTAGGGTATGCCCTGACGTGGGTCCCTTGCTTTCTGCACCACTGGATTCAAGCTAACCTGGCTGATGAAGGATGGTATCCTGAAACCGGTCCCAGAATGCTTGAATCCTGTTCAGGGAGGACCGAGCTTGGTAGTTTGGGCTGTACTGATCCCATTGGAAGCAGGCTCAAGACTGGTTTGCATATAGCTGGGTCTGAACTGGGGTGACGTGGCAAGAAAAATAACAATAGAATAAACCCAGATCTCTCACTGGGGGTGAGTGTTTGAAAAATTTCAACACTCCGTCCATCATTTTATTTTGTGATATTGCCTTGTACGCCCTAAGTGGCTAGGGTATGCCAAGACGTGGGTCCCTTGCTTGCTGCACAACTGGATTAAAGTTAGCCTGGCTAATGAAGGGTGATACCCTGAAACCGGTCCCAAAATGCTTGAATCCTGTTCAGGGAGAACCTGGCTTGTTAGCTCGGGCTGGACTGTTCCCTTTGGGGGCAGGGTCATGACTGATTTGCATATAGCTGGGTCTGAACAAGGGAGATGTGGCAAGCAAAATAACAATGGATTAAACACAGATCTGTGACTGGAGGTGCGTGTTTGAAAAGTTTCAACACTCTGTCCATCATTTTATTTTGTGATGTTGCCTGGTGTGGGCTAAGTGGCTAGGGTATGCCCAGACGTGGGTTCCTTGCTAGCTGTGCCACTGGATACAAGCTAGCCTGGCTGATGAAGGGTGATACCTTGAAACCGATCCATGGATGCTTGAATCCTGTCCAGGGAGACATAGCTTGGCAGTTCGGGCTGGACTCCTCCCATTGGGAGAAGCGTCAAGACTGATTTGCATATAGCTGGGTCTGAACTGGGGTGACGTGGCACGCAAAATAACAATGGATTAAACCCAATTAAACCCAGATCTGTGACTGGGGGTGAGTGTTTGAAAAGTTTGAACACACCGTCCATCATTTTATTTTGTGATATTGCCTTGTGCGCGCTAAGGCACATATTTATACTTTTTTAGCACCGCATTTGCATCATTTTTTGGCGCAAAAGTGGTGCAAACTTACAAAATACAATTACATTTTGTAAGTTTGTGCTGCTTTTGCGTCACAAAAAATGATGCAAATGCGGAGCTAAATTTTTTGAAATATGGGCCTTAGTGGCTAGGGTATGCCTGGACGTGGGTCCCTTGTTTGCTGCACCACTTGATTCAAGCTAGGCTGGCTGATGAAGGTTGATATCCTGAAACTGGTCCCAGGATGCTTGAATCCTGTCCAGGGAGGACCTAGTTTGGCAGTTCGAGCTGGACTGCTCCCAGTGGGAACTGGGTCTGAACTCGGGTAACGTGGCAAGCAAAATAACAATGGATTAAACCCAGCTCTGTGACTGGGGGTGAGTGTTTGAAAAGTTTCAACACTGCGTCCATCATTTTATTTTGTGATATTGTCTTGTGCGTCCTAAGTGGCTACGGTATGCCCAGACATGGGTCCCTTGCTTGCTGCACCACTGGAATCCAACTAGGCTGGCTGATGAAGGGTGATACCCTGAAACTGGTCCCAGGATGCTTGAATCCTGTCCATGGAGGACTGGGCTTGGCAGTTTAGGCTGGTTTGCTCCCAATGGGAGCAGGGTCAAGACTGATTTGGATATACCTGGTTCTGAACTGGGGTGATGTGGCAAGCAAAATAATGATGGATTAAACCCAGATCTGTGACTGGGGGTGAGTGTTTGAAAAGTTTCAACCCTCCGTCTATCATTTTATTTTGTGATATTGCCATGTTGTACACCAGCGTCGCTGCTGTTCAGCATAGCTAAAAGTTAGTGGCATAAAGGAGAGTGGTGTGGAGTATTTAGAATGGCAAAGAGCGGAGTAGAGTGTTGTAGAGTGGAGAGGCATAGAGTGTTGTGTATTGGAGTGGCATAAAGTGGAGTCGTGTAGAGTGCTGTACAGCAGAGGAGAATCGTAGAGTGGACTGATGTAGAGTGCATTGGCATAGAGTGTTGCAGAGTTTAGTGGCTTAGAGTGCAGCAACATAAACATTAGCAGCTAACAATGCAGTATAATAGATTGGTTTGTTGCATGGAGAGTGCAGCGGCATACAGTGCAGTGGTGTAGAATGGCATGGAGTACAGTGGTGTAGGGTGAAGTGGTACAGAATAGAATGTAACAGAGTGTAGTGGCGTAGAGGGGTGCAGAGGACAGTGAGGTAGAGTGATGCAGAGTAGAATATAGTGTCAAAGAGTGCAGCGGAATAGAGTGCAATGGCGTAGAGTGGAATGATGACAAGTAGAGTGGCATAGAAGTCAGTAGCATAGTGTATTGACATAGAATGCAGGAGTGCAGAGTAGAGTGGCATAGAGTGCAGTGTTGCACAGTAGTGTGGAAAAGTACAGTGGTGTAGAGTGGTGTAGAGTACAATGGTGCAAAGTGGTGTTGAGTAGAGTGTGGTAGAATGCAGTGGGACTGTGTATAGTGTGCTGAGTAGAGTGCAGTGATGTAGAGTAGCGTGCAGTAGTGTGGAGTAGATTTGGCTGCTGTAGAGTGCAATTGTGAGACTGTTGCAGAGTGCAGTGACATAGAATGCTGTGATGTAGAGTTCAGTGGCATAGAAGTCAAAGGCATAGGATGCATTGGTGTAGCTGAGAGCAGTGCATAGTAGAGTGCAGTGTTGCAGAGTGTAGTGATGCAGAGTAGAGTGGCATAGAGTGCAGTAGCATAGAGTGCAGTGGTGTAGAGTGGCGGTGAGTAAAGTGGCAGAGAGTGCAGGGGCACAGAGTGGTGCAGAGCAGAGTGGCATAGAGTGCAGTGTTGCATTGTAGAATGATCCAGAGTGCAGTGGCATTGAGTGCAGTGATACAGAGTAAAGTGGCATTGAGTGCATTGACATAGAGTGCAGTAGTGCAGAGTAGAGTGCCACAGTGTGCAGCGGAGTACATAGTTAGGGTAGCATGGAGTGCAGTTGTGTAGAGTACAGTGGTGTAAAGTGTAGTGGTGTAGAGTAGAGTGGCGTAGAGTGGTGCAGAGTGGGGTAGAGTGGTGTAGAGTGCACTAGCATAAAGTAGATTAGTAGAGTGAAGTGGCATCGAGTGTGGTGGTGCAGGGCACTGTGCAGTGACATAGAGTGGTGTAGGGTGTAATGACGTAAAGTGGTGCAATGGCATAGAGTAGATTACAGTGGGGGCGTGGCCAAGCCACCTAACATGGCGGACGCGAGCTAGAAGAGCTCTGCGCCGAACCCGTCGAAAAGAACATCTAGGTGGGGGCGCGAGGGGAATGCGCCCCCCTGCGCTGATCGCCTGAGCTCGGGAGAGGTATCGGAGCTCCCTGGGCCACTTTCCCGGCGGTCCAGACCCCTGGAGGCTCCCGCAGCCGTGCGGGCCACGCCGTGGGCCGGGGCAGCGAGGGAGAGAGCGCGAACGAAGAAAAGCGACGGGCGCAGCGGGAGCCGCATATGGAGATCGAACTGCGGCTGGTCTCCCTGCAACACAAACGGTGAGAGGAGCATTCCCCCCCCCTTCTAGCACAAAATAGAGGACGACGAGGCGCCCGGCCGAGGCGGTAACTTGACTGAGAACGATACCCGGGGCCCCCCTCTTCTCCATGTGCTCTGTGGAGGCTGGCCCCTGGGGACACCAATGGGGCCCCGAATGAAATGACAGACTGGTGGGGAGGAACGAAGGGCCCTACTGCGGGGGCGTGCAGAGGCGGAGAGGCCCCCCCCGGAGACCAACTTCATATAGGGGGAGGGGCGGATGGCGAAAGGAGAAGGGAGGAAAAAACAAAAGGAAAACAAACACAGGCCCATTAAGAGAGCTATTGCATAACACGCTAAGAGACACCCCTTTACAGCCGGACTCAGAAAACCGAACTTGGTAGCCATCCACTGAAAAGCCCAAACGTGTACATAGAAGTGGACCTGAGACGACACGAGGTCCCCCCTGTGACGGAAGTTCAAAAGGAGGCGTTAACCAACAGGGCTGCACGTGCTGTCGTGGGGACACGGTCTCAATACCCCGACATGCGGGCCCGTCCTCCTTTGAATCAAGCACAAGACTCCAGCGAGGAAGTTACAGCACTGAAGCCACGCAACCCACTACACTCGAAAGACAAACGAAACACTACTGAAACGTCTCTGCCAACAGTAATCTATCACAGGCCTACCTAAAAACGGGAATCCACGCAAAAGACCCAGAAAAGTCTAATAATACGGAAACCCGTCGCCAAACAGCCGGAAACTAATAACGCACAGCATACCCCCTCAACAACTTGCCAAGGAACATTACTCCGCAACATATAGTGTGCATGTCAGCGGTCCGAGTGTAGGGGGACGACCAGAAACTAAACTAATCTCCCAACAAACTAAACCATGGCCGGAGCTGGACGGCTCCGCTCTGGAGCTGGATCTGGAAAAATACAGGACCTCTCCACTCAAGATAACCAAAAATTAGATGCGGTGCTGGCTGTGGTGGAGCGCATCGGAGACTCCCTGGAACGCGCTTGCACGTCCCTGGAAGCCAAGATAGACAGAGTAGCAAGTGATCTCACTCTCCTACACGCGGACCATCGCAAACTGTCAGACAGAACCAAGGAGATCGAAACCACAATACAGGAACTAACGCCCGCGACCACCCAACTGAAAACAGGAATGGAAGACATATGAGCCAGAGTGACAGAACTGGAGCGGCGAGCAGAAGACGTGGAGTGCCGGTCCAGTAGGAACAATATACGAGTGGTAAATCTACCAGAAGGTACGGAAGGGCGAGATCCGATGTCCTATTCGGAGACTTGGCTGCGAGAGTTGGTACCAGATGGAACACTCACCCACTTTTTTTCTGTAGAGCGCGCACACCGAGTCCCGACCGTGCCAGACCACCGGGGAGCGCTCCGCGCCCATTTATAATACGCCTCCTCCACTACGCGGACAGAGACATTATACTACGAACAGTAAGAGCAGCGCCGCCACCCAAAATAGACGGCGTGCAAATATTATTGTTCCCAGACTACACCCTAACAGTGCAGAGGGATCAAGCCTCCTATCTTCCTGTGAAACGTAAGCTGAGATCACTGGGCCTAAACTACTCACTACTATTCCCAGCCAAACTTCGTGTAGTACCTAAGGACAAAACTCACTTTTTCTCCACCCCCGAGGCAACATGGGAATGGCTCGAATCGACAGCACTGTCAACAGGTGACACGCCGGAACGAACCGAACAAGCACCCCAGATCAGGCGCGGCCGAAACAAACGGGACTGAAATAGAAATACAACCCGTAAGAAACCAACCAAATGTGCCCCAGACCTGGAACAACTAATCCGAGAAAGAAGAGAAGCGATACACACTGCGACAGCAATGGCCACATCCCCCCTGAACTCTGGCTTGGACACAGAAATCTCACAAACAGTCAGCGACCGTCCCCCTACACCGGATTGTTCATCGGAATCGGGCCCTATCGAGGGACCCTCTGTGACACCGGCCACTGCGGACGAAATCTTCTGAAAACTCTTGCGTAATGTAAAATCACACTATCTAATAAAAGACACTCAACCTGAGGCATGCACACAGGGCGCTCCGATGGGCGTGCAAGCAGCCAACACAGCAAAGAGACGCCCATGTCAACCCAAAAGAAACTATAAACGCGCATATGATGACAGTAACGGGCTTTGGTCACGGAACCACCCCACTCCTCCCCCCCTCCTCCTTCCTTTTTTCGCATTCTTATCAGTTCTTCTCCCTGATGCACATATATCCTAGGGGTCCCTCCTGTGCCCCCACCGATCATCTTAGTTATCCGTCCTAGCCGGACTACAAAGCCAAAGACTACACCATCTCCCGGCATACCTGGCCTACCTCTACACTCCTACCAGTGGAGTCCGGAAATGCATAGACATGCGTCTGCACGTCCTTGTCTTTGTTGCAATGTTTGGGCGGTGACCCGTTGTTTAACTGCTCTAATAGTATTAACCGAGTTTTGTTTTTGCCGATGTTCATACATAACCTTTTTAAACTCCAACTGGGAATGGAAAGTTAACAAAATAGCACAGCGTAGGAAACACAGGTGGGCGAGGTTAAAAAAGGGCCTAACACTTCACATATGGCTATATACACAACAATTACCTGGAACGTCAGAGGTATACACCCCCCCAAACGGCGATATGCCATCTACTCCTATTTAAAAAGACACTCAGTTCAAATAGCGCTCCTACAAGAGACACATCTAATAGATCAGGAGATTCCCCGACTACGCCAGCGCTGGAGAGGGCAATTATACGCGACAGGATATTCTGCTTATGCCAGGGGTACGCTTATCTGGATAAGGGCAGGCATCCCCTTTGCGATGGAAGAACAAATCATAGACCTGCAGGGTAGATATGTACTCATCAGAGGGAAACTGGCAGGACGCACAATCATATTGGGCTCCATATACGCCCCAAATACAGAACAAACTACCTTTTTACACACCCTAACACGCCACCTGGCACACTGGAGCACACTCCCGTGGATACTTGGGGGAGACTTCAACAGCGTGCAAGACATAGAACTAGACCGCTCCTTCCCACCACTGCCAACCTACCCAGTGGTGGCTGCCTCACGAGGCCTGGTAAACTGGACTCAACAATGGCAATTAACAGATGCATGGAGACAAAAGCACAGAGAAGACAGAACCTACTCCTTCTATTCCGCACCGCATTCCTTACACGTACGACTAGACTACATATTCTGCACCGCGAACCTTGCCCCAGTAATAGAGAACCCGGTATACATGGGGCGCACACACTCGGATCATAACCCCTTAACAGCGCGGCTGCGCTGGGGAACTTCCCGCCCACCTATTCCCACCTGGAAACTCAGACCAGAACTCCTAGAAGATGCTGATTTCAGAGCATCATTAAGCACTGCAATTCTAGAATATTTTGAACAAAATGAAGGCACGGCCACCTCGGGACTAATCGAATGGAATGCATTTAAAGTCTTTATCCGAGGGCACTGCCTAGGAACCCAATGCAACATGCGCAAAGCCATCGGACGCGATTTGTCCCAAATAGAGCGGGTTTTACCACAATCAGTAGATGAAACCAATAATAACCAAACTGAAAAGACAAGACTAGCAGCGCTGCACACAGATCACCAGACACTACTAGAGCGCCTGAGATGCCTAAACTACACCGCATACTCCGCGAAAACCCATGCATCAGCGGATAAGGCAGGCAAATTGCTCGCCTGGCTGATACGACGGGACTGTGAGAGAAAACCAATAATAGAAATCTGCTCACACACAGGGGAAATAGTATACACACCTGCAGAGATACAAACCGAATTTACTAGGCACTATACCACCCTCTACACCACAAGGATAACCCCAGTGAGGAATTCCTTGCCAAAGTGAAACTCCCAAAACTAAAAAGCGACCAGATTGAAACACTTGAGGTACCTCTTGACTTAGAGGAAATCAAAGCCAGTATCAAGGATCTCAATCCAGGCAAGACTCCAGGTCCAGATGGGCTACCAGCAGACTTCTATAAAGCATTTGCCATACATCTGGCACCTAAATTACTTCGGGTATACGAGACAGCCGAGCAAAAGTGTCACCTATCGGATACGCAAAGGGAGGCATTACTTGTCTCTTTTCCTAAACCTGGAAGAGATCCAATAGATATGGGCTCATACAGACCGCTAGCAATGCTAAACACTGACTATAAAATACTAGACAAGATATTAGCAACAAGACTGGCACCAAGCGTCCCAGAACTGATACATCCTGACCAGAATGGATTTGTACAAGCCAGAGACACCTCCCAAAACATCAGAAGATTGTTCCGGGTTATGGAATATGCCAGACAGACCTGGCCGCAAGCGGGCTGCCTGGTCCTCGACCTGGAGAAAGCCTTTGATTCTCTGGAATGGCCTTATTTGTTCAAAGTGCTACAAAAATACGACATGGGACCATTTTTTACCCGCCTAACTAAACTACTATACACCGGACCAACGATAAGAGTGGGTCTGGGCCCTGAGATATCAGAACCAATCCGGGTAGGCAGAGGCACGAGACAGGGCTGCCCCATTTCACCGTTACTATTCTCACTCGCAATGGAGCCTCTAGCGGCCACCCTACGCGAAGAGGGATCCAACTGGGGAATACCTTTGGGAGACGGCTTACATATAGTGTCGCTATATGCTGACGACCTCCAGCTATACTTTAGAGACATCACACGTATCCCGCAGAGGATTGGCACACTGTTGAGGCAATTTGCGCAGTTATCAGGACTTAGGGTCAATTGGTCTAAGTTGAGCCTCTTTCCATTCGACCCAGGCCTATCAAACCCAAGACTCACCCTAGCCGAAAGCCCAGTTCTCTGGCAGCCAAACACCTTTAGATACTTGGGCATTAGGATCTACCATAGCGAAGAAAATATATTCGAGGGTAATCTAGTAAAAGCAACATCCTCAGTCAGATCCCAAATGACCTTCTGGAGGACACTGCCATTATCAGTGGCGGGTAGGATAGCACTCCTAAAAATGGTGGTGCTCCTGCGACTCTTATATTTCTTTTCTAACCTACCACATTATGTCTCCCCCGCCTTCTTCAAGACACTGGAAACAGGGCTGAGAGAATTTATATGGAATAATGGTCGCTGTAGAGTAGCCCTTAAAAAATTGTACCTACCGACTGACAAGGGTGGGCTCGCGATCCCCAACCTGGAACACTATTACCTAGCAGCCCAACTTCAATGGATATCCAGATGGCTGGCTGGTAAACAACTGACCGATACAGCAACAGAGACAAGACCATACTCGCTCCAACAAATACAACATTTATTCCACCCGATCACACACCCGCGAACCCCTCGACAAATGTTCCTTAAAACAGCACATAAACGCTAACATAGATCTCTTCGTCTTACGAAGCCGTTGATCCCATTCGCACCAGCACTAGCACTGGTGGGCACACCAAGGGGCACTAGGGTCACATCAGACACAGAACTGCGCACCTGGCATGAGCTAGAATTACACACACTAGGTGACATATATGAAGACAACCAATTATTACTGTTTGCCCAGCTCCAAGAAATGGGGCTTCCGCCCGGCCAATTCCTCCTATACTGCTCACTGGTGGGATCTTTGAGCTAAAGGTGTGGAGACATCACAAAACTTCCACCCACCCACCTGCTGATTCAATACCTGCAGGTGGTGGGCTGCGGCCAACATCAGGTCAGCTGGTTAGCGGACGCCTTGAGAATCCAAACTGCCACTGAAAACGACACATTACGTATGGCATGGGAAACAGACTCGGGCGAATCCATCACGATAGCAAAATGGAGAACTGCCATCTCAGGCCACCTTAACATACCACGCAACTCGCGATTTAAGCTAATCCAGTATTATATAGTAAACAGAGCCTACCTCACACCTGCACGCGTAAACAAATATTTTAACTGCCAAGACGCAGCCTGCCCTAGATGCCGTGAGATCGGAGTAGACATGCTGCACATGATATGGTCCTGCCCTAACCTAGGCACCTACTGGAAAGAGGTAACTGACAAACTAGCCACATGCATTACACAACAAATACCCTTTACGTGGGAGGCTTGCATCCTGGGACTATTCCCAAGAGGCAAGCAGCACAGAGCAGAAACACGCTTCATAGATCTGGGACTAATAGTCGCGAAACGGCTGGTGACCCAAAGATGGAAATCCCCAGACCCCCCACCGATACAGGCCTGGAGACGCTCACTCAGGGTGTGGGCAGGAGCAGAGCACCTAGCACTCAAACGCGAAGAAACCCTAGGGCTACGTCAGCACCTGATATCTGTCGACTGGGAAGACCTCCTAACCCAACTACATAACACCAAACCACACACGCTAACCTAAAAATCACAAGCGAGAAGACCACACCACGTAAGAGAATAAAACACACAGCGTAACTGAACAAACTGGGACATTAAGAACTGAGAAGAGTATAAGTAGCGACTCCCACGAAACATCACAACCTCCTCAACTACAAACTGAATCGTCACTAGAAATTCCCAACCTGGCATGAAAATAGTGAAATTTAAATCAATCACATAGATATGAACATCGGCTAAAGTTAAAGTTATTGTTATACAAGTTCCTTTGTTTTTTCATTCTTCCTCATTTTAAAGTTAATCCATAAGAAAAACACATTGACTGCCCTACATACTTTTTTCAATTAAATGCTGCAGTTTGACACCTCGAACAAAATACTATCACCTATAAAAGAATTGCAGTTGTGATTAACAGCAAAACTATTGCAAAGACACAACATAGCAAACGTCACACAAATAAGAAACTGTGATAATAAGAATATGCAACAAATATGTATGATAAAAATGCATTATACTGTACTGTATTAAACACTAACTGAGATAAGATGGGAAATGTAAACTAACAAAAACAACAATAAACAGATTTATGGGAGAAAAAAAAATAGAGTAGATTACATTGACGTACAGTGGCAGTGGAGTGGTGTAGAGTGCATGGGTAGAGATGAGTATTACACAGTAAAGTGCATTGGCGTAGAGTGCTGTGGCGTAGAGTGCAGTGTTGCAGAGTGGCATGGAGTGGAGTTGTGTAGAGTATATTGGAGTACCAAAGAATGCAGTGGCATAGAGTAGAGTAGTGTAGAGTGCATTGGCACAGAGTAGTGCAGAACAACGTAGAGTGAAGTGGTGTAAATTGTAGTGGTGCTGAGTGAAGTGGTGCAGAGTGGGTTGGCGTACAGTGGCGTAGAGTGTAGTGGTGTATTGTAAAGTGGAGTGG